>NW_020449418.1:7202920-7262400 GCF_003343035.1 Apteryx rowi
GCCGGGCACGGCGCTGTGGGTCGGTCGGGGAGGGGGGGCCATGGGGGGGTGACTCACCCCGCGGGAATGTCGCGGGGCCGTGGGTGGGGGCACCCCCTTCCGCCCATCCGGGGCGTTTTCGGGAGAACGGGGGTGGTCGGACACGCTGGGGGCACGAGTGGGGGGTGGCCCTGACCCCCCCCCCCAGGTCTGCACCCCAGCCTGGCCTGCCCCCCCCAGGGGGGCAAAGAAAGGGGTTCCCACCCCCCCAACCTGCTGGGCCCCACGGCGGCGTCAGGGGCACCCGGGGGTGCTGGGCTGGCGGGGGGGGCACAGCTGGGCGGATTTCCTTCCCCCCCCCCCGCTGCCAGGGCTGAAGGCACCAGCGGCAGCACGGGAAATGCTGGCGAGGAAACGGGGGCTGCGGAGGGGGCCGTGCCGTTTCGGCGCCCTGGGGCCGGATCCCTCCTTTCGGTGCCCTTCCTCCGCCCTGCAGCCCCTCCTGGGGCCCCCCCGCACCGGGCTTCACTTATGAACCCCCCCCCCATCCTCACCGGGAACCCAGGCGTCCGGGCTGGGCTGCTGGGGGGGGGTCGGGGGGCCCTAGCCCTGATGGCTGGGGCCAGCTGGGTTTGCAGGGCTCCTAGCTGATATATTGGGGGGATTTACCCCCCCCCAGCTCCCCTGTGCCCCCCTGGGGTGGGGTAAATCCAGAGCTGCCCCCAGAAGCGGGGCGGGGGGGGGTAACGGGCGCCGCCTCCTACTTTCCTCCGGCGACGTGTCCCCAGACAATGCCACCAGCCCTGCCCGCCACCATCAACATCCGGGAGCCCCGCTGGGACCAGAGCACCTTCCAGGGCCGGGCCAAGCACTTCTTCATGGTGACGGACCCCCGAAACCTGCTGCTCTCCGGGGCCACGCTGGAGGAGGCCCGCCGCGTCGTGGAGGACTACAGGTGCGCGGGGCGCTGCGGTCCGGCTCCCGGGCAGGACGGGGCCGTGGGGCCGAGGTGCTGGCCCCAAGGGTGGGAAGGGGCCGGGAGGAGAGGAGCGATGATGGGGAGGAGGAACCCAGGCGCCCTGGCTTCCCAGGGCAGGAGCGGGGTGGTTTCGGGGAGCCGGGAGAGCGGGCATCTTGGGACTGTCCCCTGTGTCCTTGCTGGTGGCACTGGATCCAGGTGATTTGTCCCATGCCCAAGGACCGAGCACCAGCTCTTTGCCCCCCTAGCCAAAGCCAGCTGCTGGCTCGGGGCGAAGGGACACTGCCCCATGTGTGCCCCATGGCGTTGCCTGGCACCTCTGGGCTGCCGAGCTGCCCCATGTGGGGTGGGCAGCGGTGGGGAGGATAGCGGCAGGGGTCTGACCGGTTCTGCCCCTCGCCTCGCAGGGCGGGCACGGTGCCCCCGGGGCTGACGGAGGACCAGCTCTGGCGGGCCAAGTACGTCTACGACTCGGCTTTCCACCCCGACACGGGCGAGAAGATGCTCCTCATCGGGCGCATGTCGGCCCAGGTGCCCATGAACATGACCATCACCGGGTGCATGCTGACCTTCTACAGGTACCATGGCCCTCCCTGCCCATCCTGGCCCCCCTCGATGCCCCTGAGGTGCAGGAGGGGCAGTGTGCCCCGTACCTGGGGGGGAACCCATGCTATATGGACCCTGGGGTGGTGGCAGCTCCTGGTGATGCCAGCACCCTGCTGTCCCTGGCAGGACCACGCCGGCTGTGCTCTTCTGGCAGTGGGTGAACCAGTCCTTCAACGCCATCGTCAACTACACCAACCGCAGCGGGGACGCACCCATCCCCCCCAGGTAGGTGTCCCTCTGCATTGCCCCCCAGGACCCCCCAAATGCTGGGGGTTTTGGCAGCGCCCTTGTGCCTTGCAAGCAGCTTCTTGAATGGCAGGGGGCCATGAGCTGCGGCAACGGGGACCTGGCACACCCAGAGGTGAAGGGACAAGAGCAGGGCTGTCTGGTGGGTCGGTGGCAGAGCTGGGAGAGGAACCCAGGCGTCCTGCCTCCCGAGGGGTGGTAGGATGGTGGGGACCTGAGCTCACCGGTGTCACCTCCTGCCTTTGCAGCCAGCTGGGAACCGCCTACGTGAGCGCGACCACGGGGGCAGTTGTCACAGCGCTGGGGCTCAAATCTCTCACCAAGGTAAGGTAGCCAGACCTTTGGCCATTGCTGGCCAGGGCTTGTGGCCCTGCTAAGACCCTCCCCGTGGGGGGTCCCCACTGCCTAACCCCCCTGAGCCGAGCTGGGAATTCACCCCATTGCCTGGGGCAGGGGAGAAAAGGGAGGAAAGGGACCACGTGGCGGGGGACACAAGGTAGCCCCTCTCCAAGCAGTGTCTCCAGAAGTGGCATGTCCCCTCTGGCCCTGCCAGCCCGGCTCCAGCCCTGGCTGGGTCTTTCACCCCTGGGGCTGGGAAGGGACATGGGCCACCCGATGGGGATCAGCCACCCTCTGGGCTGGGAGTTGAGGGGAAGGAGGGAACGGCTTTGCCCCGGCGGGGCTGGGACACCCCAGGGTCCTACAGGACCTGGTGGCAAACCTGGGGACAGCCAGCTGTGCCCCCAAAGCCTCTCCATGACGTGCCCCCCCTTCTCCCCCAGCACTTGCCAGCCATCATCGGCCGCTACGTGCCCTTTGCAGCTGTGGCTGCCGCCAACTGCATCAACATCCCGCTGATGAGGCAGAGGTGAGTCCCCGGCCGGGCAGGAGCGTTTGGGGCGCTGCCCCGGGCTACGCCAGGCCCTGGCGTGGGGTGTGGGGGCCGCAGTGCCCCCGGCTTTGCAGGGGGGCTCCTTCCTGACCTGGCTGGCATCCCCCATCCCAAGGCCTGGGGGTGGCTTGGTTTGGAGGGTGCAAATACCCGATTGCGTCCCCAGGGATTACCGCTTAATGCCAGCTATGAGCCAGCCCTGAGAACCCCACCAAAGTGGGAATTTGGTCTCCGGCTGAGACCCCCCCCCACTTATTGCACAGTGCAGGGGGGGGAATATGAGCAGAGACCAGCCTGCCCTGCGCCATCCCTCGGTGCCCCCCCTCACCCCCGCGCTCCCTGCAGGGAGCTGAAGCTGGGGATCCCCATCACGGACGAGAACGGCAACCGCCTGGGCGAGTCCACGGCCGCGGCCCGGAAGGCCATTTTCCAAGTGGTGGTGTCGCGCATCGGCATGGCGGCTCCGGCCATGGGTGAGCGCCCCGAGCCGCGGCGTGCCGCAAGGGCTCCCGGGGGCCCGGGGGCGCTGGGAGCTGATTGCCTTCTCCTCTGCCCCAGCCATCCCGCCGGTGATCATGAACGCCCTGGAGAAGAGAGCTTTCCTGAAGGTAAGGCTGGGGGGCCGGGGGGCCGGCGCTGGCGCCCCGTTAACACGAAGCCTCTCCCTGTCGCCGGCAGCGCTACCCGTACCTCAACGCACCCCTGCAGGTCGGCCTGGTGGGACTCTGGTAAGCCGCCCGCGCGGGGTCCTGCGCGGGGGCCGCTCCGTGCCGCGGGGACGCCGCTCACGGCTTCTCCTCGCCTTTCCTTCGCAGCCTGGTGTTTGCGACCCCGCTGTGCTGCGCGCTCTTCCCGCAGAAAAGGTAAGGACGGGCCGGGCGCCGGGCGCGCGCGCGCCTCCGCGGGACAGGGCACGGCGGGCAGCCGGCCGGCTCCCGGCCCTGACCTCGCTCCGCCTCGCCTCGGCAGCTCGATGCGCGTGAGCCGTCTGGAGCCCCAAGTCCAAGCTCGGATCCGGGAGAAAGAGCCGGCCGTGGAGGTCGTCTACTTCAACAAGGGGCTCTGAAGGGGGTCCCCGCGGGCTGCCGAGCCGCCGGGCCGGCACGCCGCCGCGCTTGGCCCCGGAGCAGCCTTCCGGGGACGCCGCTGCTTTCCCTTGGCTCTCGTGTGTCCGGGCCGTAGGTAGTGACGCAGACCCCTGTGCCGTCGTGCCGGTCCTTCCCGAACAAACCCGGGCAGGTCCTCGGAGCGGGATGGCGCGGGGCTGGTGGAGCCGGGGCCCTCGTCTCATCGCGAGCGGCGGGGCGAGAGGAAAACCATGCTCCCAAGCTTTGGGAGGCCGAAGACAATCACGGCGCTCGAGGTTTGAACCCGGGGCGCCGGGCGGGAAGGAGCGAGGTGCCCCCCGAGCYGAGCCTGGCGCTCCCCCCGCCGCGGGGCCGGGCTTGCCGGCGCCCCGGGAGTCTGGCTGCTGCTCCATGGGGATGGGAGAACAACCCACGAGAAGAAAACCTCCTCCAAAAAAAAGAAAAGAGCCAGGGTGAGTGATTTTGGATGCACGCAGCGGCTTGGACCCGGCGGTCTCTCTCCTCCCCCCGGGTGCGCGCTCACAGCTCACCCTGTGCTCTCCTCTCTGGGCTATTCCAGGGCAGCGATTTAATCTGGCTTTCCGGCCCTTCTATCACCAGAGCAAATTGCACATTTTAATCCCCGCAAACAGCCCCTTTTTATTCTCTTTTTAATGTCATCTTTGTTCGAGGCTTGGCTCCCCGCGTGGGGTTACTCTACACCTTCTCGGAGCGCTTGCTTGCAGAGGGACCTTCTCACATGGCTTTAAGCACACCGTGGTTTCCTCCAGTGATTTTTGATATACGTATTATATACAACATATATATACCAAATAATAAAGGCAGGTTGTTTATACAAAACCAAAAATGGGGAGAAGTGTGTGGATTACCAGTGCCTAAGTGAGCGGAAGCTGCCTGGCGATGGGCGATTTCCCCGGTTCCTGCCCCGGCACCCTGGCCCCGAAGTGGGTGGGGATGGGAAGAGGACTGGGCCGTCAGGCTGGGTGCTGGGGCGCCGTGTTTGCTCCTGTTTTCAAGCCTTTGCAGCTGCCTCCGACGGCTCAGCGTGCCTTTAAGCCCATCCAGCTGTCAGGAGGGTTTTTTTTTAGCACAGGCAGCTTTGCACCTCGACGCTGCCYGTTTGGGGAGGCGGGAGGCATTTCCCTGGGCCGCGCCGCGCTCCCACCCCCTCGTGCTGTGGGCTCGCAGGGTGCTCGGGCGAAATCYGCATCCAGCACGGCCCTCCGGCCTGCGCCTGCTTCTCCAGCTGGGCTATTTTTATCCCGCTCTCCGGCCGTGCACGGCGATGGGARAGCACGTCGCTGCCGTAGCAGGGCCCCGGGCAGCCGGCGGGCAGTGGGTTTCCCCTCGCTGCTCTCCCGTAGCCCTGCTTTTCCGGAGAGCTCGGCTCCYGCAGCGCTCGCCTCCAGCGCCAAATCGCTGCTGCTCTCTCCCGGCCCCGGCCCGGGCTCTGTCCTCCCTCCCAGCCCGGCTGCTGGCGGTGCCTCGTGAGGGGTGTACGGAGCCCCCCCCCAAAGCTCTCCCACTCCCACAAGCCCCCCATCCTGGTAGCACAACCGACCCAGCTGCTGGCCCTCTCTGTCCCCAGATGTCCCCGTCTCTGTGCTGGGGGTCTGTGCCCGCCRTCCGCCAGATCCAGAGCCTTGTCCCTTGGGTGTCGGCGGCGATGCCGGGAAAGCCACAGCCGTGCCGCCCTGGGGCCAGCCCCCTGCACCAAGCGCCTTTAACCCCGTCCCGGGTGGCGGTGGCCACCATGCCTCAGTTTCCCCTCCTGCGCACCGTGCCGGCAGCGGAGCAGGCGGCTGGCGGTGGCACAGGGCAGGGACGGCTCGGCCTGCTCGTGCTCTGCCGGTGCCCGGCCCTTCCCTTCGGCCCGCGCCAGGGCACCGGCGACCCGCGGGGGCTCCGCTCGGGCCCGGCGTGCTGGTTCCCGGCAGAGGGCACTCGGCACCCGGAGAAACCCTGGGCCAGCGCCGGCTGGGGCAGGGGTCTGGGGCCCTGCGTGCCCACCGGGCGGCTGGGGGTGGCACCCGGCGGCAGGGGGGCAGGCTGGGGGGGGACAACCAGCCCCTTCCTTCTGCCAGCCCCGGCATATTGCAAATATCTCCCCTGAGCCAGCCATTGGCGGCTTATAAATAATGCAGCCCCTCGCCGCGCAATAAGGGCCTGTCAATTGCTATTCTGCTCTCATAAATTAAAGATGAAAAGGTACAAGGCTCTTGCCAGAAAAATGAAGACAAATTTTTAATAGCTTGCCAAGACGCGSGGAGATGGAGCGCTCGGGAAAAATGAATTACGTTTTTATTATGTGTTTTATTGTGCTGTAATTGAACGGGATTAGCTGAGAATACAATATATTTCCAGGGCAGTGCAAGGAAAACAAAAATAATGATGACACCCCTCCACTTCTCCCCCTCCCCAGCCTGCACGCGCCATCCGCTGGGCGCGGGGACGCCCTCCTTGCACGCACGGGCTGGGAGCTGGCCCGGCGCCGCAGGCAGCTGGGAGAGGTGGAGATGGGGACGGCATGGAGGCGGGGGGGGATGCGGGGATGGGGGCACAGGGGCTCTGTGCGGCTGCGTCCGACCTGATGCCCAGAGCCCCCACGAGCCGTGGGGCTGGGGCTCCTCCGCGTAGGAGGGCTCTGCTGCAGAGCCCCTGGCTGTCTGTCCATCTGTCCCCGCATCCCCACCTGTTTTCATCCCATCCCTGATCCCCCTCCTTTGCCCTTCCACCCCTCAATGCAAGCTGGTACCCCTGGGCTGAGACCTGACAAACTCGTCTCTGCTTGGGGAGCAGTCCCAGGCTGGATTTGCCCCACAAACCAAGCTGGACCGTGCTGGCTACCCAGTCCCAGAGCTGGTAGCTCTGCTGTGAGCCTGTGGACCGGGTGACTTCGCTGGGTGAGGGGGGAACCTGTCCCCGTGGGTCCCCTGCCGCCGAGCAGGAGTTATACGGTGGGGGGAAAGGGAGAGCAGCCCCTGAATGGCGAATTTTGGCGGGGGCTTCACAAGGCCTGAAGGTGACGCTGCCGCCTCCGCGGGGGAGCCCTGGCAGTCGCCCAGGACGCCGGGGCCCCTTGCTGCGCTCATGCCGGAGGTCACAGGCCAGCCCCGAACGGCAGGGGCTGCGTGTCCCCAGGAGCGCTGGGGAGGCGCTGGGAGGCGCTGGGCTGGGGGCATCGATTGGTCCCTGGCATTTTTAATGAGCTGCCCGACCACAAGCTTTAACCTTGCCCATAATGAGGGCGAGCGGCAGTAATTCCTRCCACCACAGCCGGCTCCCCCAGCCTTAATGAGCTAATCAATACTTGTTCTCAGCTTAATTTCCAGCTAATTGCTCTTTAATGACGCCTGGAAATGGGCAGCCTCTTGCAGGGAGGGCGGGCAGGATCCCCCTCCCCATTTAGCATCCCCGGTGGCGGGGGGTGCCGGGGCCCTGGCCTGGCACAGGCGCTGGGTGACCTTCCCCGGCTCCGGCATCCCACGCGAGGGAACGGCGGGCACAGGAGAGCTGGCAGCACCCTCCTGAGCGCCCGTCCTGGTGCCAGGCAGCCTGTGCACCCGGCRCAGGCTGAGCAGAGGGTCCCTGCAGCCCGGCAGGGTCCCCAAGCCCGTTTCCCGCTCGGGGCAGGGACGCTATGTTGAGGGGGGGGGGTTGCATGGGGGGGTGTTTTGGGGCGCAGGGAGCCGAGCGGGCTGGTGTGGCCATGCATTGCTCAGCTGAGCCGCAGGGCCGAGCCTCGGGGTACAGGGACGGGGTGTTGTAGCAAGAGCCGGGGACGAGGCCAGCAGCGCCCTGGAGGTGGCAGCAAAGACCCCGGAGCCTGCTGCCTGCACCTTGCCTGCACCCGTCTGCTTCTCCAGGGCTCCTGGGCCACCTAAGCCCCTTAGGGCCCTGTGCGAGGGGCAGCAGGGTGCAGGGGCTGAGCACAGGCTGAAACCTCTGGGCCACTGAGCCSCCCCCCCAGTATGGCCAGACCCAGCATCCCATAGCCAAGAAGGGGCAGGGGGTGGTGGGTGAGCTCTAGGCAGGGTCTGGCTCAGCCTGGTTCCCAGCCCAGCTCCCCCAATTCCCCGGCTGTGAGTCCCCTCCCCAGCGCAGTGGCTCCCCGGGGCCCGTTCTGGCTCAGGCCCCCCCTTTAGCCCGTCCCCAGGGGCTCTGGCACCCGTCTGGCTGCTAAAGGCATTAGCAAGGGGGAGGCAGGTGGGGRAAGGGGCTTGGGTGCTGCTGTGGGAACCTGCCCCCTTCTCCTTGCTCYTAATGGTCCTTTGGGCCCATAACCAGGAGGCACAGACAGCTCAGCCAGGCTGAGCCCGTAACTAGACTAATCCCTGGTGCATGGAGCCCGCAGCAGCTTCCAGCRTGGGCACCCGGGGAATGGCAGCACCGGGGCGTCCGGCCTCAGTTTCTCCATCCTGAGCCTCCTCCCACCTCCTGTGGTCCCAGCCTGCTCTCGCACCTTCTCCCTGGATGAGGTTTCCGAGACTCTTGGAGCCCAGATTGCTGCCCCAAGGGTTGGCCTGCCTCTCCGATGGCCCGTGGCTGCRTGCCAAGCCAGCTCAGGGTGCTCACCTGGACAGGACCTTTTCCCTTAGCTGGGCTCRTCTGCAGCTGGAGCAAGTCCCTGTGCTGACTTTCTGCACGGAGATACTGTGGCGCGGGATGTGCTGTGGCACAAACGTCCRTGGAAAGGTTGGGAGGGAGACGCAGGGGTCCTGGGCTCCCCAGGGTGACTTTAGGGGCCCGATGTCTTCTGTGCCTCAGTTTCCCCCTGTGTTATAAGGGGGCTCGTGCCTTTGGGGAGGTCTCTGACGTGCTCCAAGTGCGTGAACTGGGCTGCTTTGCTTTCTCTTTGTGCGCCCCTTGTCCAACACGGGGAAGAGGAGGAGAGGCACGTGTCCCCTTCTAAATAGCTTCACCCCCTTCTCTCCTCCCGCCCTGTCGACCTCGGGGCAGCAGCCGGGCTGGGTGCCCCCGTCCCACAGAGCCCAGAATAGCTCCTGTTTGCTCCAGGGTCGGGCTGCCGGGGAGCGCCTGGCATGTAGCGGGGCGGTGGGAAGAGCGCTAACCTGGCCCCCACGTGTCAAAGTTGGCAGGGTGGCGTCAGCTGGCGGGTGCAGAAAGAGGGGGGCTTATCCCGAYGGCCCCGGGAGCGACCCAGGAATGCGGCCCCCGCTGCCGGGTCTTGGTTCCTGGCCCCGGTTTATACGACCTGCTCTTGGAYGGGGCTGGTGGAAAAACCGCAGCGAAAGCTGAGGGACTCCTCCGTGGAAGGAGCTGAGCCGCATCCAGCCCCCGCCGAGTCATGGCGCCGGCCTCTGCTGGGAAAGGGGCCTTGCAGCTTGGCRGCTCCGGCCGGGCAGGACGGCGAGGCAACCAGGGTGGATGTGAAGAGGACAGGACCGATCCCAGGCAGGGACACCAGCAGCGGCCCAGGAAAACGGCCCCTCGGTCCCCGCAGCACCAGGCTGGGTGCTAAGCACTAGGGCTGGCTGCCCAGGTGGGCATGGCCAGAGGAGCTTGCGGTGGCTCAGAAAACGCATGGTACAAGGTGAGGGCCACCGTGTCTTTGGGGGCTGGTCCTTGTGGGGTGACAATACCGCTCCGTGCAGAAGGGTCTGGTCCCTGCGGTCCGAGGACAGGGGGAAGTAGTGAAAACTGAGCCCTTGTGAGGATGGAGATGCAGAGCTAGGAGCTCAGGAAAGATGGTGTGAGCCCCTCGTCCTTCAGCAGCACCAAGGAGCCTCTTCATCCTGGGCAGGAGGTGTGGACAGGGATAGGAGACAGGTCCCCACAGTCACCTGGGGAGGGGAACAGGAGCTGGGTGCTGAGCTGGGAGGGTGCTGAGTGGAATGGCACATCCCAGCTGGAAACCAGCTAACGGAGCCAGCCCTGCAAGGGAAAACATGTTACTGGGGCACACGTGGGGCTGCTCTGCACCGTCTCCCCGGCCTCCTCTGCAGGAACGAGCACTGGTAGGGATGGAATGATCCCCGCGGGGGCTGCTCGCTGGACCTGGGAGATGCTCCAGAGACTGCGTGGAGGTGATGGAGAGGGGCTGCAGTGTCCCTCGCCACCCAGCCAGTGCTCCTTGGGGCCGGCCTGAGAAACCCACTTCCCTCCTGCACACAGCTGCAACCGTTTCCCAAAGAATTTGCTGACGGGCTTGTTCCTGGGAAGAATTTGCTCTGGAAAAGCCTGGAGAAACCTGAGCCCAGCTGCTTCCCAGAGCAGGTCCTGCCTGGCATGCAGGGCTGGAGGGACCTGTCTGCTGCCCAGTGGCCACGATGGCTTGTGCCTGTGGTTGACCCATGGCACGTGGCTGGGACAAGCCAAAAACCATACGACCTTGGGGTGGGCTGGCTGGATCCAGTCTGTCTCGGGCTGCTGTGACGGGCAGGAAATGGAGAGGAGCAGCAGCGGTTTTGAGCTGGAACAAGGGAAATTTGGTTTATTATTAGAATCAGACCTTTACAGCCCCAGGCAGCACAGTGGGAACAAACTCTGTGCCATGAGCCCAGCATCTCCCCATAACGCTTGCTTCTGCTCTCGCCGTGACATAACTCGCATTCCCGTCTTCCCGCCAGCCTCCGAACACAGCCAGGCCTGACGCCGGCTTGCGAATCCTCCCTGACATAACATGCCTTGAGTCGTTTGGCTCAGGGCTTATTTTCCAGGACGGCTTTTTCCTGGGCCTCGCCTGCCGTCAGCCTCTGGCCTGGGCAGGACCCTGCAGCCGGGAGGACGGGGACACCCCATGCTGGCCATGAGCGAGACGGGCGCATCCCGATGGCAGAGCCCTGGAGGGATGCCAGGGCCCTCCGGGAGCATCCGCAGCCGCGTGGCTTTCGGCAGGGGAAGAACAACGCCTCGCGGGGGACGCGCCGGCTGAACGGAGGTGTGATTGAATGCAGCTCCTTGTTAAGCACAGGTTAGCTCTTACACCCCTAATTCATAGCTGTTACTGTTTATTAGCACGTTCAACAGTCTCATTAAGCCGGAGGTTTAATTACCTGCCAGGCTTGAGCTCCATCTTGCTTTCCAGGACGGAGCTGAGCTGCCTGCAGCTTCCAGCCGCTGGGCCATGTGGTGCCAGGGCTGGAGCTCTCCCGGCTCAGACCAGAGGTCCTGAACCTCAGCAGCACGTGCCACCGAACCTGGGGGATGCCAGGAGCAGGGACAGCAGCCCCCCAGGGCCAACGCCACCCTCTGCTGTCAGCCTGGAGGTGGTTTGGGCCCCACTTATTGAATGCATGGGGCCAGCTCGTGACTTGCCTGTAGTCTCGGCTCGAAGCGCAGGGCTGGGTGTGGGCAGGGGGACGTGTCTGCGGCCCCCTTGGTGTCTCCAGAGGAAGGGAAGCTGGATGGGGCCATGGGTTGCTCCAGCCCTCCAGGCTGCCTGGCCCAGATGGGATCATCTTTGGTGCCCCTCACCGTGGTGTCTGGTCTTTGGCCGGGCCCCACAGCCACCAGCTTTCCAGCGTCACCGCCGGAGGACTAAAGGAGAAGAAGTCAGTGCTAGCATCACTTGGCTCTGGTTAGTGCTCTTTCAGGGTGGGCAAAGCCCTGTGGGGACACGCCGGGCACCCATTCCCAGGAGACGGCACGTGGGAGAAAGAGTCAGGGTCGGGGCTGCCGTGCTGGGGAAGGGAGGCAACATCGGGGCCCGGGCGAGGGAGCGCTTGGCTCAGGGGTGCAGACGCCCCGGGCAAGGTAGCAGGTCCTGGTCCTGGGAGGAGAGGCCGAAGGCAGAGCCGGCAGGATCCCCCCCTTTGCGTGGGGCAGCTGGAGGGGGAATTTGGCTGGCAAAGGTGGATTTAGGGGGCTGAAGCCTCGTGCGTTTTCCATCATTAGCCACGGCTGGATTTGCAACGTGACTGAGCAAAAGCCCTGGAGCCCGGAAGGAATTTGCAGGAGGGTTTTGGAAAGCAAAAGCAGATTTTGCAGCGCAATAAAGGAAACCAGATCCTCCGAGGGGTCCCGGAACGGCTTTGCTTCGCCTGCGATTCGCCATGGAAGCAAATCCCACAAATTCCTCGCCTGGAGGAGGGGAGCAGGCTCTGGATCCCCCGGCGGGATGCTGACGCGCAGCTCTTCGTGCTCAGCCCTTTCCGCCCCTCCGTGGGCGCTGGCTGGGGAGGCGCGCTCTCCGCCGCTCTCCGAGGAGCCGGGGAAACTGAGGCTCTGGTGGCTTCTTCTCTCCCACTCGTTTGTCCCCGTGGCCCCCTGCAAAGCGTTCCTGGGGGTGACGCCCTGCAGCAGGGAGTCCCGCAGATTAACGGGGGCGAAGMCGGGAGGGTCCGGCACCGGGTTCCCTCGCTGCCCCGGACCTCGCGCTGGGAAAAGGCCGTGAGCAGCCAGAGACCCCGCGGGGACGGTCCTGCCCCCAGGTGCCGCCGGGCRGAGGGGCCCCAGCCGGCTCCGTCCCCGCCGCTTCAGCCCCTCTGCGGAGCGGGGGCCGCGGGGACCCCGGCGGGGAAGGGGTGCCCGGCAGCTGGGCCGGGGGGGCCGGGACGCGGGCCCGGAGGAGGGCGGGGGGACTCGCGTTTCGCTCTGACATCACGGCCCGTGTCGGCGGAGCCCCGGCGCCAGCAGCCCCGCTGCCGCCGAAGCCATTGCGCGCCGGCGCCTGCACCGGGGCGGCCGAGAGCCCCCGCGCCGGCCGGCCCCCCCCCCCCCCGTCGCCGGCAGCCCCCGGTAAGTGACGGCGCGCGGGTGGGCAGCTCGCGCCCGTGGCGCTTGGGGGACCCTGGGCTGCCCCTTCCCCTGGGCTCAGCCGGCACCCCCAAAGCACCCCAAAGCCGGCCCTCGGCTGGCTCCGGAGCTCCCCAGGCACGGGGAGCCGGCGACCGACTCTGTGCGTGTTTTCCCCTTTTCTGGCCCCCCGTCCCCATCCCCTTCCCCGTTCGGGGCTGGAGCCTTTCCAAGGGCTCGTCCTGAACGCCCGGGGTAGGGAGGGCTGGAGGGGGGCTCGGCTCAGCACCCCCTGCCCCCTCCTGCCCGCCGTGCCCCGGGGGCCCTGTAAATGGGGCGAAGCTTTGCAGTCCCCAGGRGCTTTTGTCCCCCCCGGGGGTCTGGGTAACCTTGCCAACCCGCCGGCCCCGCTGCCCCCCATCGCCCCCCACCCCAGCTGTGGGCTGCGTTGGGCGGCCGCGGGCCGGGGAAGCACCGGGATCTGGGGGTTAGAGCCGGCCGGGGCTGCGGGGGGGGCCGGAGCTGGCGGCTTGCTGCTTGCAGCTGGGCAGCCCGGACGCCTGGGCTCCCTCCCCAGCCCTGACTCGTGTGTGCTGGGTGGCCGCGCAGGTGACGGTAGGTTCACAGGGGAAGGCAGCTGGGGCGTAATTCGGGGGCTGAGGGATGCTTGCGAAGGGGCTCRGTTCATCACCAGCCCCTCCAGGGACAGGGACGGGGTCTGAGGTCCCCTGTCAGAAGCGGGAAGCAGGGCGCTCTGCTTGCCCGGGGTGGGGGGGTGACACAGGGACCCCGGTGTGCCAGCGCAGTCTGACCACGCTGGGTCTGCTGCCCTGCCACTGACTGTCCACTTGTGCACTGAGTTCCCCCATGCTCAGCTGCAGTTGTCTGTGAGATAACTGGGGGTTTCACAAAGTTTCCTAGGGGGAAGTGAACGTTTCAGCCCCCCGCTCAGCATCCCATGGCAGGAGCCTGGTTTAAGAGCTTGGTGGGAGGTGGGAACGGCAGGATGGGAAGGATGTAGCTGTGGGACTAGGTGCCAGGGGAGGCTGGGCCCGAGTCTCCCTCGTACGCTTGCACATCACGCAGCATTGCCAAGCCGGCCGGGAGCCAGAGGGATGGGAAATGCTCTCCGCATGGGTAACGCGCCCTCCCTCCTTGCAGGCCAGGATGGCTCCTCAGCCCTAGCCAGGGAGGCCAGCACAGTGCCGAAGGTCTGTGTCCAAGTGATGGTGGGACCGCATTTGGGGACCTGCAGCGAGGATGTCCGAAGCCAAGACCCTGAGCTGCTCTTGCCTCGTGCTTTCCTTGCTCTTTTTGCACTGGGCTTTGCTCCAGCCGGGCCAGGCTTTTCCCAGCACCTCCGACTACCTGCAGCGGGGCTGGCAACGGCTGCTGGAGGAAGGGGAGGGCTGCGCCGAGTGCCGGCCGGAGGAGTGCCCTGTGCCGCGTGGGTGCCTGGCTGGCACGGTGCGGGACGCCTGCGACTGCTGCTGGGAGTGTGCCAACCTGGAGGGACAGATCTGTGACCTGGACAACACCAACCACTTCTACGGCAAGTGCGGGGAGCACCTGGAGTGCCGGCTGGACGCCGGGGACCTGCGGCGTGGAGAAGTGCCCGAGCCCCAGTGCGCCTGCCTCTCCCACTTGGCCTTGTGCGGCTCCGACGGGAAAACCTACGCCCAGATCTGCAGGTTCCTGGAGGTCGCCCATGCCCACCCCGACGCCAACCTCACCGTGGCTCACGAGGGCCCCTGCGAGTCAGGTAGCGAGCGGAGCTGGTGGGGCAGGGGGAGGGAGGCTTGTGTCCCGGGGAAGCATCCTCTTCCCGCTGCAATGCAGGATCAGGCATCTCCAGATGTGGGGGGACCTGGAATCTCCAGATGTGTGAGGGTGCATGGGCTGCTTCCACTGGGGCTGCTCCCGGCTCTCAGGAAGGGACGAGCAGGGGGACCTAATTGAAATATTTCGCCTGTGTGTCCACATGGACCCAGCAGCCCTGCACCATTGCCATGTGCTCACATGGCTCAGCGGATGGGGAATGGACACACGGATCCCAACAGCGGCAGGTCCCCACCTCGCGGGGCCCCTGTGGCTCTTCCCACTCCGCTGCTCCGGGGCAGCCCGTGAGGATCTGGCCGGTAAAGGTCTGGAAGCAGCTTTGCCAAGACAGTGCAGAATTTATGGGAAGCAGAAAATCCTGCTGAAACGCATGGGAAAGTTCCAGGGAATTGTTAGCGAATTCTTGGCTTCGGCACAGCATTGTTGGAAATAGGGCTGACTTGGTGCACGCTTGTCTTGTCGCTCCCAAGAAATACGGCTTCCCTGCTCCCTCCCYGAGATCTTCCTCCTGCAAATGGAAACCTGGGTCAGTTTAACTTGGTGGTGTGCTTTCCATCCCCCATTTAAAACTCTGCTTGGGTTTGGGGGCCAGGGCCGGGGTGGAGAGTCTGTTTTGGGGAGGCCCCGCACCAGTGTCGCACAGCGCAATCCCCACAGTCCAAGGGCGGCCAAGGTTGCCTATATTTTCTGTAGCTCCTTGTCTCCTCGGGTTTTTCCCCCAGGTGTATTTGGAGGTGTCGTCCTCTCCTGCCTGCCGAGACAGGATCCTCTCGTGCCGTGGGTTGGGATCCCTATTCGGGCCGGGGTAGGAATTGCTCTCCTTGCTGGCAGCAGCTCTGTTCCTCCCAGGAAGGGGCCTGAAACATGGAGATATTGGCTATGTATGTCAGCCGGGGAACTGCTAACTCCCTCTAATTGCCGTCATGATCCCAGGGCCAGAGCAGAGGTCCGATTCGGCTGAAAGTCAATTGATCTTCTTCTCCCCCCGACTAGTTTCAAGCTGGGTGAGAGCCCTGAGCTGCTCACTCCGCGTTTAGCTTGGTCATGGACTCCTCCAAAGCAGCTGTAACTGTTGGCTGCAAGCCTTTGCCACCACCCAGATGACTGCGCTCTGCCTTTCGTCGCTGGCAGCAGCCGGGGTCCCCGGCTGGCTATCTGCCCCAGGGGGGGCTGCTAGCGTCAGCTCCCCCCATGAGGACCCGGCTGCTGCTCACTCGTGGTGCTGCTCCAGGACAGGCGAGAAAAAAGGGGGGTCGTGCATCCAGAAAGGAGGAGAAGCATCGTGTTAGGGGATCAGGCTGTGCCGGMCACGCAGGACCCTCTTCCCTTTCCTCAGCTGTCCAGTTCCCTTCTGCCTTTCCTCTGCAGGAGAAACGCGCTCCCATTCCGCACAAAAGCTTTGATTTGTAGCATTGCTGTTATTATTCAACCATTTCCACTATTGCATGCTGAGTTTTAAAAAGCAGGAGACAGTCCAAGCCTTTTTCCAGTGCTTTTTCCATGCCAGGTAGCCCCATCGACTCTGGCCTGCTCCCCGGCGCGTGCCTGAGTCTGCAGGCAGCCGCCGCAAGCCCTGCGCAGCTCTCACTTGGACATGCGCCCGGCATCACTGACAGACCCCAAAAGCCAGGGCATGGGCAWCCCTGGGGCCGCAGGGCTGCCGAGTGCAGGGTGCTGGGACCGAGGAGAGGTCAAACAAGAAAGCAGGAGAGCCGTCCACCCCGGGCCGACCGCAGCCTCACTGCCCCACCACCGGGGGGGTGTGCTGGAGCTGACGGGGGATGCGGGACTTGTCCGTGGCTGCCCCTTCTCCCCCGCTGTGGGCTGATGGGCTTATTTTGCGGCATCAGCAACAAAAGCCCTCGCCACATGCTTCTCCCATCGGGACACGAGCCGCCTGTTGCTCTTGGACGTGTTTCAGAGCTGGGACCGTTCTTGGGAGACCCAGGCGAGGGAGAGGGGCTGGTTTTGTGGCAAGGACCGGGGCCAGGGCAGGAAATTCCAGCAGCCCTTGGCTCCTCTTGCAAGCGAGGGGCTGCGTGCTCGCCGGGGGCCCAGCACCTGGCCTGAGCACCCTGCCCGCAGCGGCACAGCCCTGGTGGGTGCAAGCCAGCAGGCCCAGGGATGTAGGCAGCGGGTGCAGAGGTGGCCCTGGCTCTCCCACCCCAGGCCTGTCCTGTGCTGAATGTGGGATGTCCACTGCCTCCTGCCCTGCATCCCTGCAAATGGCCCCGGTGGGATGGGCTCCATCCTCTCTCCCGTGCTGGGAGCTCTGTGCCAGGCCCTGCTGTGTCCCCTCGCCAGCACTGCCAGGCATCAGGGGACCCGCAAGGTCCTGAGAGACCGGCTGAGTGGTGGGACCTCTCCCCCTGCGGCTCTGGTGTCTTGGCTGAGCCCACGCTGACCTCCTATCTCACCCCGCTTCCACTCTCCATCACCCAGAGCCTCAGATCACATCTCCTCCCTACGACACGTGGAACGTCACCGGGCAGGACGTCATCTTTGGCTGCGAGGTCTTTGCGTACCCCATGGCGTCCATCGARTGGAGGAAGGATGGCACAGAGATGCTGCTGCCAGGAGATGACCCCCACATCTCTGTCCAGGTAAGGGGTTTGCTTGGAGCCCTGCACCCAGACCCAGGGTGGCCAAGCCCTTCCCAGAGCTCCTGGGCGACCAGCACCTCCAGGTGGTCACCCTTTGCACGTGGCCGAACCTGGATGCCTGGGATGAAAAGAGGTGACCACAGAGCTGAGCCAGAGCTGGTGTCTTGGGGGTAGGAGATATCAACATAACTTTCTTCTGCAAATTTCTCCAGCTGTTTTTGAACTCATACACCTTATCTAGCATCCGGAGTGTCCTGCAGCAAGGAGTTCCCTAGCTTCACTCCCTGTGGGAGGAAGTCTTTTGTTTGCTTTGCCTGCTGGCTTCATTCAATGGACTAGAAGACCTCCTGAGGCCCCTTCCAACCTGAGTTATCCTACAATCCTGCAAGGAGGCTCAGAGAGTCCCTGTGCTTTTCTGTGCCCTTCACTCCGAGCAGGGCTCCCCTCCTATGCCGGCACACCCAGAGGGTCAGCAACCTGCCCACGGCTGGCCCCAAATATAGTGCAGAGGAAGTGCCGGTGGCAGCCAGCCGGGCYGTACCCAGCTATTAGCGGGTGCGGGCAGAGGCGCAGGAGGCCGTGCACCACTGTTAGCAACCAGCGAGGAGGAAACTACGGTCGGGTGGATGGGGGAGCCAGGGAAGCAGGCAGGACCCAGCACCGTTGCGGGGGGATGTGGCAGTCCCCTTCCATCGGGTCTGACCTTCATGCTACCCCGTACCCCATCACAGCGTCCAGTCAAGGACCTTCTCTCCAGGCAAGGCTAGCTGGCTGGTGTCAAGTGCTGGAGGAAACTCAGCTGTCCTCCACCCTCGGCCATAATAGCAGCCTGCAACCCAGCTGCAGCCCAGCTGGGTCAGGAAAAGGTTATTTCTTGCTGGAGACAAACAGAAGATTACATGCTTGGAGTTGCAGCAGCCCTGGGACCTTGCYGGCTCCCGAATCGGGGAACTCCGGTCTCCTCCAGGGCTGGCCATGCCTCATGTGAARCCCCAGCAGAGTTTGTGGGGGGACCTCACCTCTCTCCTGCAGGTCCTTCTGCCAGTTTGCCAGTGGAGGCTGGCCACCTCCCCACCTCCATCTCACCGCCCTGTACGCCCTGTCCCACTCACCCAAACACAGCCTTTTCTGACCCGCTGACGTGGCTTTTCCACATTGCCGGCAGCGCCTGGCTTGTAGCCCAGCGGAAGGGAGAGCCCAGCACCCCGTCGGCAGAATAGCTCGACCCTTTAGATGTAACCTAGCTCTGGCTGGACGTCCTGCCCTTGCCTGAGCCGTGTCCAAGTGACGGAGCTGTGTCCGAGGACGAGAGCCAGAAGGACCTATTAGATCGTTGACTCGCTGTTAAAGCCCTGGCGAGGGGACGTCGCTCTGCTGCTCTGCTTGGCCCCTGGAGCAGGGCTGGTGGGGACCGGCCCTGCTGGGACCCTGGCCTCAGCCCCCAGGATGGACGTGGGCATGAAACTCACTTGTGGGGCAGGAGCAACATGATGGAGACCTATTTGTCCAACGTTTTAGTGATGTTTCTTTCAAGTTGAACTGTCCACACTGGACTCCACACCCATCTCTGCATCCTCCCTCCGCAGGGTGCTGCTGCCCCTGGGGATCACGGCGACCTGGGGCACATCCAGGCATCTGGGGCATGTCCCCAGGGGCCTCACGACAGGGGTCCTGCTCAAAGAAAGCGATCCCGGGCCCTCCCGCAGGCTGCACCCGCCTGCAATGAGGTGTCCCCTCACCTGGCCCTCCTTGGGCAGTGGGAAAGGGGAAGGTCTGCATCCAGGGGTCCGTGCCTGCCCCTGGAGTGGTGCTTAGGGGGGAACAGAGAGTTTCCCTGGGCCTGCATCGCCTTTCCCATCCCTCCCAGTGCAGCCTGGTGGGAAATCCCGCACGGGACTCTCCTAGCCCCTGGGCTAACGGAAAGCCCCCTCCTCTTGCAGTTCAGGGGCGGCCCCCAGAAATACGAAGTGACCGGCTGGCTCCAGATCCAGGGCGTACGTGTGACAGACGAAGGCACCTACCGCTGCTTCGCCAGGAACAAGGTCGGCGAGGTGGTGGCGTTAGCCAGCCTGACCGTCCTCACGCCAGGTGAGCACAGGGACACCGTGCCCTTGTCCCCATCCCCTGCCACTGCTCGCCGAGGGCTTCCCGAGGCAATGGGGCTACTCGGGGGTCTGCAGCGGGCTCTCCTGCATGGGTTTTCCCTGGATGAAGGGCTTGGAGGGCTCTGCTAAGGGAGAAGGGAAACTGAGGCATCCCCCAGCCTCACCAGTATAGCCCGTTCTTGCAGGGATGAGGAGGGGATCCATGGGCAGGTTGCGCTGGTATAGTGGGAGCTGTGGGGCTGGCAGTCCTGGGCCGAGGAGCCGTGGGGCCATGCGTGGCGGTGCCCCAGCAAGCAGCCTGGCCCCGGCTCGCCTTTGGTCCCTGGGAATCGGGGCGCATGGGGGACCCCCTGCCCCTGGGAGAAGGGGGCCGAGCGTGCACCCGGGGGGGGGCAATGACACTTCGTCCCTGTGCTGCTGTTTCAGACCAGCTCAACCTGACGGGCTTTTCCCTGCCGAAGCCCCGCACGACGCCTGAGGACTATGGGGAGAGCGAGGAGGACTATTACTAGCCTGGAGACGGGRCAGGCGGCTGCGGAGATCACCGTTTGGGAGAGAGTCCGGCCTTGCCCTGCGGTGGCCGTTCCCGGGGCACGGGCACGTCTCCGGAGAGGACATCCCCCAGCCCAGAACTCCTTCTCTGACCAGTCCTGGCCCAGGAGCCTCTTCCTCGGGGTGGGGGACAGCGTGACACGYGCCTTTGCCGGGGATGCTGTGGGGCCTCGGGGGGCTGGCTATCCCCGGGGACGGTGCGCGTGGCCACCGTGGGTACCGCTCTTGGCTGCTCTGCTGGGAAATCCCACCGAGCTGCCGCTGGCCTCCGGGGGCCCTGCGCGAAGGGTCCCGGGGAAGCCGGTGCGGAGGGCTGGTCACCGGCGGCGGCGCTCGGTGCGTCGCCCCCGGGGCCGATCTGCGCCCGCCGAGGGCAGGAGACAGCCCTGCTCCCTCCCCAGGGCCAAGGGACCTTGTTGCCCAAACATCCCTCTTTCCCACTGAGTTTTTAACCACCGAAGGAGTGATTTGAGAAACCGGATGTTTGTGGTTTTCGCCGCTGTCTTTGCTCCCCCRGACGACGCTGGCCCAGACACCGGCGTGGTCAGAACCGCTTTGGCCTTTCCAGACCGACTTTGTGCTTCCCCTCCCAAGCAGCTCTCTGTTCTGACGTGCCAGTTAATGCTAGTAAAATACTCGTGTAGGTCAAAGCTGACGCAGGCTGACCCTGACCGTCCCGTATCTGCCAGGATTATTCTAGGGGTGAGAGAGGGTGCGAAAACGTCGGGTTTTGCCTTAATTTGCAGGCAAAGGAGTTCTGTGCCTGCCCCAGCGCTCACRGGGGGGGTCCTGCCATGGGTCGGGCCCCCTCCCCTGCAGGCCCCCCCGGTCCGTCTCGCATCAGGATGCTGCTCCGTGCCCCGCGCAGGCTGGGGAGGGCCCTTCCCCGCAGGCGTCCCGGGGCAGAGCTCACATTCAAGGGGCGCTTTGCCCCCCCAAACCAGCAGCGATCGCGGGACCCGCAGGGCTGTGAGCGCAGGGCTCCCTGTGGGCCAAACTGCTCCTGCTTACCCAGGCCTGGCTCAGGGAGGTCTCGAGCTGAGGCGCAAAGCCAGACCCCAAAGGGAAGGGCTTGGCCCGTCCCCAGCGGGAGCGGGCAGGCTGCGACCGGGCAGCTTTCCTCTTTTCTTCCTCTTTCTCTCGAGAGCTGGCTCAGACGGGGCAATTACGGCGTCAAAACCTGAGCCACCAAATRAAAGGGATTTGTCTGGAGTTGGCAGCGGACCGAAATTCCTGCAGCCGGTGCGGCTGGAGGCGCAGCCCCTGCTCCGCAGCCTGCCGGGGACGCCGCCAGCAGCGCCTGCCGTCGCGCGTGTCCGCGGGGGCCGGCATCCTGCGCCCCTTCCCCTCCGTTAGCAAGCTCTTCTTCCCTCCTGGCAGAAGTGAGGGAGTTGGGGCTGCTCCTCTCCGCGAAAGAGGGTGAAGCCCGCTCTGTGCAGCGCTGCGAAGAGCCCAAGGGTCGGCGGATGCTCCCGACTGGTGGCAGCTCGGGGACAAGCCCGCGGTGGGTCTGCCGTGGCGCGGAGGGGCTGGGACCCTCCCGCGTGCCCTGCCATGGCATCCAACCTGTGTCCGTGGGCGGTGGGGATTGTCCCTTCTTTGCTGTTATTTCCTATTTTTTGGGTGGAGAACCTGTTTTTGGAGAACCTGCGGCATTTTCACTGGTCCTCGCCCCCCCTCGCCCTCGCTCGCACACAACGCGCTTGGTGGAATTGGGCCACGTTCAGGCCGAGGCCGTGGCCGGGAAACCCGAGAGCGTCCCGGCGTTTCGGCAGGCGAGACGAGGCGCCCGGCCGGACCCGCTCGCCGGGCCGCCTGGCCTGGCCGCCCGCCAGGGCTGCCATGCCAACCCTCCCCGGGGCCAGCTCTCCCCTTGCCAGCCCTGCCCGCGCCGGCACGAATCCAGGTCGCGGCGCCCGCGGTCGGAGCCTGCCCGGGGCTGGGGGTGCGGGACTGGCTCTCCGTGTGCCGAGGCTCTGCGCGGYGATCCCCGGGCAGGGGCGATCATTCGCCTTTTGGCATCGGTCCTCAGCTCCGCACCCGGCAGCTATGGCCGGGGGATGCTGTCACCTCCTGAGGCCAAGGGGCCTCGAAGGACGGTGGGGACGTGGCGGGTGCAGGCGGAGCAGAGCAGCCCCAGGGGCACGGAGGGGGCTGGCGGGGTCTCCAGGGCCCCCGCGCTGGCTCCTGACCTCGCCGCTTGCAGCCACTGAAAAATTAAAGGAGCCAATATCCCTGCACAGCTGGAATCGGTCACTGCCACAGAGCTTAATTGAGGTTATTTGTTGCCTCTCAAAACGTTTGGGCAGCTCTGCTGCGAGCTGCTTGGCTGCTTCCTGCAGCCCCAGCCCTGCTGGGAGCTCCTCGCCCCTCTCCCGCCAGCACCGGGGCTGCCCTGGGGTGTCCCCAAATCCCAGAGAGCGCACGGAGGGAGGGAGGGAGGGAGGGAGGGCACCTCTCCCGGTGTCTGCAGGCCAAACATCGCCTGGTGTCCATATGGGGACGGGGGGAGCCTGTCCCTGGGGACCGGTGCCCAGCCCTGGAGCACCTCCACCCTCTGGCAGCATGCGGGGCCGAATCCCTCCCCTGCCGCCCCGCTGTCTGCGGCGGGATCCCGGCTCGCGGCGGCGCGGCCGTGGGTGGGGGCCCGAGCAGCGCCTGCCAGCCCAGCTGCCTGCGCTCGCCGCAGCAGCGCGGCCCAGATGTCGCGCTGACGTCAGGGCCGGGGTCGGCCCGCTGGACCGGGAAACGCTAACGTGGCTGCCGGCCCCGGGCAGGCGCCGACCCCCGGCACCTCCCGGCCGCCGGGTGCACACGCATCCCCAGGCACCGAAGGTCACGGCAAGGCGGAGGGCAAAAAAAGAGGGGCTCRCCCTACCGGCACCTGAAAGAGCCCCAAAACACAAGCTAACAGCGGCCAAAATGTGGTGTTAAAAGGCATCAGACCCCAAACCATTGCGGGGGCAGGCACAGAAGTGGCCTTGCTCTGCCAGGGCAAACGTTTCGGCCACCGCTGTTGGGTACTTGCAGATTTTGGTGCTATGGGGGAAATTCAGCTAAAACAGCTCCTCTAAAGGCTCCAGATCAGGTGTTTTCAGCCCCACACTGGTGCTTCTTGCGTTCAGTCCGTGCTACAGGCTGCCAGCGGGACTTTGGCTCATCCCATCRCTCCTGCCTCCAGGGTGGGATACATCCATCACTGCTGTGTGCCCCAGACTGCTCCAGGGACCRCTGTGGGCCAGGAGGCCACAAAGATGGTCAGTGGCTGATCCAGGGGTCACACCAGGGTGCCACGGTCCCCTACCAGCCAGCCCGACACCCCCGGTGCCTGCCCCATCCCTTGCCAGCTCCCCAGTGCTGCCCAGAGCATGCCTGGGAGCATGCACCGGGAGCAGCCACCAAACCACTGTGTTTTGTGGTCTGCTGTCAAAATCCCACCAGATCTGGAAGACAAAGATGGTCCACTGGTGAGAACAGGCTGCTGCTGTCCTTCACCCTTCCCAAGGGATGGGACGGAGCCTCGAGGCCAGATCCTGGGGCAGGGTCCCGGCCCGGCTGGGACATTCACCAAAGGGGTTGGTGTGGAGGGAAGTGGGTGGGCTGGGGGTACCCAGCGAAGTCGGTCCTATCGCTCATCTCTAGCACAGAGCGAAGGATGGGACCGGTGAGAGGAAGAGCTGGAAGGATGCCCATGGGCGGGCCGTGACGCCTGGGRGTGCGCAGCCTCCCCAGCAGTGCCCAGCCCTGGCAGCCCGAGGGGAAGGGGAAGGGGAGCAGGGCCGGGAGGCTGGGGTTAAGCCTTGCGGGCACCACGGCTTCGCCCTGACTCCTGGCCGCTGCTGCCAGCCAGGCGTACAGGGGAATATGGCTCCAGCCTCCCGGCAGGGCAGCCTGGCTTCCCCTTCGATGCAGAGGCTGCCGTGGGCAGAGGGTGTCCCGAGAGGGCTGGGATGCTGCGACCTGCCCCTGTCCCTGGACCAAAGCAGGAGAAACATCTGGGACTCCATCCCGGAGTCCAGATTTGGGCCACCGGAGTGATTAGCCGCTAAACAGTGCCATCTCCTGGCAAAGCCCCCAGCCACGCTGTGACCTGCAGGCGGCTGGACAGACGGTGAAGGTGCCTGAATTCAGCCTTATGCACCCTTTGGGCTTGCAGGCACCGCCAGTCCCACACCGTCCCCTCCTTGCTGTCCCCCGAGGCCCCGGGGAGCAGCTGTGCCTCGCTGCAGGGCGACGCAGGCCCTAGGGATGTGGGGCATTTAACCACCCCGGGGAGGCTTGCGGGAAGCAGAACATCTCCTTCGCACCAGCTTTGGGTGGCTGCGGTGGAAGAAACAGACAGCTCGGACGGGGCATAGCCTGGAGATGCTCAGCTGCTGCCCTCGCTGTGCGCTTCAAATCGGGGCTGCAAAATGGTCAAAACCCCTCGTGGGCAGCCTGCCCGTCCCCCAGTGCCGTTGGCATCTCCCACTGGGAATTCGATGGTTTCTGATGGGGATCTCAGCACTCCTGAGCCAAATGCTGGTCACTCCGGAAGGAAACTTGCACCACTGCAACCTCGCTTTGCTCATGGGTAAACTGAGGCGCAAAGTGACCAGGTGTTAGGGACTAAATCAGCATCAGGGAGGCATGTGGGGCAGAGCGCCAGCTACACCCATGACTTCTGTCCCGAACTGGTCCCCATCCTGGAGCCATTCCCTTGTGGCCTCCACATAGCACCATTTCACCCTGCTGTGCRGGTTCAGACAGAGAGAAAAGAGCAAGGGCACTTCCCCGCCTCCACCCAGCACTTACGCCATCTGATAAATAAAATGGAAATAAATCCTCCTGCGTTTGCAGCAAATAGGTCTCCACGGGGGGTTGCTTTCAATAATTCAAATGCTGTTGCAGAGCAGAGCCCACGCCAATGGGTTTTAATAAACACAGCCATAATGTGACATGCAATTTATTATTAAGCTTAAAACAGGAAGCAAAGAGTTTAATAAAAGCACCGGGCTCCCCATATCAGTCACTGAAAGCAGGCAGGGGTGCTGGCTCTGGGTTTTGCGGAGCCAAGGCTGGCCGAGCCGGCTGCGAAGGCGCGCGGACCCAGGGCTCGCTTTGCCTCRTGCCCTCCAAGCTGAGACTACAGGGGCATTAGGCAGAGGCACAGCCTCGAAGCAGCCTCCCAGGACAAGGCCATCACAGTATGCTTGCAAGGACAGGTTAAAGCTCCTTCCTTGCTCACAGTCCCAAAGCTCACACCCCAAACTGCCTCGCCGGCAAAGCATATTAGAGCCAAACACATCTTCACCTGGGACTTGGTTTCCCTGATGGCTCCAATCTCAACTTCAGCCTTTTTGTTTCCTAGTCAGTGACTTTCTGGGAGAGTGAGACAGAAAAAAACAACAACAGAAACCCCCAAGAGACCTTCCCACCCACAGCCCTTCCTAAATCAGCTTCACCTGGGCAGCCCTGCCCTGCTCTACCCTCACCGCCCCTGGGGTTGCCTTTAAAAGCAAGCACAGGAGGGCTGGCTGTCCTTTTTGCTGTCCCTGCTCTGCTCTGGGCTTGCTCCTACAGAGATCAGTCCAGCATCTGGAAGAAAGGTCAGAGGTGGTGTGGGGGCTGCCCACGTTCTTCCTTGTGGAAATGGGGCTCATGTAACTGTCCCAAGCCCTGGTTATGGGGGGAATGGTCTCAAGGAAAGGAAGCTCCCTAAACACAACCTTTGTTTTTGATGTATTAGACAGCAGAGCTTCCCCTTCCCTACAAGGCTATGGAAACATGAGCATCATCCCAATAGAGCCAAACACCAGCCCTGGGTGGGCCAGGGAAGCCAGGCTGGGTAGAGCAGGCACTTGCAGCTCCTTCCAGCAGAGCAAGCAGCATCCTATCTTAAAAAGGGTTTTCCAGCTAGGGTTCCAGCTTAGGTTGCCACAGGCTGTAATGCCCACCAGCTTCTGCTAGCATCAGTGCCTTGCTCAAGCCCATTGTAAAAAGGCTTTAATTTGATATGGCTTTTCTTGTGCTGTTTTTGTTAAAATCCCCATTGCCTCATGGGGCTTTAAAAGCCCRAGGACTGTTGACATGATACTGCGTGTCTGCTTCAAAGGTTGTGAGTGGGACATTGAACCTAGATCTGGTGATGCTAGTGGAGGGACATGCTGTCTAGCCTGTCCCTTTGACYTGACTATCCAGGAGTGGCTGGTGGGCATCAGCTTGAGGAGGGCTGAAAGGCCAGCACAGTCCTTGACATGAAGGAGCAGGGATAACCTTGCARTGCAGGTGGTTCTTGGCTTTCACCRTGCTCAGCTGGGGAAAGGACCTGGCCTAGTGGTCCGTGGAGATGCTCTGGTTACATCTCAGCTTGCGTGTTTGTCTGTTGGCTTGGATGTTGAGGATGGAGCTCTACAGTGTCTGAACTGGGTGTCAACGAGATGAGACTGCGGGGCTGGAGGGTGCCGGGATGGTGTCTCATGGGTTTAAGGTAGGGCTAAGAAGGAAGGACTGTTTTGCTGTGCACGGTAAATGCCCTTCCCCTGATTTGGCTGCTAAAGCCAGGGCTGTGAGTGCTGGAGGTGGCTCAGGCATCCTTCACTTGGTTTTGACCTTGGAGGTCCCTCCCCYGGCATTGTGGTGAGCTTATGTCCTGGGTCTAGTTCCTGCATCCAGCACAGCTCCTCTCAGACCTGGCATTTCCCTCTGCGCTGGGGGCTGGAGATAGGTGTGGGGCTGGGGTCCTTCCCTCCTGGGAAGTGCTGGGGGGACAGGAAGAGGAAGGCTGAGCTGGAGCAGGAAAATAACCTGTGTCTGAGCATGACCCTGCTCCTTGAGGCTGTGGAGAGCACAGGTAGCCCTCTGGAGAGTGCTGGCTTCAGTCACTCCTGACACCTGGTGTGGGTTATCTCTGAAGAAAGGAGGTGCTCAGCAGGGACCTGTCTTATCAGTGAGCCGGGGAGCTGGTTGCTGTCTCTCCTCGCAGTGTTCTCTGCCCTGGGGCTGCTCTCTGTCACTTCTCTGCTCTGTAACAGCCGGAGGCAGGCGGAAATGGGAACCTCTGTGCCTGGTCCCTGCCGGAGCGCACTGTTTCGGAAGTGGGGGGTAYCTGGCTTGCAATTACTGCGCCTTTGGCTTGGCAGGCCTCAAAGTGTGAGTGATGGGGCCTCTGCAGAGCAGATCCTGAGCCTCTGTGGGTTAGAGAGTGCTCACACCAGTCAGCAGCTGCCCCAGCTGCAGAGCCAGACCCTCTGCCTGGGCTCTGCTGGTTTGGGAGCATGGGATGCAGGGGGCAAGGGACATGGGGCAGCCCTTTAGGCACAGCAATATTTGGATGCTAGTGACCATCCTGAAATATCATCTGGCTGGGTGTCCACCTCCGAAACACGGACTGAGCTCTCCTCTGGTTACAACCTTCCTCTTCCAGCCACAGCTGGGAGGAGATGGGGGAAGCAGTGCCAGACCCAAGTCTCCTATTCCCATCCATCCTTTCTTCTTTGCAGCTGCCTGTTGCTGTATGTGGTGGAAGGCCAGGGCGGCTGTCCAGCCCCTGGCCAAGGCCATGTGCCAGTCCTCTTCCAGGAGAGCTCAGGTAGGATGGAAAAATGCATAAAAAGCTGCTGCTGCATCTTGGCAAGGGCGAGTGGGACCACAGGGGGCTTGGATCCCTCGTCTGGGGTGTCCTATGGGTACAGCCACAGGTTTGATTGAACCCTCTGTGTTTGTACATAGAAAACCACCAGCTTCAGCCCTTTATCCTTCCCTGGCATGAAACAAGGCCACAAGAGCTGCTGTTGCAAGCTGGAGCTGATAGCAAAAGAGCATGAGAAGATGGTTTGTGAAGTTGCGGGCCCATGCTCACCCATTGTCGTTCAGTCCTGTTCCTCTCTAGCAGCCACCTCTGGGTCTGTCCTGCTTGGTCCATGCCATGATCCTCACCCTTCATCTGGTCAGGCTGAGAAAGCTCTTAGATGATCATCTGGTGGTCTCACTCATTTTGGGTGGGTCTGTGTGCCAGGGGTGGCAGGGAGCCACTGGGCTGCTGTGCTTGTCAGATGGGAGCAGCAGTTTCAYGACCAGCGTTTTCAGGAGGGAGGACAGGCAGCTCTGGTGGATGGAGAGGCCAGAAGTGTATTGCTAAATCCAGCTCAACAGGGCTCACTTTAAACRTGAGGAGAGGGCCTTAAAGCACTGAGTATGTTAGGATGGTGTCCTCTGGCCTCAGAATGAGTCCCAAGCTCAACTCTCCCACAGCCAGCTTGCCCTGGCCTTGGGGAAGGAAGGGTTAAATGCTGCAGGTCTTGGCAAAGCAAGTACTCCTCCAAAAAGCTACCCAAGTGCAGGACCTCCCCTCTGCCCCCACCCTTATCCATCTTTCTTATCTGCCATGGGCAAGAGCAGGGCATTTCCCCTCTTCGCCCTGACAAGGACCAGAGCTGGCGACAGGCGGAAGCCAGCGCTGGCTGCGTGTGGGGCTCGGGAGCTGCTCTGGGCAGAAGAGCGCTGGGCTGTGGTGGGGTGGCAARGGGGCCTGGCTGCAGGTTGGCCTTGGTGCTTTTGCAGACTCAGGTCAGGGATGTGAAGGGATGGCCATCTGCCACCATGGTCTCTGACAAAGTTGTCCCTCTYTGGACAGAGGGACAGGGGTGAGAGATATGGGGGAAAGCATGAAACAGGCTGTGCCATGCAGGCTGTCTCATATCCCTGAGATCTCCAGAGGAACCTGATTTCTGCAGTCTGCATGCAATGAGCTGCTGGGTCTCAGTTCCTCTCTAGAGAAGTGGACCCGCACTGCAAGGGAAAGCAGCTCAGCAAGGCCTAAGCACCCTCTGGGCCATGACATTTCAGAGCCTGGTCACCCAGGGGGAGGACTGCCATCCATCAGCCCCGGCATGGGGGTTGGAGATGGGGATGGGGGGACCGAAGGGCATGAGGCGTTTCACCCACATGGGCTACAGTGCCAGCAGTATGCTGCAGTTGAGCTAGGGTGTCTCTGGCAGCACCATTAGCTCAGCATCTTYTGCTGAGGCGAGGCAGGTTTGGATGCGCTGTTTAATTAAATGTGAAGGGCTCTCGTGCTTCACAAGCAGCAGCTCTCCATACAGCCTGAGCGACTTTGGGAAAGAGGCCTTTTATTAAAAGAGAGAGAGAGACTCCAGCTCTGCCAGGCAGCCATCAAATGGCACATTTAATTGTCTCGGCTCGTTTAGCCGCTGCGCGGGGAGGGATGCGCTCCGAGCTCTTCAGTGAGCAGCCTGCACATGCTAGTCTGCAGCCTGCATGCTGCCTGTGACCAGGGCTGGGGAGGGGAGGCCAGAGATGACTCCCTGTCCAAGGACAGTGCTTTGGGCTTGCCAGGGACAGGGCAGAGCCCTGCCTTGCTTGGTGTGCTAATGGCCCAGTCTGCCCAATGCTGGGGTTTCTCTGCTTGGAAACCAGCCTGGGAAATGGGAGCCTACTGGAGTCGCAAGAGCTATTTGGAGGGCAGGGTGGTAACTCAGTGGCAGTTTTAAAGTATCTTCTCTTTTCTGCCTCACTTCTACCATGGGAATAGACACTTTTGGCCCTAAAGAGGCCATCCTACCCTGGTTGCCATGTGGCAATCTCTGTGAATAAGACATGGGGCAGGTACAGACTGGTCCTTCCCGGGGCAGTGGGTTAGGATAGTTGTGCTGCTGATGTCCTCCAGGAACTTGTCTTATGTCTTTTGAAATATTTTCTGGGCTCTGCACTCTTCCCACAGCAGGGAGGTGACCTGTTAAGGATGTGCAGGGAGAAGACATGGGGATGATTTTGCTTTAAACCTGCTGTCTTGCTGCTGGGCTCTAAGGAGGGGTTGAACCTGGGTTCAGCTGCTTGCACCAAAACCATGGCTTCATCCTTGGGGAGGGACTGTTTGGCTAAGTGAGGGAAGCCGCCCCTAGGTGGGAGTCACAGCCCTTTCCTTGACTGTGTGGGAGCAGCCATGCCAAAACTCACTATTTGGAGAGATGGGAGGAAAAAAAATCAAGTGGGGGAGGAAATATAGGCTTTTATCAAAAAACTCCTACTTCAAAGTTGTCCAGCTAAAATGCTCCCCTTTGGTTTAATTTGAAGTGATGTTTCCTTCAGCAACTGCAGCTAAATGGCATCAAACAAGGCGGAAATGGCCGGAAAGCCTGGAAAGGAAATGCGGTTTGGGAACGGCTCAAGTCAGACCTTTCCATTGGGTTTATCCATGAAAAGCTTTCCATGGAGAGGAAAACCTTAAGTACTGGCATTCCTCCTGCATTGGCCCTGCAGGCCCCTTTCCCCTGCAGAGTGGACTTTAAGGAGGGCTGACACCAGCCCCCACTTGCTGCAGAGCTCTCCGAGCCCATTTTTCCCTTGGGAGTGTGTGTTGGGTGGTGTTCTTGGGGGACAGTCTGGTTTTGGGGACGACGTGGGTGCTGCTGTGCCCCTGAGGAGCTGGCACATCCCCCAGGGCCACTGTTCCCAGCCCGCGGCCCCTGTGAAGACGGATGCCGAGCGGTGTCTCGGCAGCCCCTCCGCACAGGCGAGAGCTAAACCAGATTGCGGCCAGCTCCTCTGCAAGCTCCAGGGGAAGAGGTGCAAATCCATCTTCCTGACGAACTGCTCCAGACTGTCCTGGAGCGGAAAAGGCCGGCCCCTGCTCCCGTGGCCCGGGGAATTCCTGCGCAGGGGGGAGAGGGGGCGGTGGTGGCAAAAACCAGCAGCACTGCGGCAACAGCAGGGCACACGCTGCCCTGTCAGAGCATCCCTTAACTACGGAAAACAGCCTTGGAGGCAAAGCAGCTGGTTTTTCATAGGAGAACCATGTCTGCTGCACAGGAACTGATTTTTTGGTGTGTGTTCCAGTAGTTTTTCCCATCTGGATGGAAAATGGAGAGAAGTCACTTCCAGGGCAGCTGTCTTCTCTCCCTGTTGGGAACAGCAGGGCTGAGCATCTCCTGGGCAATGGATCTGGTCCTCTACTCACTGGAAGGACAAAGTTGCGGAGGCCTCTGTCAAAGATGATTGAAACAGGCCAATGAATCTGATAATCTCTGGAATAAGGGACTGGTCATGGGAAACCAAGTAAAAGATCACTGTCATCTCCTGTCCTTCCACCTCCAGCAGTCAAAGCAAGGTTATAATGGCAATAATGAGGTTATGAAAGCCACTGTTCAGTGAGGAAAGTTGAGGACAAATTATCCTGTGCATGCAAGAGGGCTGCTCAGAGCTGTCTGTCTGCTGGGGACTGCTCATAACCGTGCCTCAAAACCTCCTTCTGCTTGAAGGACTCAAGTACTGTTCAACCTGGAAACTGCTCTACAAAGCAGGACGTGAGACCTGTGAGGGTTGCAGGGCTGGGACCCTGATCCCAGGTTTTATTGCATTAAATCTCAAGGGGGAGATGCCCGAATACATGTCTATGCTTGCAGTGATGAGACCTCCATGGAGAAGACTACTTCTATAACCATGTGCTCCCTTTCTCCTGTTCAACCTAAATCCTTGATGTTTTGGCAAAAGACCTCTACCAAGATCACAAAGTCATGAGACTTCATCCTACCAGGGACGGTCCCTTCCACCATTTAGAAACAAGGGAAAAAAAAAAAAAATCCATCTCCCATAGCAAAATCCAGCTCCCATAGCAAAAGGAGCTGTAATTTTGCTTCTCCTAGTTCAGCGACCAGAAGTCCCCACACAGCAGATCTATTCCAGCGCTATGCTTTCTCAGCTCACCGCCCCCCCTTTACCTCCCCCCAGCTCCACTCCACATGCTCCCAGCTGCTCTAGGATGATACAGGCGGGCGCAGAGTTCATGGGAGCCGTACCTGTGCTTTGTCTTCATCTGTCACCCCTCCTGACAGTCAGATCCATCTTAAACTGGGAGCGAGAGGGGAAGAGAGGGAAGCAATAATTAACCTCTGCGCAGGCCGCTCCTGAAACGCTGCAGTCTGGTGATGCACGAGGAGATGTCCCTGACACTTTTATTGCTACTCCAGTGCTGCGCTGYGTGTGTAGGAGGTGATTTGGCTGGGCTGGGATACCTGAGACTTTCATTACGGTTGAAGAGCCGTTGGCACACACAGCCCTTCCCTGCTGGGTGCATTAGCAAGGGCTCCCTGCCACCCTCGCTCTGGGGGACTGCGCGAAGCTGGCAGGCAAAGCGTGTTGGGGAGTGTCTGCGAGCAGGCTGGGTCGGGGTTTTCACAGCGCAGTCCTCAAGGGGATTTAGATTTTAGAGGTTTAAACTGGCACAGTGGCAAGGCTCATGGATAGAATGGACCAGGGGCTTTGCAACCTTTGCATGAGCCAGTCTCTAAGGGGGGGGCCTCTGGCTATAACACTGTCTCCATCTTTCGGCAAGGTCCCTGAGAGACATGGGCTAGCTGGGGACATCCAAGAAGAGCACCTAGGAAATGTGGCCTGTGAGGAACAGCTGAAGTTGCTTGGCCTTGGATGGGGGGAGAGGGGGAAGGGTGGGCCTCACCTTCAGGGTCCTGAGCCTGGAGAGGGCCAGGTGAGATGCTAAGACAGGTTTTCCATCATCCAGAAAAGCTTGGTGCCCTGCCACGCCATCCCAGGTGAGCATGGGGCCTCCATCACTTGGAGACCCATAGGAGCAGGGTAGATGCATGTGAGTAAGGGGTGACATGGGCCATTGGCTGTGCTGGGGGATGTGGGATGGACCAGGCAGATCTGTAACAATCTTTCTAGCTCATTTGCTGAAAAAGGATGGATCCTCACTGGGCAAGCAAAGTTGGTCCTGTGTCAGGGCAGGAGCCTGCACAAAGTCCCTTCCAGTCCACTGTTGGGGTCAGGTCTGGCTGGTGTGTTCAATCCACCGGCAAATGGATTTCCATTCTCTGGAATAGTTTTCTGGATAATTTGTGTTGGTCCTATTGCTTAGAAAGTCTCATGTAGTTCATGCAGGTGGGACATATGGGATGGGGGCTTGGAGACCGTCTCCCAGCCCCAGGTTGTCATCTCAATTCTAGCACAGCTGCTCATTGGACTGGAGACCAAGGGAGCAAACAACCAGTGCATCACTGAGAAATGAGCTGTGAGTTACCAGTTCATTTGCAGATGAGATCAGCTGGCTAGGAATAATTTGGGAAGGCTACTCATCTTGGTGCAATTTCGGTGTGGTGGCTGGAGGAAATGCTCTCGTGTTACTGCTGCTTTGGGCAGTCAGCCCCTCAGAAAGGTGCATTTAGGTGTCTCTCTTTGCAGGTCCCATGGCTAGAGCTTGTTTGTGTATTACCAAACACGGCCTGTGCCCCAATGGTAGTGAGCAGAGAGGGCACCAGAGCTTTGCAAGCTCCTCTTTCTTCCCAGGATGTTATCAGCCTCCCTCTACTGCTGGAAGTCATCTCTGGTGTAGGTGAAATACAGATGTTTTGCAGGAGTGCAGCTGGCATTGTGGTCTGAGATGGATAGTCCCAGCTCCAGGGTGAGCCTGCTGGGGAGCAGAGACCCCAGCTGGAATGTGACTTAGGTCTAGGGCAGCACCCTGAGTGTTTGGACAGATCCTGAGTGTTACAGAGCCTGAGCTCCCCTTACCTGTGAGGGATCTTCAGTGGCAGTCTTGTCTTGAACTGGAAAGCTTTTTTGCTAGGGATGTAAACTGAGCAGCGTGGGGGCTTTCAAGCTGCTGTCTAACTGCTGTGCTGGACCACAATGTCAGCTTGTCTAGGGGCAGTGGTGACTATCCCCCTGTCCTGGGGTGCCTGCCTGTCCCATGCTGGCACTCTGGGGATGTGGTGACCCCCCAGTGCCACAGGGCAGCTCTTGGTCACCTCCCATGGTGCTGGCCTTGGCCTTGACTTGCGGATGACAGCCATGCTGAAAAGCTGACAACGTCGGCTCCACACCTGCCTGCTCAGGACCCTGCAGCAAACAAGCCAGGCAATTAAATCGGCATTAGTGGCTAAACTCCAATGAGATGCAAAGACAATAGTTCTTTTCTCCAACCTGATGGAGCCCGGGGCAAACGTGGACCGACCATACCATCTCTGGGTATGGCACCAACTCATTTCTATGCAGAGAAACCAGGAAAAGCAGTCCAGGGGTGGTGGTTGGGTTTCTCTTTTGCTCCTCAGCCTTTCCAAGAAGTCTGTGAAGCAGGATTGCTGGACTGTCAATCAGAGCAACAACTATGTTTCATTACATACCAATGCCTGTTCAGCAGATGTTGCAGCCTCGTCTTGTATGAGTGTGAGAGAAAATGAATGCCAAAGCAGTACGGGAGCCAAACCCTGGGTAGTGCTGATCCGAAGTGGCTCTTGGCAAGGCTGCTGATGCACCAAACCCTTGTGCCCGTGTGTGGTGGCTAGGGAAGATGGGGTGGCACTGGCTGGAGCCAAGGACCTGTCTGTCCTGGGGTGCTGGATCATGGTGTGAAGAGCCACAGGTGGGATTTCGAGGCCAAATAAAATGACTTTTGGAGTTCATGAATCCAGACACTGTATTTAAAACCAAAGAAAAACAACTTAAAAATAGGTCCTAATTGTTTTCCAATTGTTTTAACAGTGAAGGGAGGCTGGAATAAGCCTGTCCACCAAGAGAAGAGGTGGCTTAGCCTGCTCTTGTTGCCTGCAGAGCAAAATGAGGTCCTCTTCCATGTGTTTTTTCTCATAGAGATGCTTTAAGCAAACGCAAATTCTTGGTCTCAGGGTTTGGAGTTTTGCAGAAATTACATAGCCTGAGTTATTTCAGAGGCTAGAGCAGAAGATCCCAGGTTCTCTCCTAGCCTTAAAATCACTAGTTGCTGCCTTGGTCTTGGCAGGTTTTCTTGCCCCTGATCTGTGATCCATCAGCCCCGTTGGCGCCCCCAGGCTGCTTAAGGAGTCTATGAGAAGTCCCCAAGAAAGGCAGAGGTGGCTTCTGTCCAGACCAGAAGGATCCACCCCGTTGAGGGGAGAACTCTCAGCGGGTGATGTTTTGGACCATGAACCATCCAGTAGGGAGCCCAGATAAACTCTCTGCTGTCTGCAGAAGCACTGAGCTTATGTTGTAGCTTCCTTGGGAGGAGGAAGAGGAGAGGCTCTAACAGGGTCCTCTTTCCTCCAGCTAGTTGCCTGTTTTCATTAAAGAGATCAGAACTTAATATATTTGTTTACCCGCTGTCAAATGGTGTTGGAATTGGCCAATGGGCTCAAAAACAAGAGTGAAAACTAGACAGACAGCGTTATCATATAAACCTCATGTCTTCAGGAAATCAGACCAAAACATCTAGAAGAATTTTCCTGCTGAGGACGCGCTCTGAACAGTGGATGATCTCTCCTTACTGTCTGTTCAATTGTCTTGCCCCATTTTCCTGTTCTCCAGGTCTCTCCAGAAAAGACATTATTAATAATATGCCTAGTGGAGAACAGTGGAGAATAGAAACATGTTGCCAAAGAGCTTTTCCTGTTGCTGGGCAAATTCCTAGCAGGAGACAGTCTCTGTTTTACAGAAAATACAGTCTTAACATTTAAGAAGCTGTTGCTCATATCAGTCAGATGGGGAAACTGAGGCACGGAGGATGGGCTTGATTTTTCCCAGTTGAGGCAGGGACCCAGTGGCAGAGCCCAAGGATGATGTTAAGTCTCTTGCAACTTGTTTCCCTCTTTCAGCTGCAAAATTATCCACTGGGAACAGGTCAGCAGACTGAGGGATGCCTGATGCAAGAGAAAGCCAGCACCAGACTTTCCAGTTCAGCCTTCAGGGGGTTCTTTGCTGGGGAAGAGGGGGAAAACACACCTAAGCACTTGAAATGTCCTAACAGGCTGCAGGTGAGGTTGTGCACAAGTGTTGCCAGCTCCCTTGCTTTGGAGTGCTGGGGAGGCTTGGTCTTCCCCTGCACAGATGGGGGTTTAATCAGGCACAGTTTAAGCACATGGGAGTTCAGTGCTAATCCAATTTCCCTCCATTCATTAGGATTGTTATTCATCACTCAGGAATGATGAAAGGCTGCGAGCCCAGGTGGATGCAGAAGAGTGGTGGTGCTGGCAGGGCAGGGGCCCGTGCCTGTCCAGCGGCTGGGTGGGAATCTACCTGGACCACCAGGTAATGCACACTGGTGGTGGGATGAAGGGGATCAGCCCCAGACCTATGGTCCGGGAGGTTGGGGAGGACACAGGGAGCACTCCCTCCCCATGACCTGTGCAACCCTGGGACCAGCCCCGGGGAGGTGGGGAATCCCATCCAGGGCTGGGGACAGTCCTGCCCCGAGGTGAGGCTGGACAGGGACTCCACGTCCCCAGCTCTCCTGCCCATCTGTGCCTAAGGGGAAAACGGCTGGAGAAGGACTGAGAGCGAGTCCCCTGCATCGCTCCTGTGTATTAACTGTAAGGTCAAGGTTGTGCAGTAAAGCAAATCTCCCACTGCTCAGTGGGCCCCCAGGCCACAGTGTTCAACAAGCTGCCCCCAGCCGTACACAGAAAGGTCATGGTTCGTGATAACAGAGTTATGGGAAGCAAGAGAAGAGCCCATTTCCCTGCAGCCGATGCTGTGCAGCAGCAGGCTGGGGCAGAGCTGGGGTCCCGAGGCTGGAGCTCCCTGGTGAGGTGAGAGTAGCCGGGAACCCCACAGGTGAGGCTATGGGGAAAGCAGCCACCTGGGATGCCACATTTGCTTCTTCCAAGGATTTTGGCAAATGCATTTTCACCTCTGCTGCCCTGGCCTTGTGGGCCCCCTGCCCCACTAATGCCTGGGCGGACAGGGTGCGATGCTGCCGGGGCAGGTCCCAGCCGCACCCTGGGACCCTGGCAGCCAAGGAAAGGCAAGAGATGTGTCTCCTTTTGTCTCTTCTTTCCCCCATACGTGGAGCTTACCAGATCTTGGCTTCTCAGTCAAATAGCAAAGTTTGCACAAGCGTCCAAGATGCTTTCTCCTGTTTCCTGACTCCTCTCCCCACATTGAATATTTTGGTCATTAAAAGCAAAAGGCAAAAAAAAAATCCTCTCATGGTTGGTGTAAACTTTTGGTGGGAGGCAAATGTGAGAGGCTGCAAACACAGTACAGGAGGAATTAAAGGCAGTTGTGTGGATATAAGTGTTTCCCTGATGCATTTATTCCCTTGGCCCTAGTAAACGGCATTCAGTAGCCTGGCTTGCGGTGGATAAGAATTACTACCCTGCCCCAGGGATTTAAAGGGTAACTACCAATTAGCGGCTGGAGAGTTATTGGATAATTCTGATTATCATGAGGTGCCTAGGGACCGCTGGGTCATCACCACAGGGCACCCGGGGTTTGAGCAGGTATTTAACAGTGTTCTGGTGTGAACTGAAGTGATTTCTACCTCCTGGTCCACGCCCAGTCCTGAAGTCCTCACTTGCGGGCAGCTTGGAGCAGAGCCGGGATGGCGCGGGGTGTGGGTGAGAGCTGCAGGGTGCTGGGGGCATTGGGAGCCCGCGAAGCTCCCAACACCCAGTGCCTCATGGCCACCACCTTCCTGCCGCTCCACGCTGGCCGCTGGTGGATCCCGCAGCCACGCTGGGCACATAGGATTGGGCCCCTCTGGGAAGGATCTCAGCTGCTTCTTGGGGCCAGCAAGGGCAGACGGTGTGGACAGAGGCTGCCGAGCTGGGTGCTGAGCCTGTGTCCATGGTGGGGTCGGGAGCCCTTTTTCCCCAGGAGAACCAGCCTGGTTCGGGTGAGTTGTGTGGCCAGYGGCAAGCCTGGCCTTATCCCATCAYTTACCACCTGGGGAGCAGACCCCGAGCTCCCAGTCGGTACATTTGTCTGTACTGTCCCCTCCTGGGCTGCAACCTGGATGTAACATGCCCAACATGCTCTCCCTCTGGACCTGGAAGCCAAATGCGTCTTTGGGACCCAAGGTTGCCTCCAGGCTGCCTTGACACCTGCTGACAAGGGGTTTGCATTCTTGCCTGCTTCCCTCCTTTCCTTCCTATTTGGAAGCCGGGATCTCTCTGCAGGACCCCTCCTCTGAAGCACTGACCCCTCATTCCCCACCCTGGAGCCCCCATTCACTCAGTCTCCAGCTCCTGGCATCCTTCGAAAACCCACCCACACCCTCACAGACCTCCCTGAGCCCCTCGTCCTCCCGGCCCAGGCCCAGCCAAGCAGAGAGATCTTCCACGGAGCTCGTGCCGGGCACCCCTCTACCTTCCAAAAGGAGATGGTGGTTGTGTTTGATGGGAGCAATCCATCTCCATCATTGTAATGACCGTTCCCATTAATCGGCCATAAACTAATAAAGTAAGCACTTTCCCCTCCATCCCCACCACTCCGCCCCCCCCCCCAAACTTCATTAAGTCTTTAGTACATTAATATGTCTTACTTAGTGTCTGCTTTGGCCTCCTGCTTTTTTTTTTTTTTTCCCTGCGTGTAGCATGGATTTACCTGATGATGTTATTCCCTGCAGCCCCAGCAAAGCTTTGACAGCCCAGGTCATCCCTCCGGCAGCAGGAGTCTCGCGTCCGCGCGTGCTTGCAAGCGGAGAAGAAAAGGAAAGGGACGGGGATGGGGCTGGCGGAGGGAGGGAGGAATAAAAGATCCCGTACACCTCCAAATTAAATTTGTGATGCCTGGCATCAGATGGGCCCGCAGCCAGAGATTAATTCGACTGATCAAGTTATAAAGAGCGCTGAGGCGGGTAATCAATCTTGGAGCTGTCAGGCGAATAGGCAGCAGTATTAACCTGGCAGGACTCACACACACCCGCACACACACAACCCTTTTTAATTCCTTTCACATTGACTATTATTTCCCAGGCCCGTTTATTTTGGAAGGGTGGGGGCTGGGGCAGGGGGGAGGAGGGAGGCAGCATCGGTTTGCTCTCTCCTCCTCCGTCCCGAGAAGCAATAACCCCATTCAAGTGGAGCAGTGCTCGCCATCTCCAAGCGTGAAGGGCTGTTTGTGTGAGAGGCCACTGGTGGAAGGAGCTCGGCCAGTCACGGGCACTGGGCATCTGCAGAGCTAGGATCCTTGCCGGTGAGGTTGGTTGGCCCAAGGTGACTTGAGCATGAGTTGCAGGGCTGGGAAGGGAAGCGCTATAGGGTGCAAGGTGAAGGCTCTGGGGTAAGGGGCCGGGTACCACTTGACCATGAATTTGGAAGTCTTTAGGGTCAGTTTTCCAAGGGACAACACTTGATTTTTCTGGCCTGAGGATGGGAAGATGCTAAGTGGGTTTCCTCCTGTTCCCAAACCCATGGTGGTGGCTGTGCTCTGCCCAACAGAACAAGCTGTCACGCTCTGGCCACAACTGTGACATGGTCAAACCAAAAGCAGCCACCTCCCCCYGCTCTTCCAAGTCACTGTGTCCTGCCTCCCCACCAGGCCCTAGGCTGGGACTGGCCTCTGGTGTGTGGTGCCCAGCCCAGGCACCTTTCCCGGGGAGGTCCACTTCCCATGTGTCTCTGGAGGACCACAGAGCCTCTGAGCTGCAGGCAGGGAGTTGAGCCACTCCAGGTAGGAACTGGAGCTTGCTGGAGCTGAGTTTGCTCAGCAAAGACCGGATGAAGGCCAGGAGTTCTCTTTGAAGGTCTTTCCTGGGAATGGGGTGCAAATAAAACAGCTTAGAAATGATGACAGGTGGGTAGATCCTAGGTAGATCCCAGTTTGCTCTAACCCTTGGGAGCAACAGCCACACAGATAGCAGAGTAAGGATCCTGCCTGCCTGGGCCAGGGACCCCCACACTGGTAGGACTCTGCAGAGATGTTTTGCCAGTTCAGTCTTGAAGGTGGATGGGGCAGGTCCTACTGGCTCTAGGTCAGGAGTCTAAAATGTCTCAGARCAACTCCATAGAGAGGAGGAAACTGCAGATGAGGGCAGGGGAAAACCCGACCTGGGACCCAAGGAATGGGCTCTTTCAGAAAGGAGCTAAAGTTAGGCCGCTTAAAAATGACAGAAAGAACAAGAGTTGGGGGTGCTCAGCCAGCCCTCTGTGCTGCAGTGTGTCTAGGAGACCCCCCCCCCCATGCTTTGTGGGACTGTTGATTATAAATGTTCATCCAGTCACTGGATGTTCATAGCAAACAACCTGCAGCATTGGGAACCAGTGAGACCTCCTTAGGCAAGGAGGATGGGACATCATTCCCTGTTAACTCTTCTCTGGCTGGGGACATTTYTGCAGAGAATGTAGTCAAGGAGCAGTGTCTCTGTACGGAGGTCACTGTCTGACCAGGCTTTATGAGCAACCACCCAAAGCCAACAGGACAAGCTGGGATCTTGGCCAAGCTGATGAGTGACAGCCCACCCGACATCCTCTGGGAGCTGGGAGGGGACCAGGTTCACGAACAACTTGCTGCCCTGTACTGATCCTAGCTTCAAACCCAAGGGCTGAGCAAGGCTGAAATGCCTGGGGGCCGAGAATTATCCATGGGTCTTGGTCCCTGCCTGCTTTGGCTCAGCAAATTCTTGTATGCCTGCGAAGCGGCTCTGCAAAGTCCTTGTTCCTGTGGGCTCCTGGCCACTCAAACCCAGCGAAGCCCAAGTGCCGCTTTTAATGAAGAGGCTCTGGGTGGTTTCATGGGCATGAGTTCTTCTCACACCAAGGTCCTTGTGATTTTCCCGGTTGCTGAGGGGCTGCAAGCCCAACTTGAGCCCACACTGAGCCCCTGGGCTTGCAGCCCCCTGACCTGTATGGCTGGGCTGCTACATGGCCCAGGCGGGCCTGTGTTTTTGTGGTAGCCCTGGAGTCCTTTCTGCTGCCAAAGCTGCAAGCTGTCAGCATGACACAAACAGGACACGTGGCTCAGGCTTCTGGGAAAGCTGTGGCCTTTCCAGGACATTCAAGTGGGTCCTTCCAGTCGGGAACAAACTGCGTGGGAGGCCATGAGATCTCCTGGGAAACGCTTTGGTGTAGGAGCTGGTGTCCCTGTGAGAGGAGCTGCTTTCCAAGCAAGGTCCCCTGGTCAAACATTTTAAAATCCTTTCACTCCCACAGTTTCCCTTAACGTCCCTCTCAAGGGCTGTCAATCAGCCCGTGGTGGCCCTCCTGCAACCTGGGGCGTTCAGTGCAGTTACAGCTTGCAGGGTGCAGCTAGCTATCGAATCTGCACACGCAGCACTGGCACACATGCAAGGGCTGTGCCGAGGGCTGAGGGGGGGGCAGATTCTTTCAGGGCGTTTGGGCTGGGTCCCCAAACTGTCCCTTGGGGTAGGGGCTGGGGAAGGGTTGCAAGATGATGTGTTCATCACCAGCACTCCTCCTCTGTGTCCCTCCATCTCCGAAGGGGATGTGGAGGTCTCCGGAGGCTCCTCGTGATGACTGGTGTGTGCCCCAGGAAGGTCCTGATCCTCCTTCGTGTCCTCAGCAGAGTGCAGCAGGGGAGGTGCTGGGACAGCGCCGATGAGGCCTGCGGCAGGTAGCGCTGGCTCTCAGCTCCAGGTGGGTGGGTGTCCTCTCCGCCCCGGCCGCGTGACTGCCCGAGCCTCGCTGACTCCTGCGTCGGCACCCAGAGCCCGTCCCCACGGTCTCATTCCTGCCACGTCCTGCGCCCACAGCAGCCTGCCCCTGTGCCGGGGTGGGTTTTGCTGCCGAACACCAAGAAGAACAGATCCCATCGCCTCTTCCTCCTCCTCCAACACTGAGTGCCTCTGCTTGCAGCCGAGAGCAGCTCTGATTGATGCTTCGGCTCCTTCCTCCAGACCCAGCCAACAAACACCTGTATCCTCCGCCGGCTGTGCCGACCCCGCCAGCGAGCAGGGCTCCAGGCAAGAGGGCCGTATCCCATTGCCAAGCCACTCCTGCTCAGCTCACGCCGGCAGATTCTGGAGCCGTTCAGTGCCAAAGTCTTCTCCAATTAATCTTCCCCCTCTCTGGCTCCCTCCCCTCCTCGCTGGGCCGTGCCTTGGAAGGATCCATCGATCTTGGAAGTGTCCAACAGAGCATCTGGAGCTCAGACGAGAGCGAATTTCCCTGCACCTTCTCCAGGCTGCTGGGCACCGGAGCGGATGCTGTCTTCATATTTGATGGGATTATTAGCATGGGGGGAGGAAGGGGGAGAAGAGAGCACTAATTGATCTGGTAATAAAGTTAATAGAAGCTCTTATGAGCTTGCCCATTAAGAATAATTAAGGAAGAGTGGGTGAGGGGAGCAGAGTGAAGGGAAATCCCCTGAGGTTTGGGTGAGTTGGCTTGCTGTGGAGTTAGTGGAAACCCTCCCACCTCCCACTCTCCACCCTTGGCATTTACCCCCAAACCTGCTCCTGTCCATGTCCCCGTGGTCCCAGACAGGTCTGCCTCCTCGGAGCCGGATCGGAGGAAGCAAGGCCAAAAGCCACCCCGAAGCCTGGGAGGGGGTGAAGCTGGGTGTCGCAGGGTCCCGGCTCTGCCGTGGATACCCAGGGAAGGCTGGAGGGCAGGGAGGGGATGGGGGACGATGGGCGCGTGGGGAACCGTGAAGCTCCTGCTGCTCTGCTGGGTGTTCCCTGCGTCTTTGGGAAACCAGGGAAAACCAGCGCCTCCTTATTCCATAGATCTTCCAGCTAAGGGTGAGTACAAGGTTTTATCAGGCTGTGCCAGGAAGCTGGGGCTGATCCGGCTCCTGCTGGGCTGCCCCGAGGAGCAGTCGCAAGCCAGCAGGGAGCAGCACCTTTGTGCTGGGCTGCAAGCTGGCGTGCAGACCCTCCAAGCTGGGAGCAGGCCTGGCTGGAGACAGGATGGCTAATCTCTGGCATGGAGAAAAAAAGCCAACCTCCAAGCGCAAGGTAAACACAATTGTCGAAAGAAGAAAAGAGCGGCTCGGCGGGGTCAGGGGTTAACACGGACAGGGCTACTTGTACAAACCACGAGGAAAACAGGTGGGATTTCAGCAGCTGATAACACAAGGCAGCGGGGACCTGCGCGCGGCAGGGCTGCGAGCCGGCAGAGCGGCCGGGAGAGCAGCACAGCCAGCCCGGCCATGGGGCTGGGGGCTGCCGGTGCCACCTGCGCGTGGGGGACAGGGGCTGTGAAGGGCCCCGAGCTGCAGGGCCAGGCGAGGACACGCATACACGCACGCCGGCCAGCGTGGTCCCAGCTTGGCAGCGATGCATTTGCCATAGCAGGCATGTTGCATTTGCCATTGGATTAGGACCTAAAATAACCTGTGGGGCACAATCCATTCCCTTGCCAGGTGTTAGCACCCTCCAAATCAACTTTGTATCTTGGATTAAACCCCTCTTTTAGCGACTGGAGGAACTGAGGCACAGAAAGCAGTGCTGGCTGTCCCGTGCCACGGCACTGYGCTCGGAGCAGGGCTGTGCAGACATGCCTGAGCTGGCCTTAGAGCAAGCGGGTCGGATAACTGGGGGCAAGAGGGAGCTAATCCCCCTGCCCCTTCCCTCTTGTGCCCCTGGGACTGGAGCTGGCAGGGTCCYGGCTGCCTGGAGCACGTCCTCACCCAAATCCTGAGACGGCAGCTGCTCCCCTCCAGCTCTCAAATCTTGCGGGAGGCCAAGGGATGCTTTTGGCAGGCTGCTTCGGAGCCCAGTCTGTCTGCAGGAGCCTGGTGGGTGCTGAAGGCATCTCCTCTAAGCCAGGGTCCTGGGGGAACTGCTTTCGGGAGGTCAGCCCCACGACCCCCTTTCGTGGAGTCGCACACAGCCCTCAAACCYCTGGTCAGCTCCTGCCAGGGATTTTTTTGCTCAAAAACAAGTAGCCTTTCCCARCTCCTGGGTTTGGGTTTGGGGGTGAGGAGCAAATGTACCCGGGGACCCTAGATGGTGCTGGCCCCCGCAACGCCTGCCCCAAAGAGGGGGCAACGGCCTCTCGGCCTCCCCGCTCCTCTGCCGGCTGCTGGCCAGCCCCGGCAGCTCCGTCTGCGACGAGCCAGGACACGCAGCCGAGCGGGGCTGTGGGGCCGGCGGCTGCACGCAGGCCCTCAGCCGGGGTGGGGGCGGCTTTGAGTGGCAGGTGGATTTTGCCAGAGGCGCTGAAATGCAGACACCAGGCAGCGAGGCCGGGACCGGCCCCGCGCCACCGTGGCTTGGCTGCACGTCGGCTCTCCCTGGCGCTTTCGCTCCCGCTGGACCCCTCCACGTYGCCCCGCTCTCTGCCTGGACGTTCRACTCTGGACCCCCTTTCCCYGTCTCTCGAGGATCCTGCGGATGCAGCACCGTGGCCCTGGGTCTCCACACAGTCCTGCTAGCCAAGCCCCACGCGTGCTAGCCCCGCGCATCGAGCCCATGTCACCCGCATGGTGGCTTCATCGTCATGCGAGCAGCAAGGTCACCCCGAGCCACGCAGACGCGGTGAGAGACGGGCTGGCTTCTCCCACCAGCGGGATGCAAGGAGGAGCTGATGCCTCAGCCGAGCAGCAGGGATGTGGCGGGGCGCAGTCCGGCTATCGGCCTCCGGAGCATCAAGCCCTGCCTGTGATTGGCGACATGCAGCATCCGCAGGAGGACGAAGTGCCCCTGCCTGCTCCCCAGACAGATGCAGCGGGTGAGGATGTCTGTGTTTGTTTGCTTTGAGGAAGGGAGTGAAACCAGATCCGTGTGTGCTGCTGTTTGCAGCTGAGGCCGGACGCGAATGCAGGGGACACGGTCAACAGAGGCGGGAGGCCGGCACAGGAGGAACCGTGTCCCTCCTGCAGGCGCCTTGGCCATGGGGAAGCAYCCCCGCGCCGCTTCCCAGAGCATCCATCACTGCCTCTCCTATCCCCCCTCACAGCTCTTCAGTGTCCCATCGGGAGCAGAAAATCCTGTTTGCTGGCGGTTTCGTGGTGCTGCCGAAGGGGAACGAGTTGGCATCTCTGCACCCAGACGTGGGTGTGCTGAGAGCAGGACGCGAGGGTCGGGCTGACGGTGCGAGGCTGGAGAGGGCCGAACCGTGCTCGACCCGGGCGGCGGGACTCACCCACCGCTCTGGCCTACGTGACTGGCAGAGGGGCCCGCGAGGAGGTCGGTGACATCTTAATAGCTCCTGCAACACTAGCCGGTGGCTTGGGAACACCCATATGCTCTGCCGGTCCCTGGGGAGGGCAGCCCGGGCCAGCAGGCTCCAAATATTGATCACGGCCGGGACGCCCGCGGGAGCCTCCTCCAAGCTCTTCCGTCGTGGAGAGCAGCCAGCCAGATGTCACCGCTTTCAGCACCCCATGGGCTGAAAGCAGTGACCTCCCGGTGCCGGCACGGGCAAAGCACAGGGGCGCGGGGCAGATGCTGCTGGGCTTCCCTGCCTGGCGACCGCTGCTCGGAGCCCAGATAAAGCCCCTGCGTTTGTCATCACCCGTGGGTGACAGATCTGTTAATTGCCGCAGCAGGTTGGGCATGTTGTGCGCGACACGGTGGGGCCATGAATTACCCCTCTGCGCAAGGGGTGACACCCTCTCTCCCCTATGAATACAKGCTAACTAATGGGGCTTGGGCTCCTTCGTGGTAATCCTGAGCAATGACTTACATTTAATTAGGCAAATGAATATGAAAATAGACTCTGCCCAAGAGCCTACTAATAATTTTCTGTGTTAATGGCTTGGGCTAATATAACTCCTTTCTGGCAGATTGCTATCCGGCGTGGCGGGTAATGAGAGCCTGCTGATGTTGCCGGGCTGGAGCCGAAGCCACGTCCTGCTGCGGACCAGGAGAGCAGGGCCCAGGGCACTGGCTCCGCACGAGGCAGTGGAGTCACCCCGCAGAGTTGTGGGGCACCTGGGAGCTCCCCATTTCTGGGCAACGAAAGAGCAATTTCACCCCCTTTGCCCTGCCGGTCGCAAAGCTGAAGGATTTGGGAATGTCCAAGAGTCTTGAAAACTTCYGTTCTCTCTTTTAGCACAGCCAGGYGCTAAAAGTTCCCRCTGSCTGYGTCCRAGGGAGGGCYGGTCCCTGCTGCTCGTTGCATCCAGTCTYAGCTCTTGCAGGTGAACCTCTCGCCCCATGTGTTGCAGCTGCCCTCCGCCTGCCGCGCTCCCCCGGTGCGGCCACAGGAATAAACGCGAGGAGCAGCCAGCCGTGCTGGTGCCACGCCGCAGCGGGACACGCAGGGGCCTTCCCCGGGCAGGAGCAGCGGGCCACGCATTTTGCAAGCCGAGCAGCTGCCACTGCGAGGGAACAGAGCTCCTGGCTACGGCAAAACCGGCGCTGATGTGTCCGACCAGGGGCTGAAGGCAGGCACCAGCGAAGGACAGGGCACAGGGACAGCAGGGACAGGGACACCGCAGGGCTGGCCCCGCAGCGCAGCTATTTTGGCTCGCTCGCCTGGCACCTTCCTTTCCTGCTGCGTGGCGAGTGCTCCCTTGGGGTGGCGTTGGCTCCCCTCCCCAGGGCAGCAAGGCTCCCAGCGAGAGGCCGAAACGCCTGCTTAGGGGGCTGCCTGCAGGCTCAGGCAGATGTTATTGAAGCAGGTYGTGTTTTCTGGCTTTTCTCTGCAGCTGAGAGGTCTGTAGCCCTTTCTTTTCAAGGGGTGCTGGGCAGCTGATGCAATCAAGTCTCTAGACTGCGTAGTTACAGTGTAACCTAAATCCACACATACCTYACTCTAAAATTGCTTGTGCTTGATGGTGTCTGCCACTTCACGGGGCCAGAACCCCAAAGGGCAAAGGTCCCCTCACCCCAAAGAGGGGATGGGGGCAGTGGGAAGACAAACCCTAGTGTCCTGGAGCAGCACTGAGATGAAGTTCTGCAAAGAAGTTTGGTCCAGGGGAGGAGCTGGGAGCAGCAGGCTCAGTCAAACAGCAAAATCATCAACCTCATAGTTACTGTGAGGAGCCAGATCAGTAGGAACGAGATTAAACTGCACCGTGTCGKATCTGAAGCCTGTGAACTTGGGAARTGTTCAGCTGCAAACACACTGAGCTTTCCCTCTTTGGGCCTTACAGCAAATGCAGAAGCATTTCTGTAAGACAGAAATATATATGTATCAGAAATAAATGAATTGGTGCCCATGGGGCGTAGGAGGAATCCTGCCCCGAAAGAGCAGGCCTCCCAAACCAGCCAGGAAACAAGCCCATTGCAGGAGACCACCCTGGACTGGGGAAAAACAGGAGTTTGGAGAGAGCTGTGACCACGGACTTAAAATAACTTTCAGTTTATYAATTAATTAATGTTAATGATTTTTAGTTAATTAATTAATCAAGCCAGGGTGTTGCGTTTTTTATTTTTTACATCGCCTCTACACTCCGGGCTTGTTTGCTCTCAGGGTATCGGAGAGCTGTCCTGATAATCCTGGAGACTCGCGTGATGGACGTGACCTAAGAAGCGGCTTTGATGGCTTTGCGCTAAATCGAAAATGCAAGGGGTTTTCAGAGCACGCCTGGTTTTTGTGCGCGCTTGGTTTCTTAACCTGTGTGAACCGCATTAAACCTGATTGAGGCTAATATAGGGGTGGATCCAGCTGAAATCTCTCACGGTGGCCCRGGGTCTCCCCCAGTCAGTCTCTTCTCTCTTTGATTTCTTGCTGCCCGGGAGCCCACCAGTGTTTGTAATTGAATATAAGGGCTTCTGTGCAGGGGAGCGGAGTTGCATTAATCACTGCAGCCTGGCAGAGCTGGACCGATAGATCTTCCTAGCGCGTAAAATAACTCATGTTAATCATTGCTTGTGATTTATCCTCTTCTCTGTCTCGTACATGAATTATTCAAGGCGGCGCTGGGGGAGGCGGGGGGTGAGGAAAGCCCCACGGCTGCCGCGCAGCRCCCGTGGCCCCGCTCGCCGGCCGAGGGGCAGAGCGGGACGCGGCGGGGCCGTGCGGAGCTGGGGCGGGCGTGGGGGGCTGGCCTGCCCCGCAGACACCCCGTCTTGCTGCGCGGTCTGGAGGGCCGTGCTTAAAGCTGGCATGGGGAGCTGGTGTTTCCCAGCCCCCAGATGAGGGCTCGGGTGCCCGCAGGGGTGCCGGAAGGCTGCCCCTCCATCTCTCCCTCTGGCTGTGGGCACACGCGGGAAGCGCGGGAAACGCTTGGTCTGGGTCTGCGCCCTCAGAGGGGCCGCTGGAAATTAATTGTGCATTTGACAGCAGTGTGTTGAACTCTCCAAGCATCTCCACCTGGGCTTCTCCGGACAGGCTCCGCTCCCATCTGTCTTTGTGCTGGCTGCAGGGCTGTGTCCATCATTGGCGCCGCATTTGTTTTGCTGTGGGTATTTTTCTTCAGCCCCAATTACGCTCAGGCTTACACCAAAACAAACAAGCCCTGGGACTCGGAGGTACCTGGCCGGCTCAGACAGGCTGGTGCCGCGGCTGGCCCCGGGGCTGATAAAGGACCCGCGGTGTCGCTGCGCCGGAGTCTGGGCTTGCACAACGTGACACGGTTTCTCTCGACAATTAATCACTGGGGAGCGGGCGTCATCAATTAATGGGTAATTGGCCTCGTTTTAGGTCGGGTTTTCCGGGCCGGGCTCCTTTCGGCCCTCTCCCCGCGGCAGGAAGGGGCATCCCCACGGCTGCGCCGGGAGCACAAACCCGGAGCGAGCCGGAGAAGGGAGRTGCGGGTCGATCCCCCCGGGACGGTGGCCAAGGCCAGGCAGGGGGTGATCACGGGGTTATTGCTCCATGTAAGTGGGAATATTGACGGAAAACCCCGGGACAGGGAAAACGGGCCCGGGTGGGTGCCAGGACGTCTGCTCGCCGCCCGCGCGGGCAGTAGGCTCAGCGCCCTGAGCCGGGACCCGGCCATGCCCGTGGGTGTTTTGGGGCCGGGTCCYTTCAGTGGTCCTGTTCCCCGTGTGGCCCCAGGCGGGGGCAGAAGCAAGGGCTCGGCGTTTAGAGGCAAATCAGGATCCATCGCCAAATGTCTCTCGGTTTAGAAACGCCAACGTCCCCGGTCCGCGCTGGCTTTGGGAAAGCCATCACTGAGGTGACTGTTCACAGCCTCTGCGCTGGGGAAACTGAGGCACCGAAGCGGCTTTCCCAAAGCTGAGACGCTTGGTGAGACGGGCCGGGCAGCGTGCCTCACCTTGGTGAGGATGCCCCATGTTTTTCGTGAATGCGGCTCCGCGAGCTCTGAAACAGTTTAGCGGAGGAGTACAGCACGGGGAGTAATTCGATGCTCTGAGTGTCCAAAGAGATCCTGCTAGAAATGCCCATCTGACACGCTACTTGAGATAAAGCAGGGGAGCCGGCTTTACTTTAGCTTATCGGACACATTTCCTCCAGAGAGATCTCCATCAGCTCGGGGAGGAAACTACTGAATTTTTTTGTGTTTTGGTGGGTTTTTCCTTTTGAAATTTTTCAAGAGCCACAAAGATTTTAGACGTTGCTGGGAACAAAATGCTTCACTTGGTGCTTAGTTTGTTAGTAAGAAGGTTTTAAATTGGAAAGTTTTTTGTCTCCATTTTCTTCCAGAACTAGAAATAGAACATTTATTATTATTATTTTTTTTTTCACAACTGAGATATAGATAAAGTAGAAAATGCTGCCTGGAGAACAAGGTGGAAGAGAAATTTTTAAGTTGAAGAAGAACAAATGACACGCTTGGAAAGCTGTATTTTTCATAATTACCCAATGGAGACAAAGCGAAGCGCAAACAACAACATGGGAATTTTCCCCGCTACTTCAAAGCTCTTTTAATGCAATTCCATTTTTCAGTGAAAGAAGCAGCTTGTTAGAAAGCATTTCCAGACAACCCTCTTCTGATCCTGGCGAAGTGACCCTCTGCCTCCTGCCCTCATTGCACATGGTTAGGATGGGTTGGGAAGTTTAAAAAAAAAAAAAAAAATTAATACCTTCATTCCATTAAGACCAGCCGGGGTTTTTGGCTGTGGGGCTTTGCTTGGCCTTGCCTAAGGCTGGCTGCCTGGGAACTGTGGAGCAAATTGTGTCGCTGCCGGGATTTGCTGTTACCAGTCCTCCTTCTTCTGGAGGTTTTGGCATCTCGGTGCCCCCCAGCTCTCCCAGATGCTGCAGTGGGAAACATGTGGATAGCAGTCACCAGGGACCATGTCCAGGCGCCAGGGCTTTCAGCAAGGCWGGGATGTCCCCTCCAAAGTGTCCCCCTGAGGAGGTGGGGACCCTTGTGCCCGCCCCAACCTCCTGCACCGAGGGCAATATCCACCCGGCCCCTCCGYCTGCGGCCAGCCCTGGCGTGACACATTGCCACCTGACCCCGCAGCCACTCGCCACCCGCGCTGGGCTCTCCTGGCTGGGCCAGCCGTGCGGGGCGGCACGGTGTGGCTACCAGTGTGCCAGTGGGACGTCACGGTGCCAGGAGGGACGGCTGCTTGCCTGGCACCAGCCCAGAGAGCTGTCGTCTCTCCTCCACCGCCCTGCTAAGCATTGGAGGCAGCATTCATGGGCACTAGGTGAAGGTTTCCACAGGGCTGGGGTTGGAGGAGAAGCAAAGGGGAGAAGGAGACACTTCTCCAACCTCCCAGATTTTCTGCTTCTGTTTTCTGCTCGGTTTTAACCTGCCCCAGCCATCACTGAACATTAGGTTTGAGTTTTCTGCCAGTCACGGGACATATTCCCATGGTCCCAGCACTCGGGACTGTGCTGACCTTGGAGGCTCCTGGCATTGTCCTGACAGCTGGGCAACAGGCGGTGAAAACATAGGCGCTGGTTAGAGAAAACTGCCAGGAAGGAAGTGTCAGCAGGAGAAACAAGTCAAAAAGGAGGTTTGACTAATGCATGGCTGGCTCTTTAGTAAGCTTTAGCTGGGTGATGCCAGCCAYGTCTGGAGGCAGCTCTGCACTGGCTGGACCCCCACTGCCTGCAGAGGTGATGCTCACACTGAGCTTGGCCGCGGTGTGGCAACAGGTGGGGGGATATGTGGGCCCTGGATGGTGAACTGAGCTCCATGCCTGCCTGGCAGCAGCGTTAAGCCCTTAGAAAGCAAAGCGAAGTTTTCAGGTTCTTCTTGACCTTCAATGCGTTGGCAGCATTGGCTGTAYGGCCAAGGTGGCTAGTGCATTATGTAGCTGGTTGAGGCGGTGATGGATGGGCAAGGTATTTGGAGCTCTTCAATTTGCTGGGACATATCAGCATATCACATCCCATAATGCAATCAGAGAGGGAGCAAATCTCACTTGGGGAGCATGGCTTGCACACAACCAGGAGGCAGAGCACTGCTTTGCGAAATCCCTCTGACAGCTGTGAGACTTTCAACCTGATAAATACCGAGCACCTGGGGAATGGCTCAGCCTTGGCTCAGTAGTCCTCAGGGTGTGTGTTGCTCTCCATCTAGGCTGATTTCTCCAGGCTCTGAGGTGCCCAAGGAAAGGTGGCCTTGCAGGGGACACTGGAGCTCTATTCAGTGCTTCCCTGAAACCCTGCTGGCCCTGGGGTGCAAGTCTCCCAGGAGTCCTTGGCCTTAAGTTATGCAGTCGTGGGTGAAGAGGTGGGATGTGGAGCATGAGGGCTAGACCACAGATAATAGCACAGGCTGTGGTCACCCTTAGCTCGGCTACAGCCGGATTTGGGCTCCCCAGTGAAGCTGACCAGTCTTGCCTAGATCCCTGGAGCAAGAGAAGAGGCCAGGGCATTGTGCTGGGACTGAGGAAGATCTAGGTCTGGTTGCAGGGCTGGGAGGCAGGAGGGGATGGGCAAATCTCAGGTGATGCARGCCTTTTTCCCGGACTGAGCCTGTGGCAGGGCTGGTTGGGTTTTCCCTGGTGTGTGCATGCTCTGAGGGCAGGCAGGACATCTGAAGCCTCACTGAACTTGGCAGCAGGTGCATGTTGCTGGTAGTTTGCCGATGGGAAGGCTCAAGCCTAGATAGATTGAAGGAGGTGGCAGGGCTGGGATCAGATCCCAAGATCCCGGTGCTCTTGCTCCAGTAATGGTTTTACTGGAGCCAGTTCAGGCTACTGGAAGGGAATCTCTAGCTGAGATCCTCCCTGTTTTGCAGGGGCAGAGTGGCTCAGCGCTGGGAGCTTCCTGGGGAAGACAGGATGTGCATGGCCCCACTCTCCCCTCCGGCCTCAGCTTTTGGAGGAGCCTTGGCACGGGGAAGTCACAGGGGCCGGCTGCCAGCCGAGGCTGCAGTTTGGTGTTAATTGGAGCTGGCTGCTCACTGATGTTGGAAGGTGTTTCTGCAGGGGCTGGAGGGGCAGACCTGTGAGCCCACCCCACCAGGACCGGTGTGGGGAGGCAGCCAGTGACAGGCACGCACGAAGGCCTTGGGGAGGGTTGGCTTTGTGGCRTTTGGTACTTATCCTCTCCATGGTGAGTGGCTGGGGGTCTTTCCGCAGCCTTTCTGGGCTGCAGCGGAGGTGAGATGGAGTGGAAATGCTGAGAGCTTTAAGGACCAGTCCAGGCTGGAGGGCACTAGGAAATAATCCCTGCCCTTTCTGGACATTGGGCGGTTTGGGTAGCCAGGCAGCTCTTCCCTGGGCTCCTGGCTGGAGTTCAGGGGTGGCTTTGCAGCATCTCTGATATTGCAGGCGCTATTACAGCTCCAGCCCTGTCCTGACTGGGGCGTCCCCCGCTGTTGCTTGGGCTCATTCAGCTGGGAGCAAGTGAATGAGGTGTAGTGACTTCCCTGGGCCAGATCTGCAGCCGAACTCAGTCTGGCTTCCTGGGAGTCTGTGCTGGGTTGTGGTTGGTGCTTCCGTGGCTGGTGGATCTGGCCATCCGCTCCAGGCGAGGTGGGGGGGTGAGGACGGATGAGCATATGGTCCCTCCTGGCCTTAAACTCCCCAAATCCCTGATGTCTCTGTGAGAAGCTGCTGCTTCCCGTCCCCCAAAGAAATGGGAGAGCAAGAAAACAAGAAGATAAAAAAAGATCCCGTGGTGACAAACACGAGCAGCATGGCTCTGAGCCAAGTCACCAGCTCGCCTTGGGGAAGGGCTTGGGGAGACGCGGCGGCCCCCAGCCGGGGCTGCGGCAGGAGGGAGGCCGGTTTTTCCGGCCGGCCCCATTGTTCTGCGGGACCTTCCCGCGACCAGAGGCCTGAATAAACACCCCCGGCCCCGGGTACCCCGGCAAAGGGCAGGTTTCCCTCCCCGTGGCTGGAGCATTCAAGGAAGGCCTGTTCTTTCTTCCCGTGACCCCCGGAAACCACCTCCGCTTTGTCCAATCCTGGCAGAGAATCCGTGCCTGCAGCTAGAAAAATGGGTTACTTGCTATTAAGAGGTGATGCCGACAAGAGGACCGAGAYGGGTAGCTCGTAAGCAGAGATCTGGTGGTGCGGGGATAGTCTGAAAGGGTCAGGATCTCTCGTCTGCTTCTTCAGGACCTAAATCCTGCCCAAGTGTGGGTGTTCTTGGAAAGTGCTTTAATTTGCCTTTTCAATATTATTTAATTTAAAATTATTCAATAGTAAGGATTTGATAATTTAATTTTTACTACTATTTGACTGCTAAAATTGATTGACTCATTTTGATGTTACTTGATTATTACCTAAAAATCCTACTGAATATGAGAATTCTGCATGAGTAAGGGTCGAGGGTGGGTTTTTCGGGGAAAGCCGAGATCAAGGTGAAGACCATTTTGGAAGCTGCTGCCCTGGTTTCTGATGCGAGTGCCCATGGCTATCCCCAGCTCTCTGTAAGTAAAGCGGTGATTGTGCGACTGCTCCTGRTCTGTGCCAACGCAAAGGCAGCCAGACACCCTGTGGGGGTGGTTTGGGTTAATCCTGCTGATTTTGTATCCGTGCAGGCTGTTTTGGAGGAAGTCTGATGATAATAAGATGGGAAAAGGGTCCTGTGTGTCCCGTTACTGCATTTCTTGCTGTGCAGCACCCTGCTCTTTCGGGAGAGTGCTGGCCCTCTCCCAGTGTTGTGTCTCGGACAGCACCAGGCTGCTTGCCCGGAGCCGCCGTGTTGCCCCAAGTGTCTGATCAGCTCTTTGCCCCTTTGCAGCTAAAGGGGACGGTGACAACCAGCAGTGGTGGTTGGCCGAGCGAGGGGCAGAGCTCGTGGGGACCTGCAGATGTGCTGCGCTGCTGCACAGGGCTGGGCTGGCCCAGCTCCGGGTCACGATGTTGCTGCCGAGCGCTGTCAGAGCCAGATTTACCCTCTAGGAAACGGAGATTGAGCTGTGTTCCCCAGCGGTGCTCGCGGCATGGGTCTGCTGCTGAGCATGTTTCCCCGCGGTCAGTGCCCTCCCAGCCCTGCGGTGAGCGGTGCCGAGCCGCCCTGCCTGCGGGTGACACTAGGCGCCCTGTGGGCTGAGGACCCCAGCCAGATGGGCTCTCGCAGCCCTACAAACCCACACCTCAGTGCTTTGGGGAGCCACCTGCTTTCTCTGAGTCCAGACATCAGCTACCCCAGTGGTGTCCAGGGCTGAGCTCAGACCCACTGGGCTCTCATCCGGGGGACTGGTCTCACCGACAAGAGAAGAGAGCCTGCCCTGAGGACAGAGCCTGCAGCAGACGAGGTTCCCCCTGCTCAGTGCAGGGCTCTAACTTCCTCTGGTGAGGTGGTCACAGATGCAGCATCATCTGGTGGGACCAGGGGAGGTGCTGGGTCCCTCGTGGAAGGCAGCGGCACAAGGAAGCTGCACTTCCACAGGGCAATGAAGGACTCGGTACAGCCAGCTCCACAGGTACTTGCCAGGCTGTAGGTGATGTCAGGGGTGTAATTCTTTTTTACCACTCATGATTTTTAACCTGAGCATATTTCTCTCTGAGCTTGGAAGTGTCTGTGCCCCTGGTTCGATTCTGGGGCAAATCTGACCTTGCTGTAGGAGGCTTGGCAGGGAGGAGCTGATGCCTGCCCAGCCTGCTTTGCTGTGCTGCTCTGGCATTGCCTGGAGAAGGTGCTGATCTTCTCTCCTCCTCCCAGGCAGAGGAGAGTTGGGCAGTGTAGGCGGCGAGCTGGGGAGCAGGTTAGCAGCCCGCTTTGTTTCTGTTATCAAAACCACTAAAAGGGATGCAGATGAACTAAGTGAGGAACTAAGTAAATAAAGGATTGACCTTCCACCCTTGGGGCCAGAGGGCAGCTACAAACTAGTGCTAATGTGAAATAGAGAGGCAAACTTTTCAGGCTCTGGAGGAATTTGCCCTAGAAGCATCAAAGAAAGCAAGGGACTCGTGTGTCACTGTTTGCATCAACATGGGGATGGTGGCCCTGCCACCCTGAGGGCCAAGCTCAGGACATTGCCTCTGGAAGGGCCCTCATCTGTCGGCTCAAGGGCAGAGGCAGGTCTACGGGAAATGGCTACCGGGGAACCACCGACTCGGGGGCTGCAGCCGTCTCATATTTTCAGCGTGGTGCCCCACGAGTGGCTCAGCACAAGCATGTTGCTGTGTTTCCCACAATATCTTGCAAAGACATCTTGGGGCTGCTGTCTGCCAGGCAGATGGGCCATGGCCTGTTCCTAGGTGTGGTAGGGTGAGCAGGAGGCTTCAGGGCTGCCTGGGCAGCAGTCGTGGCACCTACCTGCGTTGGCTTTTCCTTTCTTCCTCCTGGCTACAGAGATGGACTCTGCCAGGATGTACCTGGGAGCTGGCACTTCTATGTTAAACCTGCGGGTACTGGGAGCTGGGACTGCTGAAACAGCTTGGGCATTGCCCAAGTCTTTCAAAAGACTTTCTGAACATGAAGCCACATCAAAATGCTTCAGGTTGGGCAACCAAAATGCCAGTTATTTGGGCCATACAGAAATAGGTATGTGGGTGATAATCATACGATAGAGACAGAAGACCACAAGGGATGAATGTGTCAATAGGAGGTGGCAGATGGACATGGCCACAGGAAAGAAGGAGAGACAAGGGGGTGAAGGTCATAGCCGGGGGAGCTGGAAGGGAGATCAGCAGAAGCAAGCTAAGATCCAAGGTGGGTTGTTTTGTTCTGACTAAGGAAGGTTGAACTGAGGGACGTTTTTTGTTGTTGCTTTTCTGAGTCTCGCATTGGCTGGGAGAGAGGGGCAGCTCTGCCCGGTGTTATTAATAGCTGGGGACACACGTGCTGGCACAGAGTGCTTCTGAGGAGCCCACAGGGCCCACAAATGCTGGATAATGCATGGCTGATAGCCAGGCAGTAATTCAGTCACAAGATCATGATAATGCGCAGAAACCTCTCTAGGCCTGTTGCATTATGAAGTGCTGTGAGTGATTTACACCCTGTTAACGGCTAACTGATCTATGTGTTACGTACAGCACAACTGGACCCTCCGGGCTACTTACGGCTCCACTTGCCATCTCATTTGATCCCTGGGAATTGGCCTGCTTCTCAGGTAGATGCATTTTGTCGTCTATCTTTATTTAAAACCTAGACTCTTTGGAGTAGCCACATGATATACAGATATCACTCCTGCAATGCTCCCACTGCTGGGCTGGTCTTGCTTATGTAGCTCGTCGGGTTGGTACTGTGTTGGCTCTCCTGAGAGAGACCCCAAGAGCAGACCAACGGCAATGGGCACATCGTGGTTCCCTTGGAGCRCATCCCTCTTGCAGATGAGAGCTGATCACAAAGATGGCGAGGCTGAATTTGTTAGACCCAACAGCAATGTCTCCACGAAAGAGCTAATCTGAGCCTTTAATGTGGGCATTGCCCCATCTTTCTTCCCATCTGCTTCTGTGTCTGCCAGAGACCTGCTAAAGTGGCCCTTGGTAGATGGCTGTGACTCAGTTTCCCTCTCTGCCACACTGAGATCTGCTCCTGGGGCACCAGCTGGGCATCAGCAAATATCCACTGGCAGCAGGGGACTTTGGAGACTGCAGCTCCTCACACAAGTGAGCAGTTGGCTTTTCAGCCTGCCCTCCAGACAGGCRTGCGCAGGGGCTGGAGCATGCCTGGATGCATGGGCTTTCCTGGACTCGCATCCGACCACGACACAGCTAGCTCACACWGGCACGGCTCCTCCCCCCTTGCAACTGAGGCCGTGGCACTGAGCAAGACACTTCCTCGTGGTGCAAAAAATTCCCAGTCCCCCAAAACCCCTGTTAAGAAYTTCCACATCTCATTGAGCTGTTATTAATAGGGGGATTGTCTGGTGTCACAGCAGAGACATAAAATACATTAACATTATCACATAATCTTATTTAGCAAACACTTGTGTCGCTTCGCCCTTGGTAATTGCATTTGGGAGATGCAATATTTATGAAAGGGGMGAAGGAAATGTCTTGGCTCATCTCCTCTGAGCAGTAAAAGTCCTGGGGAAAAAAAATGACACTGGGGGGATTGCGTGAGCCTGGGAAGGTGGTGTCAGGGCTGCCGCTTCTGTCGTAGCGAGTTCAGTGTTTAATGGGACTCTTCGTCTAAGCTTGAGCTTTGCCAGTGGTTCACTCCTGAAACGTAGTGGGGCTGGGGATGTGGATCTGGATTTTGCAAGCGGCTCTTCTTTCTGCACTAGGCTGTGCTCGAGCCCAGCTCTCTCCCAGTATCTCTGCCAATACYGCTGCAAGCTCGCTCGCTGCCTTAGGTTAGCTCTTGCTTTTAATTGCACCTGTAAGGTTCCCTGGTGAGGCTGCAGTCAGGGTTAAGCTCCAAGGATGCTGCCTGCTAAGCGCGATGATTGATTAGGATTTCTCCTAGGACTGAAATCCACCTAACCAGCTCTGCCTTTCTCTGCAGGATCTCACAGACTGACAGCAGGGTCTGAAGGGCAGACAGTTGGTTTCTCCTGGATACAAACACCGCCGACCCTGGGAGTTCAGATCTAGAGCTGGAATGTGCAGCCCTTTTCTCTGCCTCTGGAGCCCCGGATTTTGCCACTTCCAATTTTGGGGGAAGTTTGAGTCRGGGTTTGAACTTCTAGGAGTTGGCYGTGTTTCTCGGAGCCTGCTGTACTTTGCAAACTGAACCCAGCTACAGGAGTGACACGGAAAGGAGAGAGGCAACTTGGAAAATGACCTTAGTACATCAGACATCTTCGTTTTTTTCCTAGCCTTCAAAAATTTGTCCCCAGAAATGGAAGTCCTTTTCCTTACCTCTAACCACCCATGTCCCTTCATGTCCCCGGTCTCCATCGCTGACCCTCGGCTGGTCAGCGTGGCATTTGGGGTCAGTCCTCTCTCAGGTCGTGCAAGCTCCAGCTCCAGAAAGTGGCAGGGGGAGCAGTTACATGAAACAGCAAGTTTGCACAAAAACCTTACCCTACTTGTCCTGTATTTGTATTAGAACTGGCAATTATAAGCTGTAAGTGATATGCACGGAACTAAAATACCTGTGTAACCTACTCCGACTTRCATCTGCACACCCGTTTTTATTTGTTTGTTTTCTGTTCTGCTGTCTCTAAGTTGGCTTTCAGGACACCCCTCCCCCCCCCACCCCGGCCTGGCAGAATCAGAAACTGCAAATCCTTCGGGATAGAGACGGGTCCGTCTTTTCACTGGGTTTGCACCGTGAATCCTAACTGAAGTCCGGCAAGCTGCAGTAGTGGGAATTATAACTAATTGCAGGCGCAAAATACAATTAATACAATAGTGGAAAATACAATTATTTCATTAATTTAGTTTACAAGTATGGAGAATGCTGTTTGCATAAATGTTCGATTTTGTTTCAAAACCAGATAATCTCTTGCACTGCACATCCTTGGAGCAGTAAATTCCCCAGGCTGAATTCAATTTGTGTTTTGCTCTTGCAGGTAACGGGACGAGCTGGGTGCAGAAACACAGCCCGATGCGTGCTTGCAGGCACTCTGTGCCACGGGGAGGGGAAATACGTTATAGAAACACCAACTATTTTCAAATTCTAGATCTTTTCTCCATTTTCGGCTACAGTAAATCCAAAACACCCTCTAGTTCTTACGGATGGTGCTTCTGAGCTGAAAATGATGCGCGGTGAGTTTTATAAATGCCGTGGCAGAAGCTGGTTTAGTTTCTGCAAGTGGAGAAGCAGGATCTGAACCCTCCGGCGTCTCCTGTGTCTTGGCAAACGAAGGTGACGGCTCAAAAGTTTTGGGGACGATAGCGGTGGCTCGAAGGACTGTCACTGTCCCCCGGCTCTGCCGGCCGCCAGAGCTGAGGCTGCCCCCTCCTCCCTTCAGCCCCAACCTGTCGTTTTTATCTTCATTTTCTTCTACTTTTGAGCAAGCAGTATTTTTTAAGGGAAACCGAGCTTTGAACCCCCTCCCCGGTGCCCGGAGCGGGGCAGGGGTGCGCGGCGCAGTTCGGGCGGGGGGACGAGCCGCGGGGACCCCGGGCAGGGCAAGGGGCTTGTGCCGGTGCCACCGCGGCCGGCGGCAGCGCCCGCCCCGCGTGTCCCGTGGGCCGCAGCACCCCGCCGCTGCAGGGACGAGGGCGAAGGCGTGTGCTGCGCACCCTTCCCAGCCCTCCCCCGCCAAAGGCTAATGCCAACAGCAGCAAATTAGATTTAAGTTTACCCATTGGCTCTGCCATAATTTTTATTTGCTTTCGCGTGCTAATTAACCTCGGGGAGAAAAATAAAGAAAGAAACGCGAAGATTTACCGAGGAGGGTTTTGAGGTTTTATAGCTAAACCAGTAACAGCGTTTGCAATAATTAAGACCATTATTGCCGGATCTTATCGTTCATTAGCGAAAGCTACTTTGTTAGCGGAGTCCCGTCCCCCCCACCCGGCGTTTGCGGAGATGTCTGTGCCCCTGCTCCCCGAGGGCTGCTTTTAAGCTCGGCGGGGGCGGGGGGAAGGCAAAAATCTGTTGGCAAAGCAAGACTTGGTCTGATGGGGAAAAGGCCTTGGGGTGGGAGCAGGCAGAGGAGACAAAAGCAGCCCGCCGCTCCCCCGGCAGGCAAACAACCCCGGCAGCTGCCGGCAGCGGGCGCGGGGCCCCGCGGCCGCCCCCCGCTCTGTCGCGACAGGCCCTCTGCGTCGCAGAGCTGCGAGGGCCGGGGCTCCGGGGAGCAGGGGCGGGGAGGCGGCGGGGGGACCCCCCACCCACCCCGCCCGCACGTGCCCCCGCACTTTCTCCCCTGTACGGCGAGAGGGGGAAGCCGCAATTAACCGGCGCGGGGGAGGGTGATTAAGCGGGGAGTTAATGAGGGAGCGGCGGAGCGGAGCGGGGCGGGGAGGTGCCCCGCTCCCGGCGGAGCCCCGCGGCGGCCGGGTCCGGCCCGGTGCCCCCGGGGGGAGCGGCCAGACGTCGTTCATTAGCGGCCAGGGCTGGTGCGGGCGGGTGGGCAGGGGGAAGGGGCTAATGGGATTACACGCATTTCTGCACGGTGGCGAGAGGGGCCGGTGCCAGCGGACCAATAACTTATTGGCAG
>NW_020449418.1:7262515-7271694 GCF_003343035.1 Apteryx rowi
CCAAACATCACCCCCGCCGGGTTCAGCCCCCTCCCCCTTCTAGGTGCCCCCACCCAGGGGGCTCTGACACCCCTGGGCTCGCCGGCCTGTTGCACGGAGCTGGAAAGTCCCTGTGTAAAGTGCTGCACAGGGCAGGGGCAGAGAGGCAGCAAGGAGAGTTTGCTGGGTGCAGGGCCGACCTGCCCTTCAGAGCTCTGTGGCGACTGAATCGCTTGCACCCATAGGTGATCTGAATTGTGACAGTTCTCTTGCTAGTGGCTTTTAGCCCCGGGAGTCGCCAGATCCCTCGCCTGAACAACCCATTTTATAGCTTGGCCGAAGGGGGCTGCAAAAGGATCATTTTCTYTGCGCAGTCAGCGGCCACAGGAAGGGGAGGTGGGAGTTTGTAAACTGTCCCTAACACTGTTTTTGGTGGGATTCGAACTGCCTCTGCGGGAGGGTTTGAAACCTCGATCTAAACGGCTTTTCCCGGATAGTCCCACCCCGGTGCCGAGGAGAAGGGGACGAGCTCCAGCTCTGATGTGGCGACCAGCTCCCAAACCAGCCGTGCACTGGTTTGTCCTGGGGAGCAGAGGTGCCTCCCAGCCAGGCGAGGCGAGAACTCGTTAGCAAACGGCGGAGCCGGGCGCGCTCCTTGCAGGGGCTCCCCAAGGCCCGTGCACAGCGCCGAGCACAGCCCGGCCTCGGCTCTCCGCAGACCCACGGTCCCAGCCGGCCCGATCCCCCGCGGCGACTGAGGCTCTTTCCTCTCCGTATTAAATCGTAGCCGCTCGGTCATTTGTAACCATAAAGAGGAGAAATATTGTTGCGGACGAAGTTGGTGCGATGCTGCGGCTCCTGCCCGCTCCCGCTGCGCCGGGCACTTTATACTCATTAAGTGCAGCGGAGCTAAGTCATTACTGTAATAAGGAGTTATGCTGAATACAAGGGGCCACGTTTCCAAAGCCATAAATTACAACTGTCAGTGCATATTCGAGGGATCAACAGAGCTGGGAATAATTATTTACAGCGTGCTTTATAGAGCAATTAAAAATTCCCCAAATGGTGTTAATTGCTTTTAATGCGCAGGAAGCGCGGCCCGCCCTTCCCGTGGACGTTTAGCCGGAGAAAAAGCGCTCTTGGTAGAGGGGTCAGCTCGCCCCGGCGGCTGCYGGCCCGCTCCCCGGGCTGGCTTGACCCCCGACGGCGAGGCCCTAACGAACGGGGACCTTGTGCCGGGAGGGGGACCAGGATCCACCTTCACGGGATATTATTCTCTGGGAATATGTGGGGAAACGAGATTTCACGAAGCAAAGCGCTCTCCGCCGGGGGAGCCGGCCCGGGGGGGGGCCAGTGTGCCCACGGAGCCGGGGCTGCGGCTGTGCAGCGCCGAGCACGGGCCGAGCGGAGCGCGGTGGCAGCGCGGCCGGGCACGGGGACGGCGGCCGCCGCTCTGCCTCGATAGCCGAGAGGTATCGCGACAGCTGCGACACCCCCCGAGGGGAGCCACAGCTCCGTGGGAACGGCGGCCGTAATTAAAGCCGCCGGTTGGAAACGGCGCTGACRAACGCGAGGGAGGGGGAAGACGGGCACGGCCGGGCCCCGGCGGGTCCTGCTGCTCCCTCCCGGTGCCCCGGTGCAGCCCGGGCCCCGGCAGCCCCCGGGCCCCGCCGGCAGCCCCGCGCCCYCCGGGGCCGGGGCGGATTCGTTGGCGCCGCAAGCGGCGAGGGCCGTCGGGGCTGCGCCGCCCCGGGGCCGCGCGTCCCGGCTCCCAGACGGGCCCCTCTTGTGCGCGGCCCCGTCCCGCATGGGCGCGGGCGGCTCCGCCGTAATTGATTTCACAGGGGAAGGGGCAGGAGAGAAAGAGCTCCGGAAAGTGATGGATGTGCGGCAGGGTGAATAAGCGCCCGGTGCTGGGGAAGCCCCCCGCCAAACGAAATAAATTAATTGGGAGGCGAGAAAGGGAAGGAGTTTGGGCTCGTCCTTCCGCTGGTGGGGTGCCGGTGTCAAGGTAATACCTGGCTGCAGCCAAATTGCCTCCTGGAGCCGCTCGCTCTTACTTAAGGTAATCGGGAGTGTTTTACAAGTTCCAGAAAGCGCTGCTCGAAGCGCAGGGTTCAGAGCAAGCCCTGTGCGTTTTGCTGGGACCTTGCCAAGGTCTCAGACATGCCACTTTTGTCCCTGGTCCCTGCAGGAGAGGGGGGGCTTGTGTTTCGCAGCAGTCTCCCGGCCAGCAGCTGCTGGGCTCCGCTTGCGCAGCGCCTGGGCTAGGAGGCAGCTTGTGCCGTGGTGCCAAATGTACGGAGACACAGCTCCGGGGGGTGGGGGGGGTGAGATCTGGAGGAGTTCAGTGCTTAAGGGGAGCCCGGGAAATCCAGCAAAACGAAGCAGAAGAGGATGGGGAGGGAGGGTGGAGCTCGGGCCCTGGCCGGGCTGCCCCGCTCCCTCTCCGCTAGCTGGAGGCAGATGCTCCGGATCAATGAGAAAACCTGAGAAAGGATCCCCAGACCTTCGTGGCCAGAGCCCTCGGTGGGGAGGGCAGAGGGGGAGCCTCATCTCCGTTGCTGCCCCTAGCATGGATGCAGCTACCCCCTCATCGGTGGCAGGACTGACCCACGRCTCTGTAAGCCAGCCTGTTCCCACGCACTGGGGCAGGGATTTCCTGCGTGCTCGCAGCGTGTCCGGGCAGCTAGGACAAACTCCGTGGGGAAACGGCAGCCCCGCACCAGCAGCCCAGGCAACGGGAGCTGGTATCTGGCAGCTGCTCTGGGGCAGGTGAAGGGGGACAAAAGTTTCAAAGCTGTCGGGAATACGTAAGCGGCCCTGGGTGCTTAAAGGGGGTGAGAGATTCTGGAGAACTAGAAATCAAGGGAATCAGGCTCCTCAACCCACTGATTTTGCAGTGACTTGAAGTTTGTGCTTTAGAGACTTTTCTGCCTCCAAGGAGGGCTGATCTGGCTTTTTCTTGTGATGCTTCMTGCAAAAAATGTATTTCTCTGACCAGAAAAGAAGTCCCACCTTCTCTAAGTAGATATTTGAATGTGTGAATTATTTTCTTTGGGGTACTAACATTCTAAGCCCTGACAAACCGGGACAAATCCAGCCCACAGCAGATGGGGGGGTGGATGGCTCAGGATCTGCCTCTAAGCAACAGCTTGGAGCACCTCTGCCACACAGCCCTGGGTGAGACATTTGTAGGATCATTAGATGCACCTTGGAGTGTTGAACCTTGTAAACTCTCCTGTACACACCTAAAAGCACCAAGACTGGTCCCGACCTGTCCTGGTGGGTGAACTGCCAGCACTGCACACAAGGCAAAGCAGAGGTGGGTGAAAGCCCTTCCTGATGTGGTGAAGCTGATAGAATCTGCATGAAACTTCTGCTGGGCCTGAGCTCCTATTGTTGCATTCTTCCAGCTTTGAAGATCCTCAGCAGCTTTGGGGGTGAAGGATATTGTCCTCTGGCTCGGACTATACCACAGGARCTCAGGGTGTAATGTCCCTGTGTACGGATCTGCAAAAGCCATGGGGCATAAGATCTCTCTGCAAAGCCCCAGGCAGCTCATGGAGAGAGAGAGATGCAGAGTGGTCCCTGAGTGGCTGTGTCCCATCCTCCCTGCTCTTGGGCAGAGAACTTGGTAGGGAAGTGGGGGAATGGAGCTCACACATGTCTGCAGATCCCTCCGTCTCAGTGCCTACTTTCCTTTGGAGCTTGCAGGATGAGTGAGGAGGTGGAGAAGGTCCCTTCTTGCCCTGGAGTTAGGGAGATGGATGCAAAGGTTATAAATGAGCTGGCAGCTCTCATGAGAGAGAACATTTCTACAGCCTCATGCAGGAATGACCCTACAGCATTGCTCAAGCCCCAGTCAAAGAGAGACCATGGGAAAACTTGAGGCTGGGAGCAATTTGAACTGGAGCAGCTGAGCTGGGTGTTGCCCTGGTGTTTAGACATGCAGTGCCCAAACTTTCAGTGCCAGGAGCTGTGTGACTTTCTCAAGGCTGTGGGCRAGGTCTGTGGCTCATGCAGGCATTGAATCTCGGGGCTATGCATCATCCCAAAAACCATCAATAATTCCCATCAACTTCCAGGAGTTTCGAATCCCAGCTAGGATCATAGCCTTGCCTGCCATTCTTCTTTGTCCTCACTGGCACTTGGCAAAGAAGGACTCTGCTTGAGCTTACCTGTAGTTTCTGTTCTGGCAGGTTTTATTGCCCCTACCTTGGGCTTAGCAGCTGGTGGTTTGTGACCCTCATTATCCAGCCTGGCTCAGTGGTGGTGACCTTGTGATTTCTCAGGGCTGGTCCCTCTGGGGCCCTCAGCATCTGCTCGGACTGTGGGGTCTCTGGCGCAGGGAAGGCCAAAGGCTTTGCCTGCCACGCAGAAGCCCGTGCATTGACTGGGGCCTTCGGTCAATGCACTCAATATCGCAAGCAGCGTGTGATGGCTGCGTTATTTACTGCAGAAGGGGCATCACCCAGGTCCTGGCCCCAGAACTAGGTCCCCCCTGGACATTGGAGCTCACTGAGAGCAAGGGACCCCATGTCCCTGTGGCACCATGCAGGGCTGGCACAGCATGCTCAGCTGCTTCCCTGCAAAGGCAACCTGAAGGCATTTTGGGTTGGCAAACAAGTTCTGCCCCACACTCCCTGTGTGGGAAGGGGCTGGAGAAGAGGCCCGGCCTGGTCTCCGGAGAGGGGTGAAGGCAGCCGTGGCCCTGGGGGTTGAGAAGGCCCCCTGCCCGAGGGCAGCCTCCCCGAACCTGGCTGGCYCCAGCCCTCGCTCCCTCCCTCCCTCCCCTCTCAGCTCCTCCTAACCACAAGGACTTTGGTTGATGGAGCTGGCGCCAGCGAGTTCCCTGAAGAGTTCAGAAGTCAAGAACTGAAGCAGGTACGGGGAGGGGGGAAACCCGACCCCGGCAGGCGGGCAGGGCTGGGCGGTGGGGGGAGAGCAGGCTGGCCGGGCACTGGGCACTGCACTGGGCTGAGGGGTGGTCGTGAGCTGCTGCCAGCCTGCTGAGCCCCCCCGAGCATCCCCGCGCGGGKCTGTGCTGATGGGTGCGGGTGCGGCAGGAAAGGCAGGTCCCTGGCAGGGCTGCGGGGTGGCAGGGTGGGGATATGCAGGCAGCGCTGTGTGAACGTGTGTGTTTGGGGGTGTATGAAGGCATGTGTGTGCGTTAATGTGTGTTTCTGCGTTTGAGTCTGTGAATGCGTGCTTGTGTGAAGGTGTGAGTGTGAACGTGTGCTTGTGTGAAGGTGTGAGTGAGAGTGCATGTGTGTGTGTGTGAACGCATCATGTGCAAGGGTGAGCGTGTCCGTGAACGTGCGTGCAGGGAGGTTTGTGTGTGTRAGAACTGTGTGCATGCAGGAACAAGTGTGTATAAATGTGAGTGTGGGACTGTGCGGGACTGTGTGCCGGCATGTGTGTCAGTGAGCGTGTGCGGGTGTTTGTGAACGTGTGCGTCTTTGTGAGAGCGTTTGAGCCTGTAGGAGTGGGTGCGTTTGCGTGTGTGTGTGTTTGCATCTTATGCTAAACCACCGGCGCTTTGCAGACCCCGGTCCGGGAGGAGGGGGTCTGCCCGGCCGGCCCCAGCCAGCCCCGGGGAAGGAAGGGGCGCCGGGGCCGCGGTGGCGAGCTCGGCACCCCGGTGCTGGCGGAGGACGAGCCCAGAGGGGCAAATGCTTGAGCAGCGCCGGGAGCCGCCGCCGGTGGCGGCGCGGGGGCCGCTCCCGGAGCACCGGCAGCACCGCGGCCCCGGCAGGAGCCGGCCCTTCTCTCCGGCTCTGCTGCCCTCCGCCCGGGCTGCGCGGAGCGGGTGCATCGGCGGGGCCAGGGCCAAACGAAGTTTTGCAGGAAAATCATCATGACAGTCAGCTTTTTATTTGTTGTAATTTTTTTGTAACGAAAAAAAGAAAAAAAAAAAATCTCTCCGCGAGTACGTGCGCAAGGAGGCGGCCGCGGAGGTTAGGTGGCCCCGGTCCCAGCAGAGCCCCGGGCAGGGACACAGCGCCCGGGGGGGAGCAGCTGGGGCCGGCCGCCTGCCCGGGCCCCCGGTGCTGTCCCCCCCTTGTACCCCCGCAGCGGTTCTCCGGGGCAAGACGTGTCCCGGGACCTCGCCCCCTCTGCCCGTGCTCCGCTGCGCTGTCCTCGCCCCTCCATGGGGCAGCTCCCCCCAGGCCTGGGCAGCCGTGGGGTCCCTCCAGAGCCCCCTCCCTGTCTTGGGGGGTCTGGCGATGGGGGAGCCCGCTCCTCCTCCTCCGCGGCTTTAGACTTGCTGAATTTTGAAAGGAGAGAAAATCCAGCTGGAAAAAAAACCCGGGCATTTGGCGGGGGGGGGGGGCGCGCCCGCCCCAAAGTGGGGGCAGCCTGGGGAGGCGACCCCCAGGCCGGGGGCTCTCCGTCCGCTCCCGGCGCCTCCTCCGCTGCGGAGCGGCCGCCTTGGCCTGCGGGAAGGAGCGGGCAGGTACCGGGGGGCGGCGGCGCCTCTCGGGCCAGTATTGTCAGGGCTCCTCACCAGGAGGCCCGGGGCTGCCAGGCGCGGCCCGGGGTGGGGGGGACCCGGGCCGGAGCGGGGCTGGGGCCGGGCAGCACAGCCCGGGGCTGGGCAGAGCTCGGCCATGCGGGCCGCGGCCGCCGCCGCGCACCGGAGCCGCCGCCGTTGGGGCGCAGCCCCGCGGCTCCCGGCCGAGCTGCCCGGGGACCCGCCGGCCTTTCCCTCCCCTCCGAGCCCGGGCGGATCCCCCCCGCTTCAGCCAGCGCTGCTGCCAGCCGCGGGGCTGATAAAAGGCGGCCCCGGGGGATCGCGGCCCTGCGCCCTCCCGAGGGCCCGAAAGCCGCGGCGGAGAATTAGGGTCTCCCCTTCCCCGGCCGCCCCGTCCTCCCCCGGCCACAAACTTTAGGACAAAACGCCCCCCCTCCCCCCATCCCGCCCCCTGCGACGGCGGCGGCGCCCCGCGCCCTTTGTCTGGGTCCCCTCCGCCGCCCGGTACCTGCCGCTCCGCTCGCTCGTGGCTTTGCGTGGGCACCGGGGCGCACCGTGTCCCCCACGCCACGCCACGCCACGCCACACCGAGCACCGGGAGGCGCCTGGTGACAGCGACTCCTTTACCCAAACAAATGGCCCGGCGCTGCCCTGCGCACAGCGAGCGCAGCCGCGCTGACTTTATAAGGTGGCGWTTTTTGGGGGGGCTGGGGCAGAAACTCCTTTTTTTTTTTTTTTCCGCGTGTGCCTCTCCGCTGTCATTCACTCGGCTCCTTTCAGCATCCAGCCAATGGAGAGTGAGGGCCTGGGAGAAGCAGGCCTTGGCTAGCGTGATTGATGGGCAAACAGGCCGGCGGGGCGCTCGCACTCACACACGGCCGCGGCCGCGCTCCGCTCCGCGCCGCGGGGCTCCCGGCTCGCCTGCGCCCGCCGCTGCGGTGTCGCGGGTGAGCGTGTCGCGGCTGTGCGTGCTGCGGTGGTGCCCGGGGGCGGGTGGCTGTGTTATGACTCGGGGGCTGAGTGTTTTGGCTCGCGTGCCTCGGTGGCGCGTGGCTCTGCTGGCTCTCGGGGTGCGACACCGCTGTGCCTCGGCGCTGAGCGAGTAGATGGTGCACCGCGGTCGTGCGTGGCTCTGCCGTGCCTCGGCGCTGAGCGTGTAGCTGGTGCGCCTGGGTCGCGCGTGTGTCCCGGTGCCTTGCGGCGGCCGTGCGCGGCTCGGTGCCGTCTCGCTTGAGCGCGGCCCGGCGGCCGGGGCTCGGCGGTGTCGCCTCGGCGGGGCGGGGTGCCCGGGAGCAGCATGGATCACATAGGGGCTCACCACCTGCACCAAGGGCAGGCCGAGCCCATCAGCTTCGGCATCGACCAGATCCTCAACACGTCGGAGCCGGGCAGCTGCATGGTGTCGCACCCGCGGCTGCAGGACTCGGCGGAGTACGGCCTGGGCTGCATCGTGGGCAGCGCCTACAACACCGTGACCGGCAGCTACGGGGCGAGCGGCGGCGCGGCCGGCGCCTATAACGGCACCTCCTGCAGCATGGGCGCCCTGCCCGGCTCCTACAACGTGAACATGGCGGTGAGCATGAACGGCAACACCTTGAGCTCGGCCGGCGGGGTGATCCGCGTCCCGGCCCACCGCCCYGTGGCCGGCGGCGTGCACCAGCCCCTCTCCGCCGCCGCCGTGCCGGCGGTGAACGGCATGAACAGTCTCACGGGGCTCACCTTCCCCTGGATGGAGAGCAACAGGCGGTACACGAAAGACAGGTTCACAGGTGAGTCAGGGCGCCGAGACCCCCCGTCCCTCCCCGCTCCCCTTCTCCCCGCCCGGCCCCGGCGCGGCAGAGCTGGGCGCGACCCGCCGCGGCCCCCGACGGGGAGAGCCGGACCCCGCCGGCGCCTGCCCCCCGCGCCGCTCTCCGCAAGCGCGGCCCGGAGGAGGCCAGAGGCAAGAAAAGGAAGCAAATCGGGCGCATCCAGTCGCCGCTGGATGCGGGTTTTGTTTTTTGTTTTTTTTGGTGGTGGTATTTTCTTTCCCCGCGGCGGCAGCTGGATGAGGCCCGGGAAAGGCGGGCAACGGAGAAAACGGGACGGAAAACTCCCACCGCTCCGGCCCGCTCCCGGGCACGGCTCGCCCGCTCTCCGCCCGAGCAAAACCCGCGGCAAAGTTTGCCCCTAAATATAGGGATATTTTTAGGCACAGTCTAGTCCGGCAGCCTTCGGCTGCCCCGGGAGCGGCCGGCCCGTCTCCGGGCGCTTTTGCGGCCGTTTTTCCCGTTCATGCTGTTATCCCCCGCTGCCCGTTTCAGCTTCGTTTTTCCCCCGCCAAAACGGACTTTTTGCAGCCGCAGTGCCTTTAAGGCAGCCCCGAGCCGGGCTCAGCCTGGAGCTGCTTGCCGGACCCGCCGCCTTTTCCAGGTGAATCTTGGTTTGTCTTTCGGCGCTAACAAAGCGAAAGCTCAAACGGGGAGGTTAAAAATGCAACGAAATCGTAATAGGGAGAAATCAGCCCCCCGGTCCGGCAGCGCCCGGATCGGCTCCTCTTCTCGGCGGCGGAAAGCCGAGGCCGATTTTTGTAAGTTCACGTTTAATTTCGATTCGATCGCACTTGGCTCAGCGACCGAGGGCGTAAAAATGGGCCGTTTCCCAGGAAGTCATCGGGCTTATTTTTTCGGAGTCGGCCCAGCAGCGCAAAGAAATACAGCGACTTTTACCTATTTTTTTTCCC
>NW_020449418.1:7272499-7281215 GCF_003343035.1 Apteryx rowi
GCCGCCGCCGCACTTGGCGGCCCGCGGCCCCTCGCGGGGGTCGCGCGGGTTCCCGCGGGGGGAAAGCGGCGGCTTTGCAGCGGGAGGCGTCCCCAGCCCAGCGCCCCGGGAGCCGGACCCCTCTGCTGATGTGTTGCTGCTTGCTTCTTTGCCTCTCATCCCCCCTCCCGTGTCCCCCCCAGTGGCCCTCTCACCCTTCACTGTAACACGCCGTATAGGTCACCCCTACCAGAACCGCACGCCCCCCAAGAAGAAGAAGCCGCGCACGTCCTTCACCCGCCTGCAGATCTGCGAGCTGGAGAAGCGCTTCCACCGGCAGAAGTACCTGGCCTCGGCCGAGCGCGCCGCCCTGGCCAAGGCCCTCAAGATGACGGACGCCCAGGTGAAGACCTGGTTCCAGAACCGGCGCACCAAGTGGAGGTGAGGGGTGGGGGCCGGGGGAGCGGGCTTGGGGTGTTTGTGTGAATATGTGCTTGCATGTGTGTGCCTGCACGTGTGTGCATGGGTGCAGGGAGCTGGGCATGAATAAGTGTGCGGTGCGTTTGTCTGTAGGCCGGGTGTGCATGCCTCTGGGTGTGCATAGCTTGCATGTGCCCACCTTCCGGGTGCATGCACACACGTAGGGAAATGTGCGTGTGAATGTGCACAGGGTGCCGGAGTGTGTTTGTGTGCAGGCCGTGTGTTTGTGCGTGTGGGTGTGCACACATGCAGTGTGTGTGTGAGCATGCAATGTCTGTGCATGCATGTGGGTGTGCCTGCACGCTGGCCGTGTGCAGTGTGCGTGCATGCAGTGTGCAGTGTGTGTGTGTGTGAATGCAGCGTGAGTGCACGGTGTGCGTGCATGTGGGTGTGCACGGGTGCAATGTGAATGTGTGTGTGCATATGCATGTGTGTGTGCACACGTGCAGGAGTGTGTGCAGCAGGCCTGCAGTGTGTGTGCAGTGAGTGTGTGGGGTTCACGTGTGTGCATGCAGTGTGCTGTGCAAGGGGTATGGGAGGCGTGTGTGGTCAGGGGCCCCAGGTGCCCAGGGGTGAGGCGGCCCCCCCGTGCCTCCCCCGTGGGGGCAGCGGGCGGTGGGGGCTGTGCCTGGCGGGGGCTGCTGTAAGTGCACGGCCCCAGCCTGGAGCGGTGCGGGGGGCACCACAACGACTGCCCGGTAGAGTCGTGCTGTGGGGCCGGTGCTCTGTGAGCTTGGAGGCGGCAGGACCAGCCAGAGCTGTCCCAGGGTGGGGGCTGTCCTGGGCAGCAGTGTGACCACGGGACTTGCCGGTGCTGGAGGGACCAGGGAGCATGGGAAGAGGTGGCCTGGGCCAGATCCTGCACCATACTGGTGCACTAGGCCCTGCGTAACACACTGCTTTTCACCCCTGTGGGGTTTATTTCTCCTTGCAAAAATGCTTTTTTCTCCTACCGGACATGAGAATAAAGGCAGGCAGGAGGGGAAGAGGAGGCCGGGCTCCCGTGGATGTTCCCGGGCTCTGTTGCTGTGCCCGCCTCCCCCCGCCGAGTGCGGCTCCATGGGGTGTCCCCAAAGGGGCACCCCTGGCAGAGGGAGCATCCCTAGCCCTGCCCCAGGGACAGGCACGCTGCGGAGGGACACCAGGGCAAGGGGCAGCTTCCTTAGCGGGTCAGAGAAGGGTGCTGAGTGCTGGGTGCCTCGGCACAGGCTGGCAGACATGAGAGGAATCTTCTGCTTTTCCTTGGTGGGAGCTCGCTGGATGGGGCGCACACGGCCAAACCAAGGGTTTCCAATCAGGCAGGAAAAGGGGGTCTAGAAGTGTGGCCATGGCCCCTCCCTGCTGGTCGCCCAGTGGACGAAGGGTTGAATCCTTCAGCAGGAAATACAAACTGAGCCTGGGTGTTTTGCAGGTTTACCTGGAGGTTAAGGCCTCACTCCTGGCTGTTTCTACAGCTTCTTCAAGGAGGGGGGAAAGGGCTTCCCCAGGGTCTCCCCACAAGGGCTGCATGGGACTGTGATTGCCTGGGGATGCTGGAGTTGGAAAGAAGTGGGGGAAGAGGACAAGGAGCTCTGAAAGCAAGGGAGGGGGTGAGTCCCTCCCAGTGGGCCCTTTCCCAGGGACCTCATCGAACAGCAGCTCCCCCAATGCCAGGAATTCTCTGGCTGGAGTGATTTCTGCTAGCCAGGAGCAAAGTCCTGGAGGAGAAGGAGGAGGAACAGTCCTGCTATGTCCTGCAAAGTGGGGTCAGCTATGTCTTCTAACCTGGTTTCCTAAGGAAGTGAGGCAAATGCAGCTTGGCTGGATCTCCCTCTGTCTGTCAATAGTCTTTGAGTCTGTTGGCCAAGTTCAGCCCCTTGGCAGAGAAGCAGAGGATGCAAACTTATTTAGACATTTCACAAAAATAGCTGGGTAAAGAGAAGTAAGTGACTGGTTGTCTGTAAGGGAAAGGCTGCAGCATGACCTCAGCCATAGTATTAGACGTGGGAGAATCCACACAGGCATGAGCCAGAGGGTCACAAACTTGTAAGTTCTGCCGTTGGCGGTGTTTGCATCCCTGGACATTGCAGTGGTGAGCACGGGCGCTCCTGGCTGCTAATGCTCCCTGCTCAGCCGGGTCTGGACCCTTGATTTGGGGTAACTGGCCTCCACGCAGTGCTTGGAGAGTCGGGCGCTGGAAAGAGCGGCCCACAGAAGCACAGAGTGTGTGTGTGGGAGTCGGAGCTGGGCAACAAGGAATAACTAAGAAAAGAGAGTTGCTTTAAGCCCTTAGATGGATTTAAATGCTTAAATAAATGCAGGCTTGGAGGGGGGGAGAGTCTTCCCTCTGCCTGGAGTGCCCTTGCCCAGGCCTCTCTGTCGGAGCGGGGTAGCTGTGCAGGCCTCCCACCAGCACCCAGCTGATCCCTGCTCCCTTCTCCCAGTGAGCTGGGCACTCGCTTGAGGCACAGGCAGCGTGGTTTAACTCCTTCCTCTGACCGGGCAGGCTTGAACCTGCAAATCCCAGGCTGAAGTGAACGTGCGAAGGAGCCTGCTGCTTGGAGCAGGGCTGCAGGGACACATCTGGGAGCCAGGTGCCTTGCCCCAGCCTGGTGCTCRGCTTCCCTTCTCCCTGCGGGCGCCAGGGGGTCTGGCACCGGGGCCGCGGAGGCAGGGGCAACAGGGACCGACGGCCGCCGGGCCGGGCAGCGGGCCCAGCTTCAGCCCTCGGGGCTGTTGTCAGCCCCCTGTGGCCACCGGGTCCCCTGCAGCCACCGTGCCCCCGACTGCCCCAGCTGCGGGGCTCCCCCCTTCCTCCCGGGAGCATCCCGCCATTGTGCCGAGAGCCATTAAATATTCATGGCAGCGGAGCTGGAGCCGCTCCGGGGCTGCTCGGAGCCCCCTCTCCCCGGGATGCCTGACGTGAGATGTTGACACGGTGATTAGAGCAGGGACTGAGCCCAGAGCTACCTGCTTGCCAACTGGAGCCCCGGCCGCGCGCCGGGAGACCCCCGCTCCCCGGAGGCCCCCGCCTGACAGCCGCCCGCAGTCCTCGGCTGCTCCCCGGCGGGGAGCGAGGGACCCCCTGCCCCAGCCCCGCGCTCGGAGATGTCACCGCTGAGCTCGGAGCTGCCACTTCAAATCCCTGCAGCCAAAGAAGACGAGACGGCTCACGTCCCCCTGAGTTACTAAATTAAAAACCTGCTGTTTTCCCCTGTCACTGATCCACCGAGCCGCCTGGAGAGCGTCTGCCAGGCCTGGGGGTGTGAGCGAAGGAAGGYGCGGGGGGGTCGTCCCGGGACCAGCACTGTGAGCTGCCCCTGGGCTTTCCCAGCAGTGTCACTGAAGGCACCTGGCGACGTTCTCCAGTAAAAGCAGAGGTGACCGTAGCCTCCCGAATGAGCCACCAGCCCAGCAGCGGCAGGGTCAGGATTTCCACTGTGGGTTTAACTTGTTCAGCTCATTTCTATCCTGTCCTCTCTTCCCAGAAAATCCAGAACTTGGACTGCAGCAGAGCTGGAAGGGACTTTTGGAGGCCCCCTAATCCCCCCCTCGGCAGGATCAGCTCTGCCTGTGTCATTCCAGCCAGACGCGTGTCCAACCTGTTCTTAAAAATTTCSTCCCCTGCTCTGCCCAGTTTCTTCTGCTCCTTGATTTACTCGCTGCTAAAAATTAGTTTCTAGTGTCTAGCCTACGTTTTGCTTGCGGTTTAAGCGTGTGATTTTTGTCCTGCCTGCTGTGGGCATCTTGTTGTCTTCATGTCTGCTGTAGTCCAGGAGAAGAGATCGCTGTCCTGAGTGCAGGGCMAGGGGACCCCACGGCAAGGCCTCCGCTTGTACGGCCGGGGTGACGCTGCGCATCTCCCAGCAGTGCGGCGCTGCCGGTGCGTGGTGTCTAACCTTGCCTCGCGCCTGCAGACCTGCCCCGGTCCCGCATCGCTCGGCGGGGTCTGGCGCCCTCAGGTCTTGCTGTTGGCTGCCAAACGCGCTTGCAGGGAGTCGAATCCTTTCGCGCCCTCACGTGCTCTGGGTTCTGCTTGATTTTTTCCCGCGGGCGGAAAAATAACCGGAGCTGTGGGTCTGTTCCCAGCTTTGCCACCGGCTTGGGTTGTGACCCCTAGCAAGGTGCTTCTGCCTCTGTTCCCCTTGCTTGTTAAGGTCGGAGCCGTTTTYGCGGGGGCCGGGAAGAGGGCCCCAGCTCCCCGTTTACAGGACTTGCTGCGGTCTGTGCCGCCCGTCACACGGAGATGTGGGGCCGTGTCGTGGCTCGGCCCCTGCTTTCCTCTCCCAGCAGCCTCCAGCCCTGAGCGCCCAGCACGCGGAGATGCCCCTCCTCTGCTCCCCCGGCCCAGGCCCTCCTAAAATCTCCCTTTTCCTCCTAGGAGGCAGACGGCGGAGGAGAGGGAGGCAGAGCGGCAGCAAGCGAACCGCATCCTCATGCAGCTGCAGCAGGAGGCCTTCCAAAAAACCATCAACCAGCCCATCCAAGCGGACCCCATCTGCGTCCACAACTCCTCCCTCTTCGCCCTCCAGAACCTCCAGCCCTGGTCTGACGACTCCACCAAGATCACCAGCGTCACCACCGTCGCCTCCGCCTGCGAATGAGGCTCGCCCCGACCCGGCGGCGCGCGCCCACCTCCCGCCGTGGGACTGTCCCCCGCGGGCAGCGCGGCGGCCTCCGTCCCCCCCTGGGGAAGGCTGGCGCCCCGCGGCCCCCCCGGCCGCCCGTGCGTCCCACGCGGCGGCCGGGGAGCTCCTCCGCTGGGAAGGAAGGGAAGGGAGAAACACCCAGCAAACTCTCCCGGTGCGCGGGATTATCCGCGTGGCGGCGGCGGCGGCGTCTCACCGCCCCCCCCGGCCCCTTTGTTCTTTCGAAAGTCTCCGGTGCCGACCGTGAACTTCCGTACGCGCTGCCGGACAAAGCCGAGCCCCGACGGCCGCGGCCGCGGGACGCTCGCCCCGGAGAAAACTTCCTTTGGGTCCTGCTGGCGGCGGCGCACAGCCTGGCTTCATCCGCATCCGTGTATATATATAAAAGAATTACCCACACGTATATATACATATATATATATACACACACACACATACGTATATGTATATATATAAACACTTTGATGGCTGGAAACAAAAGAACGCGGCTTCCTGGAAAGCACGTTTCTGCAACGAGACTCCTCGGCATCACCCCGCGTCGCTCGCGCCGGAGACGTTCGGGGATGCAACAAATGGAGGAAACAAGCCAGCTTTTTTTTTTTTCTCCCGGCGGCAATTTCTGCTTGCGACAGATGTGGACCCGTCGGATCTCACCTAGCAATGTCTCCTCCCCTTTTTCATTAATTTTTTCTTGCGAGGGGGGATTAGGAGAAGGAAGTGACAGACTCCTGAGGACGGTAAATATGATATCTCAATTGTATGAAGAGCCCAAACTGTCCCTGGCCGCCGCAGACTCCATGCCGATCAGCTTATATTTTAATAATGAGAAGACCTTGGTGGCAGTTTGCAGGGGTAATGCAGTTTCTTTCAATGGATTATTTCCATATCATTTGCAAAACGTTGTCCAATATTTTATTTTACTCGTTTTCCTTTACAAGGCAGTTTGTGATGGTGAAAATCTATTTCACTTTCAACCGTTTTAACTTAGTCGTTTCTTTAATTGTACCGAGGGAATGAGACACAATTAAACAAAGCACTTCTTATAGCAAATGACAGGAATATATATATATATATATATATATATATACAGTATATATTTTTCAGTTACTTATAATCTAAAACAGCACTGCCAATTTAAGCAGCTGGTACAAACAAGCAATCAGAAAACCTATTTTCAGTGAGATTTTTAAAAGCATTCTTTTGTTTGTTTTTTAAGTTATGCACTTATAAGGTGTTTTATGTGTATTCATTTTATAAAGTGCTTGTGTAATTTATGTGGAAACGAAAAAGAAAATAAAAAAAAATCTCCAGGGTACTGAATAAATCATTTAATTCCTTGCTCTTCCTGTCTATTAGCTCCCGGAGAGGAGACAGCATATCAGAACTCTTAATGCTGAAGCTTTCACTATGTGCTTAAAATGAAAATAGAGTTAGCATTTCCATTTGATCTTGCTGGAGTCCACTCTGGCTTTGGAAGCTCTAGAGATAATTTGATATATTTTAATCTCTGATCCTGTGAACATTTTCGGGCTTCAGCCCAGCAGTGCATTTAGCACCTGCTTTAATCTAGGCACTTCTGCGGGGCTTGCTAGGTGCGGAAGGAATTGCTCAGGGCCTTAGCGTTAAACACATGTTGAATAATTTCCTGAACGAGGCCCCGTGCGCTTGCCTGGGCTGGGGGGGTCTAGAGGTGTTGGTGTCCGAAACTTTGTAGAGAAAGCTTTTATATAAAGACATGGGCAAGCGTATATTTTAGAGACAGCCTTGTAGGGAATTATTCCAGGGACTTGGTTTGTGCTCAGCCTTATTCTGGATCATCTTCCCCAGCTGGAGAAGCCTTTGGCAGGGGAAAATCAAATCGGGGGAAGACGCCCATCAGCTTCCTTGGGGGAGACTCCAGGTTTATTACCAGGGAAGCCGTGCTGCTTTCAGGCCAGGATTTCCTTCCAGCGCTGAGAATTGTTGGCTAAAGGATGCTTGAGGAGGACTGGTGCTTGCAGGGAGCCGCTGGGCCCAGGCCACGGTGTGGGGCGAACCCCATACAACAGCCCCGTTCGTCGGGGCAGCTCACCCTCGCTCCTCTGGGTGGGCTATGCAGCGCTGCTGGAGAGTTTTCCAAGTGCAAGTATGGATAGCATATTTTTTTTCTGACGTGATTAATGCAGGCATGGGCTGAAAATTTGTGGTAGTCTGGGATTTTCCCATCTTGCAGTACAACATACAGACAAATGCAGACATCTGCAGAGAAGGAGAGACAAGAAACCAAAAAAGAAAAAGCACAGGAAAATAAGTAAATTGCAGAGAACATAGGTTAGGAGATATTCTTAAAAGATACCTGATTACTCAGAAAAAAACCCAGCTAGAATAAAATTGCTTGCGTTTTTTTCCAAGATAAATTTGATGAATGTCTTTTGTTTGAATTTTGTTTCATACCACAGACAGGTTTTTAGGAGCTGATTCAGCTAATTATTTAGTATGTGTCCAACTTTGGCTACAAAGATAATGCTGTGCTTAGGGCTTAATCCTTCAGGAGGCATTGCTGTGTACAAATCTTTAATGGCTTACGGTTTGTTGGAGTGTACATTTTTCCTTTGCAAGGTTTCCGCATAGGAAAAGCGCCAGCCACAAAATAAGAAAAATGATCATGGTGCTCACTGTTGATATTACAAGTGTTTTCTATTTTATTATTATGACACATCAATATCTTAAAATTTAATTCCAAGACAGCCATTTTATAATATCTGCGTTATTCATTTCATATTCTGAAATGTTTCCCAGCAAAGTTGAATGTATGATAATGCACATTCAAGGGTATGTGTTTAGATACAATATTCAGCTATACCTTGTTCTAGAAACTGTCGACTTCCTCCTTTTCATATCAATCTTTCCTGTTTAAAAAAAAAGACAAAAGAAAGAAGTCTTGATAAGAAATGACAATATATGTAATATTGGAACCAGAAAAATAGTTGTCCGGTCTTTCTTGTTCCTGCAACAATTGCTTTCGGAAGGGACTTCTGCTAAAACATTTCTCCTGAATTCATTCTTAAAATTGGTTTGGTAACAGGAGCTTTTTTGATATCTGCATACATGCTTCCAGTTATTAATATGATGATCTGTACCTAGAAAATAAAAATTGTCTGAAATAGGCTGGAATTAAATCAATAAGCAATGACATGAAATGATGCGATATAATTATATGTTTTGTAGACTGACATCACCTCAGACATATCCTGGGGCCATCCATACCATGTTGAAGGCTGATTTAATTTTTCATATTATACCTATTTGGGAACAGGAATAAAATTGCATTAAGAAGCTTTGAGAGTCATTTCCCCCTTCCATTCATCCCAAAACACAGCAAATCCCCAGTGTGACTTAGCGCAAACTGTTTTTCCACTGTTTGTCTGCCCGTATCTAGGAAATACAAAACCAGGTAGAGCGCACTTTGGCAGCGGGGGAAAGCCTGCCGTGATACATGCAGCCGAGCGTACAGGCGCCTCGTAGGAGAGCACGGAAGGGTCGCACACACGGATCTTGCCGGCGATGCCGTGGGTGACCGAGAGCAATGGATTATGGCGGTTTGGCTATAGACGTGCTGAGCTTTCGAAGGCAAAAATCTTGGGGGGGGG
>NW_020449418.1:7281255-7303755 GCF_003343035.1 Apteryx rowi
GGGGGGGGGGAAACAGCCTTTGCATGAGGAAAGGGAGTATGAAACATCTGTGCGGAGCTGGAGAAGACGAAGCCCAGCTGGACATACTGCGGTTGTCTGCGTTCGGTCCCAGCTCGGCGAGGTATGCGGGCACGAGAGGCTGCGAGGTCTGGCCCCCATTTAACCAATTAGCTAAGCCCAGGAGTCGTCCTAACGAGTATCAGTCGTTGTTTTATCCGCGTAGCAGCGCGGCCGACTCTCTGGGCTTTACGGTTTTAAGGTTTTGTGCCTTTTCCCCCGGTAGGGTTGGGAAATTTGGCCCCTTGCAGGGCTGAGCCCGCAGGCATGCAAGTACGTGCGTGCCCCCGCTTAGGCGTTCCCGCGAGCGCTCTGCAGAGGCTGCACGTAGCTTTTCGGGAGCTGCGTTACCCCACGCACGGGGCACTCGCGGTATTCAAAACGCGGCTCCCGCGGCAGCGTCTGTGCCTCGCCTGCGCGCGTGGTCCGATCCCCCTAACAGCTACATATAGGCTGGCGTTCGCTACCTCGCTAGCGCTGCCGATGCGTATTTTTTGCAGCACCCCCAAGTCAGCAATCAGATCCCGCTGCCTGTTTTGCTAATGCTCGGACACACTCGTAATTAACTGACGGGCTGAAAAGCTTTAAATCAGAGCTCCCGACTCAGCGTGGCGTCGACGGGCGCAGGCCTTCGTAAAGCCAAACCCCTCCTCGCGGCCCAGGCCGGCTTGCATCCCGCGCAGCTGTATATACGCTAGACCCTAACGAAAACGCAGGCTGGTTTACCAACCGAATTGAAAATTGTTCTCTTGAAAACTGTTTGGGTTTCCTTAACAAGCAAAGCCCTGACCGTGTCTGGGTTTCTGGGACAGCTGGAACTTTTAAAATTAATTATTTTTGTTTTCTTCCAGAAAAATACTGGTTGAGTGATGCTGATTTCTTTGTGCAACAATGAGCTTTTACCGTCACGTATTTGAAAAATACAAAAGAAGTCAAAATTGGAGTTATCAAAACGTCCCACTTTGACTTTTTTTTAAATAAAAAGATTTCAATTTGTGAAGAAAAACTAGTTTTAATTTTTTTTAACAAATGTTGTGCAGAGAACAAAATTACACAAAACTACCAATTATCACAACCAACTTATGATGGAATCAAACCATGCAGATTTTCTCCATTTTTTTTGCAGACCTTTTGTTTGTGAAACTGTCCGGGACTCAGATTTTTTATTTGGCCTTTGTTGCAGTAGGAAATTTGTGTGTGATATCTCCATGCTTGCCCAAGATTAGGGCATAAAGTTCTTTGTCCCTGTTCACCTCCACTGATGAGAAACCCTCTGTTATTTTGGTAGTTTTAAATGGATATTATAGATTTTTCTAATAGTCAAACTCAAAACTGTACTTCAATAGAATTTTTTTTTTCCAAAGACACAAAAAATCTATATTTTCCAAGTGTGGAAATTCATTTCCTGGCTTTCTGCTTTTCCTTGCAAGTAGTTGTGAGGCTGGGGCAAGCGTGGGGCGAGACTCGCAGCAGCGTTTAGATGTGTGACTGCTCATTACGTGCTGAGCTCCAGCGGAAACGCTGAGAACTGAAGGTGCCCAAATCCCTCGTGCGTCTGGCTTTGAACTCTTCAGAGAGTTGAAAAATATTTCCAGTCAAGTAATGCTGAGTGAAATCAATCTGTCCATTTGTGCTGGAAAGTCATTAGTTACTGCCGTGCCTCCCTTTGCATTTGGGCTTTTGGGGCAAAAATAAAACGACCAGGAAGAGATGGAGTGCCTCTGATCTAATTTTTGAGCAGGAGCGAGTAAGGCTTGAGACAACTCGTCTTCCCACTTCCTCCGAGGAACATAAGTCCCAGCTGTCACGGAGAAGACTGCAGTTAACCGTCTGTCTCTCATAGATGGTAGCAGCCTAAAAATAACAAACCAGTGACTAAAAAAAAAAAAAATCAATCAATACTTTTTTTTTTCCCCACTACAGCTGGAAAACAGCACAAAGGGACTGGGATACACAAAAACACGGAGAGAAGCTCCRTTTCCCAGGGACTTCTGTGTCTCCGCAAGAGGAAGTTTTGAGATACTTTAAGAAAGTTGCTYTGTTCAGCGATACCTGCTGTCCCCTGGCCGCTGCTGATGTGTGGCGGTGCCCGTCAGACTCCTCTTCTCCCAGTTTTAGGTTAAAATTGGACTGCGATGCTGCTGGCCAGCAGGTGCACGGCTGGGCCTGGGATGCTGGGTACGTTGGACGTGAGCGTTGCGAGAGGCAGGCCTTGACCCCGAGATCTCCCCTTGCAAAGCGCTGAAGGGGAAAAAGAGGCCTGGACAGGGAAGTATCTTGTTCAGGGACTTTGTCAGGAAGAGAGCCCTGCAGTGCACTGAGTTGTGCCAGGCCTCTGCACAGTTTCCCCCCTTTTCAGGGATAAGTGTCTTTGCCGCTTGATTTGGGTATTTTTCCAGGCCAGCTCCAAGAGTCGTGCCGCGGCGTGGCCCCATGACCAGGCAGCCGGCCCTCGCGGGTTCCCCAGGATTGGGGAGAAGAGTGCAAACGCCAACAGGTCCCCAGGAGCCCTGAGGGATGGGAGAGCAGGCGGTAGAAGATGCTCCTTCAAAAGCGGTGGGCAAAAAAAATGCCATTAAGGTCTCTCCAGGTCAGGAAGCATTTGTTGCGGAGCAAGCCGGAGAAGGGCTGCTCCCCGGCAGGGTTTGCACCCCGGGGCCCGGCTGCAGGATCTGGAGACGTCGCATCACGAGGCTGCTAGTGAAACAGAGGTCGTGCCTACGTCATTCCTYGCCGACGTGGGCTTGGAGCGGGGCCGGAGCTCCTGGGGCGTATCTAGAGCGCTGCCTCCGGATTAGGCGCGGGGAAGTTTGTTGTCCGCTGCTGGGTTTCCCCCACTGCCGGCTCTGCTCCCCTCCAGCTGGAGGGACACCTGCACCTGCGGAGGGACGCGTCCCCGGCGTCCTGCCCACCGACGCAGCCACTCGCTGAGGCAAGCAAGGGGACGCTCCCCGCCATCCCAATCCTGGTGGAAACGCTGGGGGCAGAGCTGGCTTTCATTTCGGCAYAGAGTGAAAACAAATGTTGAAACCTTATCGGTTGTTATGACAGGTCTAAAACCCGCCTCGGCCACKGCTAGTCCAGCCGCTTCCAACGGCGGGAGGTGATACACGCAGAGCGGAGCGTGCTCTCGGGGGACCGGCACGAGACGGCCAGGTTTGGGGGTCCGCAGACCCTTCCCACACTGTTTCTCCTTTGCAGATCTGGGATATTTATCCCCTGGAGCGGGGCCTGCACGRAGGCAAACTCCTCCTCAGCTCCTCACGTGCTCATAGCAGCCAGGCGAGGCAGCACAGAGCTCATCCCGGAAAAATACGCTGCAGGACTGCTTCGGYGTTCCGGTGGACTGCGGTGCAAAGCCGGCTCTCTCGCCGGGYGCGCATGTGCGAAATCCCCAGGGAAGCAAACCAGAAACGCGGCAGAGCAAATCCGCAGGCAGGCAGAGACACACTTGTAACGTTATCCGGAGGAAACGGTTTCCCGAGAGAACTTGTGGCCRGAGACGCTGCCAGAAGAGGCGAGGAGCGAAGAGACGGCGTCGTGYTGCTTAACGGCTCCTCGCGTTCGGGGAGCCGGTTCCTACCCCTGCGCTGCTGCCGAGCAGGGCGGCAGGAGGGCGATGGGGAGTGGAGACCCCTTCGCACGCGAGCCGGGSTGGCCGGGGCAGGCGGTCGTCGCCYGCGAGCGCTGCAGGCGCTGCCTTGCCCAGGTCTGATCCCTCACGCGTGCCGCTCGGGGTCCTTCACCCCAGTGTCCCCCTCCCAGGGGCGTCCCCCATTAAGCCCCCCTCATTTGCCCTTATTTTAAGGGCTGTTTTCTGGATAGCAGACACCGTAGCAGGAGGATAGAGGGGCTTTTGGGTTCCCCCAAGGGAGACGGTTTAGGGCAGGACGACCCCCCCGCACAGGCACCTCAGAGAGGGATTTGAAGTGCCATGAGACAAATAGGGGTCAAAGCTGCTGGCGTTCCCCCCAAAATGTGTGGCCACCACCCCTTCAGGGCCAAAACTGGCCAAAGCCAGAGGACAGTGCATGCCATCCTCCCGCGGCCAGGCCATACCGGTGGCTCCATGGCCTCCTTGCCAGCTGGGTGCGTGCACCCATGGGTGGGCTGGAGAGGCAGGGTTGGGGACACCCCAGGCCCCTGCTCGCCCCCATGCCGGGGTGGGGGGGGGGGCACTGCCCTCGAGCATCCCTGCCTGCCCCGTCCAGCCCCCCTCGCTGCTCCCAGCCCTCCGGGCCATCCTAGAGCAAATCATAGGCACCGAGCTCCATCTAGGGGTAAGAGACAGCGCGTTTCGCAGCTCCTTCAACAGCTTCCCCCCGTGGCAGCAGTGACACATCGTCCCCGCCTGTCCCAGGCCCCTGCTCCCATCCATAGGCGCGTCCGCCCCAGGCCCTTGGCGTGGAGATGCCCTTGAGCAGCCGAGACCCTGTGGGGTTTCTCTCAAGCAGAAGAAGGGGGTGGCTGCTAAAATCAGTGCCCCAACCGGGAGCAGGGGGGGAGGCTGCGCTGGTGACAGCTCAGGAATAAGCGTGGTGCGGTCCAGGCGGGGACGTGTCCTTCGGGGCACAGCATGCTCACAAAGTGATCTTAAGTAATGCGCAGGGAGAGCCCATCAGAGAGCAATCGCATCGCTCTGGCTGCAAAGATGTGCCCCAGGAGCAGCACTCTTGCCCACCCCAAGTCACTGGGTCTGCCCATCTGCTCACCCGCCTGGTATGCATTTCATCAGGTATTGGAAAGATTTAGTATAAAGCCAGCTCTGAGAAACTCAGGGGATTGGGAAAAAGTTCATTTCACCACAGAGATTTAGAAGTGAGAGCCTGACAGACTTTCCATGGGATGTCCCATCACCTGATGCTTCATATAGTGGGTAGGTTGGAAGGATGCTTAGATGGGCCAGGCAGTGTCGGGGAGGTGTGTGCAACGCATGCAGCAAGAACATGCTGCTCGAGGATTGCAGCAACGCCAAGGACATAAAGCGAAGACTTTTCTGCAAGTCTCTGAGCTCTGGCAGGGCACCCAGGGAAGAGGGTGTCTCCATCCCAGCTCTGCCCACACGCACCCACCTCCCAGCTAGCATGGCTTACCAAGTCCTGGGGCAGAGCAGCTGGGTTTTCCTAAGCATGGAGGGATGAGCTTGGTCAAAGGAGGAGGCTGTGGCAGCATCAGGCTGAGAAACAGCCCTCAAGGACTGCCAAGAAGCTGCTTACATTAATCAACTCTCTTTTATTTCAGGAGAGAAAAATTTAAAACCAAAAAAATGCTAAAACAGACAGACAAGGAAGCAATGATTTTCTCTTCATGGCATAGGAAGCCAATAAAGCTCAAGGAAATCACCTTTATTTTATTAGCACATATGAATGTCTTTAGTGCAATCAAAATAAAAGTCTGGCAATCCTCTGGCTGCAATCTGGGGTGAGCTGCAAGAACACAAAGCATTTAATGGTGCAGACACAAACCCTCTCTACTCCTTCCCCAAAGGTGATTTGAACCAGTTTAGACAAATGTGCCTTTGTCTCCAAAATAATTATGTGATTTAGAGACACTTCTCCCTGGCTTACATCAAACGACTTTAATGGGGTTTGCTTGTGTGTGTATGTTTAACAAGTTATTGCTTTTAAAAGCCGCATTTATTCCCCAGTATCCGTCAGAAAAGTAATTCTCTCTGAGAAGGGATTATTCATGTTCCACCATCACTTGTTATTTATTCCATGGTGCATTTAGTAGGGAAACTGTGCCCAGAGGGCAGCGGCCAAAACGTGATCTAAAATGATATGCTGAAATTTGGGATAAACATCCTCTGGATGGCCTACGAGCTGTGAAGTTTCACTTCTTTGGTGCCTCTTTTTAGCCTGGTTTCCAAAAAAGCAAGGCTTTTGAGAGTGCATGCTTGTGTGTGCACATGTGGATGAGTGTCTGTGTGTGTCCATTGTCTTCATCTGATAATTTTTATCCTCTCTGACCCAATTTCGGCTGAATTTGGCAATCTTAATGATACCACTGTCCTTTCCACCATCCTGCTGAAAATGGGCTTCCCCTCCCCRGGCAGAGGAGACGTGGCAGCAGTCCCCACCAACCTGGGATGGGGGCTCTCAGGGAGACCCGCTGTCCTTGGCCCAGAAAGTCCTTTGCTCAGTTTGGGGGGAAAGGGGCTGTTTGAGGGGCTAGGTCCCATCTGGTTTGGAGCCAGATGCCCGTGAGCCCAGAGTGGGGGCAGGAGCCAGGCTGCATTTCTGTCTTCCCAGGCCRACAGCTGGGCCAGCCCAAGGAGTGGTTTCTCCAGATCTTCAGGATGATGTTGAGGCTGCTCACTAATGTGTGAAGCGGGAGGAAAAGCTGGGAAGAGTCGGAAGCTGTTTGCTCTTAGTAGGAAGGAGAGCAGGGCAATGCAAAGCAAACCTGATGGAGTGCATCATTTCCCACACCACTGGAAAGCATTAGCACTGCAGGATAAAGCCCAGGTGAGTCCCATTTGACACAGTCTTCAGTACTGGTGGGATGGTTGGGAAAGCAGAGGGCTGAGCTACAGGCACMTGCCTCTGGGAAGATGCTCACTGGGTGAGCTGCTCCATTTACCTGCTGTGCTGGAGGCACTGGGAATCTCCCGAGCAGCTGAGCTGTGTCAGTGGAGCAGCTAATTTCTCCTCCCAGGTGTATTTGGCTGATAGAGATTCAGGTGAAGTGTCACATTCAAGTCAGCAGAGCAGTCTGGAGGGCAGTGAGGACTAAGGGGGACAGGGATGGCTCAGCCACAGTCAATCTGTATTTCTTGGAGAAAAATATTACCAGCACAAGGAATGAAAAGTGCAAGAGAAAGGGCTCAGAAGTTAAAGGATCAGGGCGTTCATGGTATAAATCTTGTACTAATAGGCTACAGAGATGGTCTCAGCAGGACATCTCCAACTTCAGTTTCTGGTGAGAGGGAAGAAAGAGATGAGTAGCCCCAAGTGGAGAACCATGAGAGTGAGCAAGACGGTAGAACAGGTAGAAAGTGTTTCTGAGATGAGCAGAAGAGCACAGCCCCAAGGTCCCCTCCTCTCTGCTGTCAGAGTGCCTCCATCGAGCCCTAGTCTTCTTCACACCTCGTGTCACTGTGCTGAATATGCTTCCCATGGTCTGGCRCCCTGTCTGCGACTCTGGTCTGCAGATTTCCTCTCCCAGACTGCATGGCTTGGGGTCTGGCATTGCTGCTTCTCCCCAAAGGGGAAAATAATCCAGAAATGGTCTTGGGAATATGAGATGTTTCAAGTCACAATGACTCGTTCAGGCAAGGGATTAATGAGTTTCATGACCAGAAAGGATCCTTCTTGCATTTCATCTGACTACTGGATCTCACAGGCACAGCATTTTGCCCTTCATTTGTGCTCCAGTCCACTCTATCCTTCTGAATTATTGCAAATCTCCTAGAGGGACATCAGAGTTTGATTAAAGGGCTCTGCTGACAGAGAACCTGCCCTTCCACTGCAGCACTACAAGGCTTCTCCCATGTTAAGAATTGCAACTTTAAACCCAAATTGTTTTGTGTCACATCCTGATCTCCCTGTGCCTTTTGTGTCCTTTCAAGATTAAAGCAGCAGCTTCCAGTGGAAATCATTTTTATTCCTCTGAATCTTTGCCGGAGGAAGAGACCAGATCAATTCTTGCATCCCTTGTGCCTGCAATAGCTGCAATAGCAAATAGCTGCAATCCCTGTCCTGACATAATGTCACAGCGAAGCTCTATTTCTCTCTGCTGACCTTCCATCTCTGCACAAAATTGGAGCAAATAACCCAGCTCCTTTTAAATGGTCTCGCCTGCCCTTGACCTGTTGCCTGCATCGCTGGTGCTCAGCCCGGGTTGTGTCCTCGTGTGGCGCTTTTGGGCTGTCGTGAGGGACCTTTTCCCCACCTTGTAATCACGGTCCTTGCATAGTCGTTCACTCCCAATTAAAGATTAATTACAGGCCTCAGATCTCTCACCAAAGGACACGGCGCTGATTCACTCAGCCACCCCTGTTACCCGCCACRGTGAGACGCATGGCCAAAAAACAGGCCCCTTCCGCGGGAGCACTGAGAGCTCACGCCAGGGTGGAAATGAATCATTTTAGTGGTCTAAGTCCCYGTGTCCCCAAACCTGAGCAGTGACCTGCTTGTCATGACAGGTTCCTGGGGCAATTCTGCCACAGCTTTCCCAGGGATGGGCTGGGGAGATAGTAAAGGTAAAAGGCTGGATTCACACCAGGGATTGCTCTAATGACACACAACATGGAGATTCCCATGGTAGAGGAGGRTCTGAGCCTGTTTTCTGAGTGTCAGTCTCATCTTCTGCTCCTTTCCTGCCCTATTCTGGCACCTTCTCTCCTCTGCCTTTAAAATCTGGAGCAGGGGAGGGCTCGGTGACATCTGTTTGTTTTGCAGGCACACAGGGATAAGGTAACTAATTCGGGAAATGACTCCGGCCATCAATTTCTGGAATGATTTGGTGGGAAAAGCTTTGAATGATAAGCCAAATCTCACGCACGCTCCCTGCTGTTCACTTGGTCTTGAATTACCCTTTTATTTTACTTCCTCCTTGTTCTCATTGCCACACCACTCAAACTAAAATTATTCGCCTACAACTGCAAACGCAGGGATATATCACCCGGAGTGCTGTAGGGCTGTCGCCATATATAATGCTCCAAGCTCAATATTTATAGAGCTACACAGGGCACAAATCATATCCAGAAAGCCCGTCGAGCTGGAGAGCTAGGTATAAACTCCAGAAATATCGCAAGCCATCGCTCACAAGAGACTGCCCGGCAGACCCGCTGGCCGTACATCACGCTGTAATGCCATCTGAGTCCACGCTCGGTGCTGGAGCGGATCAGAGGTCACTGCCAAGCTTTTATGCCATAAATCCTAGGCTGTGGCTCTGAGCAAGGTTAGGGGCTGGGAGAGCCCTGTTTTGAGTGCTTCCTTCTCCAGCTCGCTGCTGCCGACACTGAGCTGTCCCGGCACTGTGTGCACGCATTTGTCTTTGGGGTCTTGTCCTCTCTTCTCCATCTCCGCTGCTGGAACGAGAGGGGGAAGGGAGGAGGCACACGATGGATCTTGCAGTCCAACTGCACAAGCTATGGGGAGCCTCAGACTCATGGAAAACGTACTTTTGCCCTTACTCTGAGCTTGGGGGGGATCTGAGACCCCTTTGTCTTACTCCTCTGGGTCACGGTCTCTCGCACCCTCCTGCTACTGTGAATTTCAAGGACGTGCATCTCCTCCAAAAGCCCCAGAAAATGCCATATGTTTATGGGCGCCCAGTAGCCTGCCTGCCCACAGGGCAAAGGCCCAGGCGGCTGTCCCAGGAAAGTCTGGGTCCCTCTCCTCCTCCCTCCTTTTGTCTCCTCCTTTCCCTCCTCACAAAGTCTCTCCCTGGCCTGGGTGGGGGCAATGCCTGCTCATGTGATGGGGAACAGTTCCTGATCAGAGCCTGCTCGGGGTGACCCTGACGCTCCCCAGGGCTTCACTCTTGCTTTTAAGGACAATCCAAAGGGAGAGCAAAATGSAGGTGGGGTGAGCACTCGGCAGGGGGACAGGTGACACAGTGCTGGGGCAGGGTCACAGCTATTCCCCATCTCCATGTGCAACCGTGTGGTCAGGAGCTACAGCAACTGCACCTCCTGAGCAGGGTCTCCAGGACAGCACCATGACTGCTGCATGGCAGCGGATGGGGAAGATGCAGGCCGGGGTGTCAAGCAGGAGATGAGACTTGGTGCTACGAGTTGGTAAAGCTCTGAGCCTCTCTGAAGCAGGGGGACAGTGAGGTGGTGCTTTCTGGACAAATGAGCACTCGGATTTTGCCTAAGAAATCACCAGCCCAACAGTCACTTGCGTTTCTATGCAGAGTATGACRGACTTGAGCTAGTCAGTCTCCGGCTCTCCCCTCTCCCCCAGCAGTGTGGCAGGCAGACTCTGACATTAAGCAAAACAAAATCCAACCCTTAGCATTAAGTAAAACTCCCAGCGTGATGGGTTTGTGGCTTGCAGCAACAACTCAGCAGGGGCGTGTTAAAGCTGGTCTCCAGCGAGTGGAAGAATGAAGCTTTGCAAAACCCTGACGAGGCAAAGCTCCTAAAATAACAACTGAATTAAACTTAATTCATTTTCACTTAATATCCTAATAGTGCCTTTAGCGAATGAGGCTACTATTATTTTGAGGAGGAAAATGGGGAGGTGCAGACTGGATGCAACTCGTATCTCCTTAGAGGAAGAAAGAAACCCTTGCTGGAAGTAAAAAAAAGTCATGGGAGGAAACGCAGATGATTCAGAGTTTCCATTTGGGAAGAACCCCCCCCCCCCCAAATCCAGGCTCCTCATTTTCACATCCTCACATGCGCTCCAAACTCTGGAACGTGCAAAACTGGCTCTTTTTTGCCAGATCCTGGGGATTTCCTAGCTCTGCTAGGGTTAGACACATGATTGAATCCAGCTTGAATCTCCGGCCTATCCTGCCCTCTTCTTGTCATGAAACTATTTGTGCCTTTCCAATGTATTTAAATCCCTAGATGCCCCCTGCTCACTATCCCCTGAGACAGGCCCAATTTGCAGGATTTTAAGCACCAAGGTCTTTTTTTTTCAATGCACGAGATGCATCCATGTGAGACATTCGCTGGGAAAGCTGAGCTAAAACAACAGGCTGGGTGCTTGGGCCCTGACTCAGGCGGGCACGCAAGCACAAGCTCGGGGCGGCCTGGGACTCGCGTCCTGATTGGGACGGCCTCTAACCACGCGTTTGCAATTACGCACGTCTGGGTTCTGGTTGCTGGCAGCACCTCCCGTTCGCTTGCGCCCGCCCTCATTTCTCCTGGGGGTGGGATTCAGTAAGTCAAGGGCTCTCAGTGTTTTCTTCCTCCATTACCACTGTCTCTTCTTCAGCTTCTYGCAAGCTTTCTTCTGCCCTTCGCCTTTCCCAGCCCTCTTCTCCCCGAGGCCAGACACGTCCCCAGCTGCCGGTACCCAGGCATCCGTCGGTGCCTCCTCTTGGTGTTGTGGGGTCCAAGCAGATTGCCCCAGTGGCACCGACCCCCCCTGTTCCCCATCCTGCTCTGTGCTTGGTCTCACCCCTGCTTGGCCCATGCTCTCCCGGGGCCACGGACCAGTCTGCTGGAAAGAGCATCCCGCGGCTCGTCCCCTCAGCCCTCCGAGGGGAAAGAGGGAGTATCTCCTGGTTCCCCGCTCCAGAGGTGCAAGGTTAATGACACAAGCAGCAAATGTGCCCAAAGCCTCACCCCAGCCCTGCTCCCCAAACTTTCCTGCATACTCTGCAAAGCAGAGGGAGCAAAGCCAGCTCYGAAATGGCCATGCAGGCACTGAACTACATTTCCCAGTAGGCCACAGGGAAAGGGCTGAGCTCCCATCAGGGTATAAAAAGCCTCAGTTTGGCTTGCTCATGCTTAATGGGTAGTTGGGGATGGCTGGGGGATTTGGGGGCTGGAGGGAGCAGCTGATTGCAGGCAGCATTGCTGCAGGAGCAAAGGCAGGCGTTAGAGCAAAATTAATTTCCTCTTAGTGCAGCTCTCCTCTATCACTACTGGCTTTATAATCTTCCTCTTAAATTCCTCTTTTCCTCTAGTAAATAGCACAGGAGGGCTTTGCAAGGTCACCTTGCCCTCTGTCTTGCTCTGAGGCAGGATCTCCTTGAGCTAATTCTCTCCTGACCGACRTTTTTGTCTATCTATCTTGCTCTTAGAAACCTTTCTCCACCTGCCCTGTCTAGGGCAGGCTGCTGCTTAGCTTTAAGAAAAAAGGAGAAGAAACATTTTCATTAAGACACAGAGCTTTTCAAAACTCTTTGCTCTTACTGTCAAAGAGAACTGTCTGACTTTAGGGCTTTTATACCAAAACCAGAGGAACCTCACTGGGATAGCAAGCATCCATCCATCCTTCCTGCCAGCAGCTGCCTCCTCCTCCTTGGCTCTTCTCTCTCCCTGCCAAGTGGAGAGAAGTGGTATTTAGAGGCAGTATCGGCAGTGCAGGTGAGAAGCTGCTCCTGCATCTCTCAGAAATAACTTCCCAGGGAGGGGGAGCTGAGTGGCCAGGAGAGGGGATGGCTGCCTGGTAGGTTCCTGTGTCTGATGGCTTCTTTTCTGGGGCTAGATTCATGGAATATGGGGCAGATTGGGGTCTCTTCTGTGGGAGGAGCCTGGTTTCTTGGGAAGGCACTTGAATATTCAATAACTCTGATCCTTGATGCAGGCAGAGGCAGGGAGGTTAGTTTGAGGTGGTTCCCACACTGGTCTTGAAGTGATGGCCAGGTGCTTCCATTTAACCCCATAATGASAACCAGCAACAGGTTGGTGACCAGCTGTGCTGGGGACAAGAGGGTGAAAYGCTTCTCCTGTGGGCTCTGCTATCTCCAGCCCTGGTCCTGGGTGCTCAGCAAACCCTCTGCAGCTCTGCCTGTGCCCCCTTCATGGGTAAAGGGACCCACTGTGGGGCAGCAGTGTGGGTGCTGCAGTTCTGCACAGACAAATCTCTCCTCTTGTGAGCCACTTGGTCCTTACCCACTGCCCAGCGTGAAGGGGGATTTCCGGGTGAGCTCCCCTGTTCTCTCTGCACCTYGGAGCATGGCCCTAGGTGGTATTTACTGCACATTGTTCTTGCCAATGCTGTGACAGAGGATTTTTTGGGGGGGCCTTTCCATGGCAGATGCCTCTCAACTCGCTTCCCAACCACACACAAATGCAGAACTCGCCTGTTCGGTGAAGCACAGGATGGCGAAGTCCCTGCTTTCCTATGGGGAAACTGAGGCAGGGAGCAAATATCAAAAACATCCTCTTTTTTGTGGCGCTCAGTTGGAGGCACCAAGGACCTGACTSTATCACAACTGCTGTCCAAAGTGCAGCATCCAGAGCCTTTCAGCTACRGCAGAAATTGCTCAGCATGTCTGCAGTTTTGACCCCAGGATACTGGTTTGGGCACGCAGGCAATGAGGGACACRTTTAGCAGCCGATGGACCCGCTTGTCTGCTCCTCTGCCCTCCATCAGCTTCTAACCCAAACCCTACTCTCCTATTTGAACTGCTCCAGCCATCTGTGTCCAGACCTGCATGTCCCCGTCCAGGAAGGATGGTCCTTGCCCCACTGCCTCAACGTGAGCTGGGACCTTGGGCAACCTCCCTGCAGGGCCTGGGGGGGAAAAGGCTGTGCCTAGTGTGTGCTCCTCCCTGCCAGAGCCTCCCCTCTTCCCGCAGACCTTGCCAGGCACTAGCAAGGGGAGATTTTGTGTTTTCTAACTATCCTGGATCTGGGCACGTTGCCCCTGGAGCAGCGAGCAGGGGGCTATTCGTGATGCTAACGCAGCCCCCCTGCCCTCTCCTCCTTTGYAAGTCCCAGTTCTCTCGCATAAAGCATCTCTGTGCTCCAGAGCCTCTCGGGTGATCAATACGATGTAGTTTTCTTTATCCTCGGATCATGGTTTCACGATGCAATACATTCAGTTTAAGGGCTTCTAGTACTGGATTTGAAATATAAGTGTCAACAGCGCAACGGCCCAGTAGAGATTCACTCTCCCAGTTCCCATTTCCTCCAAGATGTGATGGGTGAACTTTTGTATTAGCTGGGTTTGTGTTGGATCTGGCACTGTCTGTTTTTTGCAGCCAGCACAAGCTTCKTGTTGTCTCAGATAGGCTCATTGGAAGCGTGCTGGTGTGCCTGCGGCTCCCCCAGAGCGAACCTGCAGCGTGAGGGTCTAGCACAAATGGTCACAGAGCACAGGGGCAGTGTTAAAACCACTGAATGATTTTTATCTGACCCTTTGCAAAGGAAAGGGACATGAGGCAGACCCCCAGAAGTTAGCTGTTGTTCCGCAAAGAAATAAATAACTCACAAAAAATAGGTTCTTACAAGGGAAGCGCTGGGCAGTCTTAGCTGCAGCTGACCCCTAGCTACAGTACTATCTAGGGGACTTCTTCGCAATGCAGTAGCAAATCTCAGATTTCCCAGGCTTGTGGAAGAAGGAGCAAAGTAGGCGTATTTGCTTAATGCAACTTCGTTCATGAGTGCTGTCCATGAGCCCCTGAGCAGAGATGTCAAGCTATGGTCTCTTCTATATAGACATCTCTGCCTAACATCTCTCTCTGAGACATAAGCAGAGCTCCCATGGAAAATTGCAACCTATTGGCAAAAATGATGATAACTGAAATTCCAAAAATCCCGCAGAAAAGAGAAGAGGTGGTTTTGGGGATGTCCAAGCAGCCTCCCAGGAGCTCTAGCCTGACTTTCTGCTGCCTCCTCCCCTACTGCTGGCCTCCTTAGCCTGCTGGCCGCAGCCATAGATGTGGCAGAGGAGCTGCCAGGGATGCTCTGTGTCCCGGCACCGGTGAGGAGGGCTCACCCCGCGGTGTAGCGTGGGGAGGCAAGACTGGGGTTTTGCTGCTGCACAGTGCCAGAGCTCTGGGGCCAGAAGGTCCCTGGCTCTACTGAGCTGCTGAGGAGAGCATGTGCATGAGCAAACCAACCGCTTTCCCTGAAATGTTAGCAAACACCCATCTAGCTATTTCTCTGCATCTGTCTGCTTCTAGCAAGCCCCACCTCTCAACCCTAACAGACTTTCATAACTATTCCAACTCAAATCTAGCTCTGCTTTCAAAAGCAAGGATTAATGGGAAAACAATTAGCAGACCTTTGGAGTACTCCATCAAAATCAGACCATCAGAGGGTTTTCTTTTTTTATTCAGTGCAGACAGAGAAGAATATCAGATGCAGGGAGGGAACTCCACCTCCTCCAGGGCTGCCATAAGCTATTCACCTTCTGGATCACTGTCTAAGAAATGGATTTTCTTGGGCATTTTTCCTTTGAAGCCAGCATTTCTGGCTTTGGATGAGAGCCAAGGCTCRAGGAAACAAAGAATGAGGTATCTATTTGCCAGAGCTGCTTGCAGATGGATTCCCACACCCAGCACGTGCTAGACCCACCCAGTAGGAAACCACATGGAAACCCCCTGTGTCCCCAGTGTATCAGTCCCCAGCCATCAGCTGCATAGAGAGCATAGTCCTGGTGGAAGACCAAAGTTATCTGTTAATTATTTTTTCTTCTCACTTTGGGATGATCCTGTCCCTGTTTTTGCATCCAGCAGTAGCCAAACTAACTTTTTTACCCTTCTACTTTCCATTAAAATATTAATTGACCAGATGGGGCAAATTGCCTCCCCCCTTGGCCATGGTTTCTGCACACTGGGCTGGGCAGGGCAGAAGGAATGAAGGCAGAAGTTGTTTTGCAACCTTGCTCACAAATATTTTGGCAGATTCCTCCTGCAGGGCAAAGAAAAGAGAAGTGAAAGAAATGAAAGCTATTAGTACCAAACAGTTAAGGGCTGTGGTTGAATTAGGTGAGAAATAAATGGGATTATTTGGGAAAAGCATTACTGGATCATAAAATATGTTTTTAAGAAGTGAGGAATAGCAGCTGATTACAGGCTGCCTGATGCTTGTTTGTGCTGATGGGCTTGGAAGTAGCTTGGCTGCTGCAGTTTATACTGGTATCTGGAAAGCACTGATGGGTGGAGGGGGTGGGGTGCATGGGCAGCCAGGAGTTTAGTTACGTCATCATTGAATCAGAGAATATTTTGGGTTGGAAGCGACCTCAGGAAGCATCTGGTCCTGCCCTTCCTCAGAGCGGGGCTAACTGGTGCTAGATCAGGTTGTTCAGGGCCTTGTGCAGTCAAGCTCTGAGTATCTCCATAGATGGGGACACCAAAGTCTGGTCCCCATTCCACTGTTAGACTACTCTTATTGCAGATACTTTTCTTTTTTTTTTTCTCCAATATCAGAATTTTCCTTGATGCAACTTGTCTTATAGTTGTGCCTTGGCCTTTCTCTGTGCTCCAAGAAGTCTGGCTCCATTTTCTCTACTTCTCTATACTCCCCCAAAAAATCAGCCCTGGTGTGGATGAGGATGCCTGTGCCAGGTGATGTGCAAGCATGTGATGCAGAGGAAGGTGCTGCCTTGGGGAGCTGCCAGCGCGAGTGTAAAGGAGCGYGTGGATGCCGGCAGGGACACAAGGGTCCTGGTGTGGATGCTGGCTCCCAGCACACCAGCACCCAGGTGGGGTGGGCTGTGTAGGTGTGACAGAGCTGAGAAGCTCAGGGAGGGATGTGAGAGAGGAGAGGCTTTGCAATGTAAATGCTGAGCTCTTTAAAGGGCTGCAGGAAGGAGGCGTGGGGTAGCAGGGTGGCCCCTTTTCGAGGAGCAGAAGCAATCAGAGATTGCAGGAGATACCTGCTGGTGTTTGCTTGCGTCCAGCGAAAGCAGACCCCTCCTTTGCTTGTAATAAATAGCTTTATGGGAAGACTAGGCCTGATAAAACCGCTTGTAATACCCAATGAGCTGGCAGGTTTGGGACAAGCCATACCCTGGGGGTGTCAGGGCTCGTTGCAAGGTGTGACGCCTGTGGCCGGCACAGAGTGACACAGGGACCCTGCTGGGCTGTGTGCGCACAAGGTGGAGACCTGCCGCAGCGTGGGAGGGCAGCTGTGAAGAAGCAGCCCGCTTTGTGGGGCAATCACCGGCACTTTCCATAAGCTTTACGTTTCGCAGCCGCATACGTCGCTAGGCTGAGAGGGCCAGGCTGCGCTGGGGGTTCTTACTCTGCTGTCTCAGCAGGGCTGTTGTTCAGGGTCACTTGAGATACCTGCACAAATAGAAGTCTTCAAGTTGCAAGTAAAGTACCAGCCACCTCTTTCCAGGAGAAAACACCTTGCTGGGGATGAGGGGCTATMTGCTAGCAGTCCTTAAAGCTTCCCCTGCCTTCCAGCTCCTAGGGCTGTGACCCAGAAACTTGTACGAACACAGCCCTCCGGGCTCTGGAGGTGAAGTGGGAGGCAGGAAAGCGTTTCTGCTGGAGATGACCGTGCTGCGAAGGAGCTGGGTGCCTTCATCAGGGAGCTCTCAGACATTTGGTTTTGCAATGCAGCAGGTTTTAAAACATCTAGGAACTTAATTTACTGGAGTTGTCTTCAATTTGGTCACGTTTTGGCTGAAATTAGACAAGAGATTTAAATTTGGGGGGGCTGACATGGACAGAGGCGCATGCACATGTGTATAGAGAACACCTAGGAGAAGCTGCCTGCTCCTTCCCCCCTGCCCCRCTGTTTCTCTGAGTGGTCGTGTCACATCTGGCCCCGCTGTGCCTGGGTTTGACCTTCCCTCCTGCCCCCCAGATCTCCCCAAAGCTGACTGTGGCACTGGTGCCCCTTAGTTTGGAGCAGAAATCCTCTCTGAAATCACTATGGACCAGTGGGTGGGTTTTACCTTTCAGGYCAGGTTACTGTGGCAGCATCCTGCTTCTTCGAGTCCTGGTAGAGGAGGCAGCAATATGCTCCTTCAGATGGTCTGTCTGCTATTACTGTAACAAGCCTGGGAAATGGGACTTTATTTTACTCTAGGACACCAAGTGACTGCTCACCCAGTCAAGGAACGGGTGCTATGCAGTATTTTACTAAAAAAAACACTCTGATTTTTAGCTTTAGAAAGTAGCTTTCCCWAAAAGTGCCTGTCAGAAGAATCCGCTTCCTGCTATATCCCCAAATTTTCGGTACCGAGTGGTTTTTCAGGGCGCAGAAGGCTTGGCGGCGGCGGGCGGCGGGCGGGCAGCGTGCGGGGCTGCGCGGGAGGCCGCCGGGCGCAGGCGTGCGTGGCGTGGCGTGGCGGCACGGCGGAGGGAAAGCCTGCAGAGGTCCCCCTTGCCTAAGGTTTGAGCGAGAAGGGGACGGCAGGACAGCCGGAGAGCGAGCGCAGAAATGAAGTCAGCTTTGCAAGGAAAGGCAAAACCCGCACCTCGGGGCCGGTGCTCTCCCCCCCCCCGCGCTGGGCTGAGGCTCGCTCCTGGGCTGTTTGCGTGTGCGGGTGTCGGAGCAGGGCTGCTCGTGGGTGACAGCACCGCTCGGACGCCCTCAGCCCGCGCTCTGTTCGTTTTCGGGGTGTTGCGATGTGACGCTTGGACGGACAGTGACCTTGAAGCAGGGTCCCAGGGAGGCGGGGAAGTTAGCAGCCTGGGGTGATCAGCGCTATAAAGTCCCGCAACTCTGGGGACACCCTGGGAACCAGCTGTGAGCCTGGATTTGAGGTCATGACGTTTTGTCCTGCCCTTCCAAAGAGACACCGGAACCAGGATGTGACTATGGGTAGCCAAATTCTGGTTAGAGACGGCAGTGCTTTGGGTTGTGCCAAGAGCAGAGGGAGGCCAGCACTTGAAGAAAACTCAGGGAAAGGAGTGGGATGCGAGAGGCCATTTCACCTCCCTGGTTGCTCATGGCTTCAGTCTTTGCCCTGGTCTCTTGGTGGTGAGTTTGGAGCTCCCTGGCTCTGGCTCATGTCAGTATTGTGGTCACTATATCTTTGGCAGTGCACAAAAATTAAGGAAGCAATGATGGGGCCCAGCTGGGTTAAGAGGTAGTATCCGCAGGAAACACTGTCATTGCTCTAGAGAAAAACGGGGTAATCTTATCCCTTCCCCATGGTAGCTAAAAGCGGTGGTAGTGCAAACAGCTGGGAAAGGCYAGCCCATACGCGGCTAAGCCTGCACCTCCATGAAGTGCAGACTGCTTCCTGCAGCCACCTCGCAAAGCCTAGGCAAAGCAGAGGTGTGCAGGGAAGGCGATCTGTCCGCCCACGTGTCCGTGTCTGTGATTTTTACCCTGTGAGCTTGTGCAATGGCCAGGACAGGCAGCAATGCTCCACTGCTCCCATTCCCATGTCCTCCCCGCTGCTCGCGGAGAGGCAACCTCTGCTGGGATGTGCCAGGTCTGCTTGCAGAGCATCGGGAGCACAAACCGCACAGGCGCTCTGCCCCACGCAGGACACGTCATTAGGGCAGCCACCAAACCCTGCGAGCTCCCAGCTCCTCCAGGATGTCAGCTGCCAACAGTGACAAACACCTGAGCGTGGGCTGACAGCGGAGCAGCTTGTGCAGGCAGGGCTGAGTGGCCTCCCAAAAGAAAACTAGTCCTGTGCGCACAATTTCACCATTTTTCCACCAAATATCATGTTTCTGTTCCTTAGGAAAGGGCCAAAAAATAAATGGGAAGGGAAAACAGAGGCCTGCTGATARTGTCGAGAGAGGGAAATTTCTGTGAATGGGTCCTCTGGGGTCATCAGCATTGGCTCTAAGTTTCTGCAGTCACTTGCACTGTGCTGCCCTGTTCTCGCTGCTCTGTCCTTTGAGAGCAGTGTAAGTTCCTTCCAAGGGGAAAGTTATTTCCATAATAAATGAGGTGGGAGAGCTGGGAGGATTTTTTATTTTATTTTATTTTTGTCAAGGAAGGACAGATCAGAAGTTATCTGGGTGGATTCCAYGTCTTGTAAAACTTCAGCATGGTTGTAGTAACAACGTTGCTTTGGTAAGATAGCATTTGCGCAACAAGAAGATCCTACGTTGCTTTCTGCTACAAGCTCATCACAGACCTGCTTCAACACCCTGAACGTGTTTCCAGCAGCGGGTTGGTGGATATATGGACAGACCCCGCTCTCTCACGGGGCGATTTGCTTGGTGTGTTTGGGCAGGCTGAGGCCAGGGGTGTTGTGGAGCAGCAGTCAATCTTCCYGAAGGTCAGGAGACCTCTAAAGAGAGTATTTTTGCCTCAGCCTTCGAAGTTGCCTGCAYCCCTCCGAGGGAGCCTGGCTAAGTCGGTGGCAACTCCAGGAAGCCCCCCTTCCCGGGGGCTGTAAATCCGGCCTTCCTGGGGCTGCAGGGGGCGGCCGGGCTGCACAGCRCCGGGCGGCCTCACAAGTCCTGCCCGGCGTGCAGCTCCCGTGAACGGGAGGGTGGTGAGGAGGAAGCGATTTGTGAGCTAGAAATTACACGCAGGCAGCGGGTGCTGCTGAAACGCACCGTGGGACTGCTGTGCCACTGGCCGGTGCGGAGGGGCGCAGGGGGTGGGATACCCGCCTGGGTGCCTGGGCTCTTGGGGACACCCTGTGCCCCCCGCCAAGACCTGTGGGAATAGGGGGAGCCTGGAGGAAGCTCCCCGAGGGTCCTCGGCAGCCCCTTGCCCACCCCCCCAGYGCCTGCAGCCAGATGTGCAGTGCGTTGCATGCTGCTTCACATCTGTAACAGCACTGCTTAATGCAGGGAAGGGTTTTGGGGGGCTGCAGAGGGATCCTGGCCACTGGTCTGCCACGGGTCAAGCTGGAGCCACCTCCTCGCTTCCTTCTTGGGGGGCCGCTTTGCCTCTCCTGGCCCCGTGGGCTGCTGGCATGTTTCCTCCTCAGGAGATGGCCCTGGGTGGGGAGTGACGGCTTGTTCGGGAAATGGGAGACAGAGGTTTGGGAGGAGGCAGAAAGGCTTTTGCCAGAGGAAATCGATATCCAGTGAAAAGTAATTATTGAAGCATAAATTTATCATAAGGGTGATCACCAATAAAACATCTCTTGGCGACATTTTAATTTAAAATCAAATTCGAAAAGTCCCCCCTCCCCCTTCAAAAAAAAATCCTTAACAAGCAGAAAAATAACTGCAGCCCTTGGAACACTTCATTATACGTTCAAAGAGAGCTCCATCATCTTCGCACCGACGCCGGGCTCTGCTCTTCTGATGGATCCAATGCAGCTGATTTATGGAAATGACTTGCAAATCCATAAATGTAGTTTGCAGTGACAGCCGTGCATATCACTAGTAATTCCTTTAAAGTATGCAAAGAAAAATGATTCATATCTGGTTGGACCCTGGCTTTTCCAGGGGTCGCCACTCTTGAGTCTGATGTGTTTGTCTGTATTGGTTTCCCTGTTGATTTTTTTTTTTTTTAAACTCGGTGATGGATGAGGCTGAGATCTGAGAGCTGAAACCTGAAACCCGGGACCCCGAGCCGGTGGTGAGRAAAGGGTTAAGCCCGTGGGAAGGTGGTTTTGCCCCAGTCCCCGGGGATACGCGTGGGTCCGACACGACACACACTGCAGCACTCGCTCCCCTCCGGCTGTCTCCGCTTCTCAGCCCCTGGTCCCGAAAGCCTAAATCTGATAATTAATTAATCCTTCATGTGTGATTGCTGGGGGACTGCAGGGCGGGTAAAGGGGAAAGCGGTGCGGGGGGAGCCAGGGAGGTCCCGGCTGCCGGGGGTGCGGGCTGCTCATGCGGCGCAGCCCGGAGGGAAGCGGGTCCGTGCCTCAGTTTCCCCACCTGCAAGCGGGGCCGCTCCCCAGGCAGGTGGCGTAACCCCGCAGCCCGGAGGCCCCCCCGGCCCCGAGCCGGCTCTGCTCCCCCAGCCGGGCTCCCTGCCCTTTGGCAGCTTTGGGCCTGAAAATTAGCGGATCTCGGAATTTTTTAGCGCCCGTGCGCTGTTATCCCAGGTACCATCGCCCCCCCMCGACCCCCCCCCCCCGGCTTTGTCTCCCCGAAGATCATCCTCCAGCGGCATCTCGGCTAATGCATTTATTAGGCTTCATGATGCAATAATCAGAAGCAGCTAGAAAATGTAGCATATTTCCACATTCTCATCCAATTTCCCTTCCTGGGTATTTAGTTCAACTCTTTAACACCAGCCACATAATTAGAATTTGGATTTCCATTAATTTTCCTTGGGCCTGCAACCATTTTAAGATCACACTGGTAATTAACGTGATACATCACTAATTTCACCACGCACGATCTAAGGAGGCGCTCGCTGCTGCCCCCGGCGGGGCGGCCCGGGGGCGGCCGGGGGTCGGGGCAGCCGGTGCCCCCGGCGAGGGCCGCCGGCCGGGGATGGGGTCTGCCCTCGGCCCCGTCCCCCCCCCCGAGGCTGCCGCGCAACTTCCGCGGCAGCCCGGCCCCGCCGCATCCTGCACGCTCGCAACGGAAAATACACTTTTCTTTCCAGTAAATTTAACAATTAAAAATATTTATCGGTAGCAGATTTACGTTGTTGTGTCTCCAGTCTTGGGGCATATTGGTAGACTATTAAGACTAATTAGCATCCTTTCTGCATGCAGATTTACTAAGCTGATTGCAGTATAACTCATCACTAAAAGCCCCTATCCCTTCACATTTACACAATGTAGCTGAAGGCAAGGCCCTTTCGTCTCTTTCAGAGCTTGCAAGCAGCTCACGTTAGCCGGGCCTTTTGCTAAGTAAACTTTAAAAATGTGAAGCAATAACAATTTGAGTTAGAAGCTTGCAAAGTACTAAAAAGGAAATATTACCTTGGGAGCTTCCACAGGAAGGATCGGGGAGGAAACAAGAAGCCTAAATGTATAGAAGCGCACAGCAGATACAGGCTGTATATTCTGAGCATTAAACCCAGGGCTGTTATTTTCTTAAATATATTTGGAAATAAACAAAGGGTTCTTGTGCGTGCCTCTATGTCTGTGTATTCCTGAAGCGAAACAGCACCGAAGAGAGGGGGGGAAGGAGGGAAAGAAAGAGAAAACGAAGAAGAGTTCTAGAAAGTTTGCAAGATGCCGTTGCAGAAACGGGAGCTGTTTATCTTCGGTTCTCTGCATTTTAGGTCTA
>NW_020449418.1:7308755-7311917 GCF_003343035.1 Apteryx rowi
CTCTTTCGTCTCGTCCCTAGTCCTGCTGCGAAAAGAGAGAGAGAGAGAGAGAGAGAAAGAAAATTAAAAATAAGGGGGAAAAAAATCCAGTTCCGAATTGTATCTAAAATTCGAGTGAGAGAAAACCCTGAGCGATAAATCTACCCAGCTAGGTAATCCCGGGAAGCGGCGTGTTTAAAAATGGATGACAGATGAGGGGCACTAACCGGCTCTTGATTTTTAAGTTAAAAAAAAAAAAAAGCTTTTGTTTTTCAGTATGTAAATTAAATAACTAAAATCCCGGCTATTTGGAAATGAGGGCGAGCCAAATTAACACGCTGCAAATCTTCGAGAGGAGGCATTATTTACTAACCCGCCCCAGCCACGTGTGGTAAACTTCTCCGGGTTCAAGGCAGCCCTGCATCTCTTCTGTTTGCACACAGAAGTCAATAGATCAGAAATCCAAATGAACTCCGAGCCTATTTTCCATACGCCCAGCCACCCCTTTTTTATTTCTTGGTTATATTGAATTGTAGTGTTTGCAGCCTCATTAAATCCATTCCAAGACAAAAGAATAAAAGACTGGGGGGAGGGAGGGGACAGGAGAGGAGGGGGAAGAGGAGAGGGAACGGGGGAAAAAAAAGAACAGATAAAGAAAACAAATAAAGCCCTTTAACTAGATCTTCACATAAATGTCACAGTTTCTCAGCATTTACGATTTGCCTGTTTAGCATAAAAACACTTAAGGACAAGATTGAAGGCTTTCCGAGAGATCTGGACAGAAGTCAAACCTATCACTTGGAGGAGAAAAAAAAAAAACAAACAAAAAAAAGAGGGGATGGCGGGGAGGGGGCGGGAGGTGGCGGAAAACAAGTGCTCTTCCAAATAATACTAAAGAAAGTGGATTTCATTGTAATTCATAGGCTTGTTCCAAATACCAAGAGAGAAAGAGAGAAGAATAGAAGCGCACAGATGCCCCGACGAAGGGAGAACAGCTCTGCTCCCATTGTTGTGGAGTTAAACAGTGGAAGGGAGGGTTAACCTAATCCATCAAATTGTCTGGAAATTGTGAAGAAAATTCAAAAACCATATGGTCTCCAAGCGCTCGCCTTCTCTCTGCTGCGGAGGGGCACGCTTGTTTCAGCATGGCGAACCGCAGGAGGCTGTATATGCTCCATTGTCGCTTGTCACTTCAGAGAAGAGGGCTCATTTGTCCCCAGTTTTCATGCTTTACGCTAAAAATTACAACCCCATCCATTCTCAAAGAGGAGAAAGATTTATTTAGCCTCGGAGAAACTGGACCAAAAAAAAAAAAATACAACCCACAAACCAACCCTGTCTTATCTGGACACTTCTCTGTGGAGCTCTGCCACTGTACACCAGATTTGTCTTTCTCACATAAATTTTGCAAAGAATAGGGAGAAACACACGTTGCTCGACTCCAAAGGCAGGTCACGCTGCCAGGAGAAAACAGATTCACAAGAGCCTTAATTTTGGCGAAAAAAAAAAATTAAACACGGGAAAAAAAAAGGGGGGGGGAATTAAACATTTTCCATCCTCGTATCCCTGTAGGTGCCGGAGAGCCAGAAATTTTGCCCGGAAGCGGGGAGGTTTTGCAAGCCTGGCGGAGGGCAGATCCCCCCTTCTGCTCGCACATGCTGCTCCTTTTGTCGAGGTCGGTGATAACTCGTTCCTCTTTCTCTGCTTTGTTTTTCCCCTTCCTCTCCGTGATTTAGCGCTGGAAATGCCCTGCTCGCTACGCTAGTGCCTAGGTGGGTGCAGTGGTGCAAACGGGCGGCTCTCCCTTGCTTGCCTCGCTCCTTCCAGCCCTGCACCGCCCTCTGCACAGCCCAGCACTCGCTGCCCGGCTTTAATTTCTCTACACGGGCTTGCACTGGAGAAAAAACACACCGAGAACCTCCTAGTTTATTTATCAGCTGAGTTCTTGCTGCGTTTAAGCTCTACCTGGCACTAAACTTAAAAAAAAAAAAGGAAAAAAAAGAAAAAAAGAATAACCAAGTTCTCTCTTAGGCGTTCCTTCCCGGTCATTTTCTCACAGGTGCTACAGCTAGAGTAACTTTAAATGCAAACACGATGGGAAATTCCTGTGGGGAAATGTATTTCGTAATCTGAAACAAGCGGAAGATATTGGAAGCATTTTTAGTTCACAAAGAATAACGTTAAAAGTATATTAAAATGGTAAAGATTTTATTGTATCGGAAAAAAGAGCTATCTGTACAATTCTAAGAGACAGTAAATAAAGCGACATTGTCCCTATCGAAACTTAAATAGCAGGCCTTTTAAAATTTGTACAATTCAAACAAAAACATTTTTTTAAATCTGTACATTTTTAATTTATAGTGTAATATTTAAATGTATTGATCTTGGGATTCCTCCTTTTTATTTTCATAGCATGCAAAAATTCTAAAAAGAGTAAAAAATAATTCTAGTTTTTTTTATTTTCATTTTTTGTTACCACCTTCATATCAAAAATACGAAAGGTAGCTTTTTAATAAAAGCACAACAATAGCAGAAAATGGTAAAAATAGCTTTTAATTGGTAAAATGAGGCAGAAATTGCATTGGAGACAAATCTCTATGCTCTAGGAAAAAAGAAAGTATATATTTTTAAACTTGCATTATAACCCATCCCCAAGTTCCCAAGATTGCAAAAGAAAAAATATTTTTAAAAGGAAAAAAATTACTTCGTGCACATTTGAAACATGCAAGGAAAGAAAAGTCGCTAATTTTTTTTTTTGTTTGTTTTAAGTCTAACTTAAATCTCCTCTAAGGTGGTTCGTTTTGGAAGTCTTTGAAAACAACTGCCTCCCCAAACATCTGTTGGAAGCCGAGTTTATTCCAAGGTTATGCGTCTCCCTTATAGACAAAATAATCATAATTGATAGCTATTAAAAAAAAATCAAAACCTCCAAAAGAAGGGGGAAGGAAAAAAAAATCCGACATATGCGTTTAAATATTTATACATAAGCCGTCCGTAATTGCACCATTCCAAAGATGTGACAGGCGGAGGGATATCGACTCTACCCTAAATTAATTTTTGTGTGGCCTGGGTTTCTATTGCTTATTGCTTTTACCGAGGAGGAGAAGCCGCCGCGCCGGGGCCGGGGCCGGGGCCGGGGCCGGGGCCGGGGCGGCGGGCGCCGGCGGGGAGCTGGGGGTGGCT
>NW_020449418.1:7314968-7319549 GCF_003343035.1 Apteryx rowi
GGCGGGCGCAGCGCGGGGCGGCGGGGCCGGAGGGGAGCCCGGGGGCCGGATCCGGCCCTAACTTTACCTCTTCACCTTGACTGGCACGGCGTGGGCGCCCGGCAGCTCCCAGGCCGCTAGGTACCAAACAAGCACAAAAGAAGCAAATGGCTTCTCTCCTTAAAGCGCCCTCTTCCCATTTTTTATAGCTCTCTGGGAGACTCTTTATGCAGTGACCTATTTTTAAAGGCCTATATTGGGTTATTCATCATATCAAATACTGCGAGGAACTGGGGGGAGCCGGTCGGGGAGGGGGGGGGAGCGAATTACACTGATTCTAAATCGCTGGGCTTCTTTGCTTTGCTAGGTGGATTATTTGCTTCGCTTTGCTTGGGTTTTATGAAGTGATTTAAACATATTTTAACCAATTAGAGACTTTCCTCCTCTCCCTTGTGTCCCCTCGCATATTTTCCAGCGTGGCGTTTTATGTCAGGATCCGGGTTTTATTGAGAACTCAGCCGGGGATGCTGGTGTTATAATTACAGAAATAACATTAAAAAAAAAAGTAGAAGAAGAAGAAAAAAAAGCTCCTTTCTGGATGAGAGTTTGGGCAGGTTCGCGGGGCGGTTGGGATGCGCGTCCGCCCGCGGTTTCTCTGCGGGCGCCGAGGTCCCGCCGGGGCGCAGGCTGCAGCGCGGCCCGTGCGCAGCGCGGAGCAGCRCGGCGGGGCGCTCCCTGCGCGGAGCGGGGCGCGGGGGCGCAGTGCGCGCCCCCAGCCCCGGGCACAGCCCTGCTCCGATCAGGGCAGCCATAAAACTGCCGGGCAGCAGCAAAGCCCCTGCCAAGCTTTCGGGTTGCCCTGCAGCTCCTCCAGCCCGCATCTCCCCTTGCCCTCCTGAGTGCGGTGCGAGATTTTAAATGCGCCCCGCTTTTTTTGGTTCCCTCGTCAGGGCAGAGCCCCGGGGCCCGGGCAGCAGCCTCAGGACAGGCTCCCCGGCCCAGCGGGGGCCTGGTTCGTTTGCCTCGACCCGTCCCTGGAGGACGATGGCAGGATTCAGGCTTTGCACGAGTAACTCAGCACGGCGGCTCCGGGCCTGGAGTCAGCCCTGCTCCCCGACACCCCCTGGGAGCACATCGCTGAGAAAGGGGGCGGCCGGCGGGGGCAGAGAGGGAARGGGGCAGGCCCGGGGCCCCCCGGCCCTCAGTGGGTGTCCCGGCGAGGTCCGCCGCGACCCCTCTCCGCTATGCTCTCGGCTGCTCCGCGGCCGTTTGGCGGATTTGGGTTTGTTTTCCGCGCTCACTTTGCCTCCGCGATCGTTTCAACTCGTTGCCCGCAAATGTCCCTATATTTGCTCCCCGGCGTTTGCAYCAGAGCAGTGACGGACTGGGTCGCTCCTGCCCGGGCTCAGGCAAAGAGACCCGCATCCCCTCCGCAGCCYTCCCAGCTTTTTTTTTTTCTTTCCTTCTTTTTTTTTTTTGCCAGACCTCTTGGCACACAGCCCCGAATTAGGGACCGTCCCTGCCGCCCCATCACGGCTCCCCTCCCTCGGCGGGCGCCGGGGGCTGCCCCGCGGAGCCGGTACCGGTACCGGCGGCGGGCAGCGGCCCTGCGGCGGCGGGCACCGAGGCCTGCCCGCAGGCAGCTCCGGCCGCGGAGAAACTTTGCATCCCGCCGGGGAGGGCAGCTGCGGCTCTTCTCTCCCAGCTTTGGGGTCGTTTGGGGAAAAACGCCCCCATCCGGAGTGTTTCATCCGCTGCCTTCCCCCCTCACTCCCCTCCCCACCGGCTCCAGGCCTTCCGATGGGGGTCCCGGTGCAGGCAGTAAAAGTTTGGGTCCGGTCTACCGGCCCAGAGCAGAGAAGGGAGGAGGGCTGGAGATAGCTGCAGCCCCTCCGGGCAGCCCCTCGCTGCCCGAGGCTAAAGAGGCACCGGGGATGGACGAGGGGGTTCCCTGGAGCCGTCGGGGCAGTGTCGCTCGGATCCAGGTTGCCTTTTCCCTGCCTTTCACCGGGAAAGGAAAGCGGATAAAACAGCGGCCTTTCTTCCTGCACGGAGCAGGAAGCTACCGCTGAATCTGAAACTACCCGGGGGGAAATAAAATAAAATAAAACCAAAACCAAACCAAAACAAAAACATTCCTCTGGCTATGAGCGGCCCAAGACCTCTTTGGAGACGTCTCCTCTCGCCGCCCCCAGACCCTTATTTTGGGGTCACGGCATGCCTGTCTGCCCTGCCCCAACAGCCGTCCCAGGCATTGCAGGCACCTCCACTGCGCTGCAGGGACTGCTCGGTTTTGGCTCTGTTTTGGCTGTGCGTGGCCCGCTTTTGTCCAGGAAAATGTCACAGGAATATAATTAAAGCAGACGGCATAAATCATTCAAGTGTTGATCACCAAAGTAACTGCGTACAAATGACACCTCCTTTCCCGGCATAGCTGAGCCGTGCATGTCTCCCAGTTATGTCTGCCTAGTTTAAGTGCTCTAAACACGTTATAGCTCCCTGTTAGCAGAGCGGAGAGGAGCAAACTCCGGGCCCTCTAGCTGACAGCGAGCGCAGGGTCCTGGCACAGCATCCCGCACGGGGCTGGGGTGGGGAGCCGCGAGCTGAATAAATAACTATCGTTTTTGTCTTGAAGACCCCCAARTTTGGGGCTGCGAGTGCTGGCAGGAGGAGAGAGCCCGGTGGGACCCGCCGTGGAGCCTGGAGGAGGCAGTGGTGCGGCGGGGTCTGAGGTCCCTTTCCCAGCCCTCGCTTGCAAAGCTGCAGGATAAATATAGCCGTAGGTGGCCACAGGTGTCCTCGGTGCTCGCCGCGGGCGGGCGGGCACTGCTCGTCCTTGCTCGCGCTGGAAAACAACCGCCCCGAGCTGGGCGCCCGCCGGGTCGCGGCTGCGCCGGGAAGGGGACGTCGGGGGGCCGGGGGGCATTGTGGAGCTGGGGAGAAGCCCCGCAGACAAGCTGATCTTCGAAGGTCGTTTCGCAGCTACCACCCGCTCCGTCCTCCCCTTGCACCCAGCTCCCTGCGAGGGAAAAACTTCGCGGCACCAAAAATAAAGATGACCCAAGCGGCCGCCCACGGCGGGGGCCAGAGGCGGCCGGCCGGAGCGCACCTCCCCGGAGCGCCCGGAGCCTGTCACGGGCAGGGAAAAAGCGGAGAAAGCGGCGTTTCCTCGGGGCCGAAGGGCAGCGGGGCTGCGCGGGGCTGGCCGCGGCGCGGGGAGGAGGAGAGGCGCGGAAAGTGCGCCGGCGCCGGGCAGCCCGAGCCCCTGCGAGGGCTCCCGGGGCCGCAGGAGACCCGCTGCCCCAGAAACACGGCCAAAAGCGGGCCAGGGGGGAGGAGAAACCCCCTCCCCAGCGGGCAGGTAACGCAATGCCCTTTCCGCCGCTGCCCGCTCGCTTTTTCGTTTGCAAACAAACTGCCGGAGGGACGGAGCCCGGCTCTCCCCGCCGCCCCGCCGGGCCCGGGAGGGGCGCTGGGGCCGCCGGGCGCCCCCCCCCGCCCGCCCGCCCCCGAGCCGCTGGCCGGGGGCAATTTGTTATTCCCCAAATACCCCCGGCGCCCCCGGCACCTCCCGGCCTGGCAGGGAGCCGGGCACGGCTCTGCCCCGCCCGCTCGCCCGCCGGCGCCGTCCCGGGACGACGAGGAGCAACTAACCCTCTTGCAAATTTGGGCGAGCCCCTGGCCGGGCGCAGAGTGGGTGCAGAGACCGAAAGGGGGGGATGCTCTGGGGCAGGGTGGCTGGGGCCTGATCGCAAGGAAAAAGAGAGTCTGGGAGGCGCAAGCCGGGCTAAAGGGCAAACTAAAAGTAACTGCCCAGCCGGGCTGCCCTCCTGCAGCCGCCCGCGGTGGGGCGGTGGGAGCGTTTCCCCCGGGGGCCGAGCCGGTGCCGCCGTCCCAAATGTCGGGGGACAGCGCGCCCCCTCGCCGGGGCACGGCCGGGGACCCTCCCCGCGTCCCCCGCGGTTTTTAGGCGGCTGGAAAGCAGGTCCGACCTGCGGCGGGGGCAGCGAGCCCTGAGAGCCCCCCAGCCCGCGCTGAACGGGGCAGAGACCCGGGCTCGGCTGAGTTTTACCTGCCGCCACTTGCAGCCTTGTCGTGACATTCCCCCGCGTCCGCGGCTCCCTATATGGACAGAGTTAAAAGCGGTTTCTCTCTGACCCCTCTTTTTACCCAGGCGACAGGGTTCTCCTCCCCAGCCCACGGCCGCTGCAGGGGTTCCCGAAAGGGAAGTGTAAATATGTACATTTAAACGAATTTTCATTCTTTTAAACTCGAGTTCTTTAATTTCTAGTCCGAGGAAACTAGTTGGACTAGTTGGACAGAGGCTCCTTGGGAAGAACTGCTGGGACCTGCCCCGTCCCAGGTCCAGGCATTGCGAGAACTTGGGGGGATTTTTTAATTTGCGCAGATACTTGGATAAATGCATTTTGCAGGACCTCCGCGGAGGAGGAGGCAGCGCGGCGGGGGAGGGCAGGGAGGTGGGACGGGGCCGGCCCCGCTGGCTCTTTCGGGAGCCGGCCAGGGGCATTTGAGGCCTCCCGGCCGTGCCAGGCGCAGGGGAGGCGGGTGCGCGGGGCGACAGCGCCCGGGCCGCGCAGCCGC
>NW_020449418.1:7319573-7399392 GCF_003343035.1 Apteryx rowi
CGCACCGTCGCCTTTGCATCCCGCGGCGCCGGGGGCTGCCGAGCCCGGGGAGGGGGTGCCCGGGCTCGGCCCGGCCCGGGTCGCCTCCTCGCTTGGCSCAGGCGAGGAGCCGCGCCGGGGCTGCCCCCGGACGCCCCCGCTGCGCCGCAACTTCGCCCTGGACTTGGCGCCCGGAGTAACTTTGTTGGACGGGGGGGGCCGCCGCAGTGGGCTCTGACAGCCGAGCCGCCCTGTCTCCTCCGAGACCTGCAATATCTCCGCCGCTCCCGGCACGCGTGAATAATTCACCAGGCTGCCAAATGCAAGTAACGTTTGTGGCAGCTCTGAAGGAGCCGGGGAGGCGAGGGCTCATTTTTGGGGGGCAGGAGGAGGTGTGGGGAATCAATTGAAACTTAATAAAGGGAGTAGGGGGGAGAATGGCGGAAATAAGCCAGGCAACTTCTTCTAATAACAACTTGGCGTTAATAATTCAGGAGCAGTCATTGGATTATAGCGCAATATCCGAAGTACGCGTTGCCGGCACAGTGCGGGTGGATAATGTAATCGGAGCTCATTTCGCCTTCCAATAAATTACAGCAGCAAAAGTTTCCTGTTAAAGCAGTTATTTGTATTTCTTTTTTGAAGGTGATCCCCCTTCCTCCTCCCCTTCCAGCAACTGCAGTAAGAAAATTAATTAAAAACTAATATTTCTACCCCTTGCAAAGGCAGCGCGGAGATGTGAAGTGGGAGGCACTGCCAGAGTTTGGCCGTGATCTCTTCCAACTTTGTGTGTTGTGAGGCAGCTCCTCCCTTCYTCCCTGTCTCTTCTTTCTTTCATTGTTCCTGCTTTTCCATCCCTCCTTTTCCTCATCCTACCACAKCTGTGCTCCTGGGACCTCTCCGAGCTTCCCAAGCCCAAGCACAGCCACCCCTTTGGGTGTTCTCCAGCCCTGGGGATCCCTCTGTCTCTCCCAGGCCACAGSTAGGGCATGGCTGGGGGACAGTGCCCGAGGGACGTTATCCCTGTGCCCCAGGCCCTGTCGCAGCCCTAGGGATCCCCTAGTAGCTTTGGAATTTAAGACACCAAAACACTGATGGCAGCAAAGGATCAGCTGTGCCCAGAACTGGCCTCCCTTTGCTTGCCTGAAGGAGTRAAGGAGAGCCAGACTGGGCCTGTGTTTCCTAATAAACTCTTTCACTGATAAAACTCTTCCTTGAAAGAAAAACATGACTGCCCCTAAAATCCATCTGTTTGTGTTAGGCCTGTCRTGTCTGTTCTTCTTGTCCTTCTTGGGTCCTGGTATGAAGGGATATCAGCTGGAGGGAGGGCCAAACAGCAGTTCACTTGTTTATGTAATTACCATCTTTGAACTCACATGTGAGCTGAGTTTGCAAGATCTCAGCTGATCCTTGTTCCTTTGCTTCCAAATTACAGCAGCATTTAGCAACATAAACCCTTGACCCAGGCAGGATATTCCAGCAAGCCTCACAATGGCCACTGCCTTGCTGTGGCTTTCCTCTTCTCTGCTCCAGTCCCACTCCTCTCTCCAAAGACTGGGCTATGGTCACACTCTTGCAGCCTGCATCCATGTCAAGAGTCCCGAAGGTGGGTCTCCAGCCCTCCCTGCTGGGTGCCACGCTGCTCTCTGGGTCCTGTTTGGGGCCAGGCTCAGACCCGTCTCTAGAACTGGCCTTTCCCCACCAGCTCCGACAGCTTGGCCATGGTCGACAGACAGCTCCGACAGGAGGTTTTACTCTTCTGCTTGTTTTATTATTTATATACGCTTTCTGCCCCAGGTATATTAAACACATTCCTCAGACTGGCTTGAATCAGTCTGGGCATGGATCTTTCTATGGGTACTTTTAGTGTCTTGTAATGGTGGCTGGCACTTCCCATACCGTGTAATAGCTGCTGTCAGCTTACAGCATTTCTGTACCGATCGCTGTCGGATCAGGCTGTCTCCCTGTCTCCAATACTGTATGCCAGTACTATGAGGGAGACAAGACCTTTCTGCAGGAGATGGGGGTGAAAATATCTCTCTTCTATTAGGCATTTCCCTAATTCCTGCTGTTCAGAAAATGACTTAAACCCTGAACTGTGAGGTTTAATATCACTACAAAAATGTATTTAGTGATTCCACCTCAGAGCATCCCACAGTCCAGTCAATCTCCCAYCTCTGTTTTGTTCGGCTGATGACGTCTCGTGGCACTGAATTCCCACAGCCTCCTGCCAGGTACCAGGGCTCTTTTCCAGCTCATGTACGATTGCTCGTGACAGTGAAACTTTACTGCTTGGGCTTTTTTTCCGGGCACTCAGTAAAGTATGTGTAGTGAATGTCCCCAGGATTTCTCCCATTTTTTCTGCTTGAAATTTCCTCAGAGTCTATTTAGTTCTGCTGCTTTTTGCAGGTGTGGGAAGCTGGTCTGTGCTAATGCCCAATATGCAGCAACATGTGGGGTCTGGATTCTGCCTGCGTATGACAGAACCAGTCAGGCTTCCCTCATCTTTCAACTGCTGGCATTATAATTTAATAACCTTGCACTTTCCTCAGGAAGAACTAGCAGCGGTAAGCTGGACCCGGAAAGGCAAGCACCAAGACCACAGATAGCAGAAATAACGCAGTCTGGGGCATGCAAAGGGGCCGGGCTGCCACGAGCACCCCTCATCCCCTGCCTCTCATCCCTGGGAAAAGCAGCGGCTGGTTTGAAAGGCCCATGGCGTACATGGTTGTAAGTCCTACAAGGGCTGAGACAGGTACTGGAAAATAAGCCTCAGCACACGGGCCCGAAGGGCTTGCTCGAAGGGGGAGAGCAGGAGGCCGGAGATTGTGGGGAACCAGCCACTAGAGGGAGGAAGCTGTACGCACAGGGTGCAGCTCGTGTGCGGCACTGCGCACCCGTGTGCACCCTCAGGCCAGGCCCYGGGGGGAGCCAGGGATGACCCTTTGGCTCACTGCCACCGTAGAGAGGGGAAAACAGCCCTGAAGGGGCCAGTTCGCTTTATTCCATGCCACAGGACAGCTTTCCAGGAGCAGCTCCTCTCCCGCACTTTGAGCCTTGTACTTTCTCCTGCTTCTCCTTTCAGTCTCAGCAAAGGAACTGGTGCTAAAATCTCCTTCACACTGCTAATTACACACCTTATTACAGCTAAAGAGAGAGAGAGAGTCTACAAGCCTTCGTYCCCTTGGAGCTCCAGGGCAGGGTAGAAAAGTGATTTAAATTTCCTAAGGTTAAACACTTGTTGATTGGTAATACAAGTTCAAGTTTTTTTTTTTCTTCGTGCAGATCCTTAATTTGATGACCTCGTGATACACAGGGGATGTAAGCAGAGGGTAAGGAGGAATGAAATCCAGCAGTGGGAGAAGGAGTGCCCATGCACCCCACGGCTATGGAGCAGTTGCAATGCTGTGGGTGCGCCTGGGCTACTCTGGTCCTTGCCCTTTTGCACTGTGCACCCGTATAATCTGCAAAGCCACTGGCTCAGCGGTGCAGAGCTGGGCACACGGTGCTGCAGCAACATGACCTTTTGCTCTGAAGATGTAAGAGCTCTGTGCTGGCAGCAGAACGACATACCCAGTACAAATAAAATCATTCTGATAATAAATCACCATCCATAATAAGAAGACATCGTTAATAATAAGTCATCCAGGGGCCTCTTGAGACCAGCGTACAACTTACTGCAAAAATAGATAGGAAACATGGTGTGATCATTACAAGGAAGATAACAAATAAAAGGGAAAATGACTTTTATAGGCATTTAGTTCTCTCCTTCCCCCAGCTTCCAGCCAGTTTTGTTATCAGTCTGGTATCAGGTTGGCTATGATTTAAGTTTGGTTACAAACCGAGACTGCAAAAACTTTTGCAAATGCTGAGCTCCTGGTCCACAGCGTCCGCGACGGCCATTTGCTCCGAACCTGTTGGCATGTTTAGCAGAAACCCTGCACCAGAGCCTGGCCTTGGGCAGACAGACCGCCTTGCCCGTGTCTGACTTCTGCGAGTCCTATTTTCTGATGGGAGGATCCAGCTCATCAAACTTTTGGTGTCCAAATATTAGCGATAATATTTGAACATGACCCTGCTAGGAAAAGCATTTGAGTTGGCCAGATTGCTACCTGCAAATGAGCTGCCTGGTGGAAATCCCTCCCTTTTTTTTCCCCTCTGCTCGCAGATTAATGCCTCAGCTATCCTGATTTCTACAAAGGTCCTGGATACAGGCAAGCGCTCCCCTGGTTATGATATACAGGAGCCAGCTGAGGCCTTGCCCATAAATGTCGGCTCTTTCTGTACCTCTTCAACTGGCACGATTTGTTACCCAGCTCACATGGCTTTGTTTCTGCTCAGCTGACTGGGTGACCAAACTTCTGAAACTGGAGAACAGCAAGGGGCAAACACACATTAAAATCGGAGTTTTTCGAATGAATGAATGCTTGTACTGAGAACTCTCCAGCTCCATGAATATTTTCACACATAAACTGGCTGGCATCAAAAGACTTCTGAAAATTACTCAGTGCACAGCAGCCAAGGGAATTTGACACATTCGTTTAAGGACAAATTTGCAAGTCGTATCTTGTACTGTTCCATCAGCTCTGAAATAGATTTGCTTTGGATATCAGTGCTGCTTTCTTGCAGCAGAGGGGAAAGAGGTTAGGGCTGTTAAAATCTTTCTTGGTTTCTACCCTTGTTTGCGTTTGCCAGGCAAACAATAGCAGATGTTATATAGTCAGTTCAGTTCGCTACTAGTCCCATTATGTTCTATTTATGTTTCATTTTATTGGCTTTTTTTTTTATTTTCCTATTATTGTTTCACTCTGGGGGAGGCAGAGGATATAATATATTCATCTTTATTATACAAAATCTGTGTGAAGCATTTAATAAAATGCTGTTTCCACACAGCTAGGAATATTACTGTTAGCTATTCTTAAGTTAATGCTCCTATTAAAAAATGTTTGATGGCTGCAGTGACTGGAACTTGTGTGGACAAAAAGCACACACACCACTAAATAAGGCACTCATGGCAATTTAGAGATTTCCTGATGCCTCATGGAAAACTTCTGTTTAGCCAGATTTCTGCTTACTTAGCATATTTCCAGCATTGTTCTTCCCCGTTTTTATTATTAGTTATATTTGAATGGAAAAGAAGTTTTGCTTTTTCCCCCCAGATCTTTTCCCTGGTATCAGAAGGATCAGATCTGCCCTCTTTCCCAGGTCTCATTCGGGACACTCATGTGGGACTTTTGGTAGAGTTAGGTGTGAAGGCGACCAGGGCAGGGTACACATTGGGAGTGCAATCATCTTTACTCTCAGCTGGGGCCAGCTTGTGTCAAGCCCATGATGCTCTCCTGCCCCAAAGCTGCTGGTTTAGTCCCCCAAATGCCTGCTCAAGATAAGCTGGGCTCATTCTGTTTTACAAGCATGTGGAGGGGGGAAGTGGGACTGTGTTTGCTCATGGTGATGGAGCAAGTCAGCACCTGAGACCTACGTGTCATGACACCTGGCTTTCTGGTGAATGGGGATGGTTCTCCATAGACCAAGGACACAGGAGATAGCACTGCTTCTGGACGTGCTGAGAAAATCATGCAAAACAGTCATGAGAAATCAGCATTAGGTCAGAGGAGATGAGTGATGGAAAAGAATCTATTCCTGAGAAACAAAAAGCTATTTTCAGATAAAGGTCTTTCCCTAATCAATAACTCTCTCCCAGGAAAGACACAGGCATCCACACCTGGAGACAATTCTGACTGGTGGGTGGGTATGTTTGTTTTCAGACATGGGGCTCAGTCAAACACACAGCTTAACATTTTTCCCCTGTGTGGGCAAGGGTTTGAAAGGCAGGTCTAGGTTCACAAACCTTCTCAATGCAGGACCTTCTCAGGGTTTTATCCTTGTTGGCTGTGCCTCTTTTAAAGAGTGAGCAGGCAGTTCAGTTATGTGACTGCTATGTGTTTGCATGAGTGCTAATGACAGTCAGCTTTTCAGCGAACTGTACTGTCACCATATACATGAACATGAGGAAGGCCATACGGGGTCTGACTGGAGGTCTGTCTAGCCTGGTATCCTGGCTCCACCACTGGCCAATGATGGATGTCATGAGACAGCAAAAGACCCAATTATATAGCATATTATTATTATTATTATATTATTGCATTATATTATTATAATATATACATTAGCAAGTACATAGCATGCTTCTCCAGCATACTTTCTCAGCCTCCAGCAGTTTGTATTTCAGAGACTACTTTTGTTTTTTATAGTCCTAGATTGATTGCTCTTCTATGAATGCATCTAACCACTTGTTCAATCCATATAATCTTTTGGCATCCATGATATCCCGGGGCAATGAGTTTCACGGCTGAACTACAAACTATGCAGATAAGTTCTTCCTTTCATTTGTTGTGAATCTGCCACCTGATAACACCATGTCCGCTGACACTTGCTCAGGAAGAGGCAACACAGTTATTCCCTGTTCACCTTCTCCATGGCCTTTCTGGTTGCAGAGACATCCGTTCTCCTTGGTAAAGCCTGGCCATCTGGGAACATGGTAGTGATTGAGGGAGAGGTGAATCTCCTATAAGGATTGAGCGGTCAATGGAGAAGGTCACAGAAAATCAAGACACATATCAGAGAGAGAATGGTGTTCATGATGTGGCAGGAGGTGGGGAGATCTGTGGTGTCCCTGGCTGGGAAAGCGCCTGGGGAGACATCAGGCTACTGGAAAGTTGAGGGGATGATGTCTGGCTGATACATGGGGTTTAGTGATGAAGAGGGAAGGGCAACTGCCAGGGTGAAACAGAAACAGCAGAGCAGGGAGCACGTCCCAGTTGTCCAGAGTTTTATGAGGATCCAGGACAAAGCACAAAGGGATCTTTAGGTTCACACATACTCTCCTGGGAGTAGACCTACACTGGGCGTTAATGCATTGAACAAAGGTGGAAAGTGCCCACAATCAACACCCAAGGCAGCGCTGTCAGTGGTCAGAGCACCAGACTGGAGAGAGAGATTCGGCTGAGCCCTGCTGCCCATCATCCATGCACAGCTCTGGGTTTGTTGCTTTGCTCACCCAGATTTTGGTGCCTTCAAGTACCCCACACTTCCAGGACTGGATGACTTTCCAGCTGTATTCAGATAAAACATCCAAGGGACTTTTAGGCCTTACCATGAAAATAACAATAACCCATTCCCCTCAAGCAGCCCTTGGTCCCCACTCCTTCTACAACCGTGTGAGCACAGACAAGATGCCACTGACCTAACGGCAAAGAAGGGACAGTCTGTCATTGCCACCATGGCCAGAGAGACCTGTCCAAGAAGCTGCTGACTTTGGGGAGGACACAAAGTCGACACCACTGTTGACTGACCAAATGACTGGAGCAGTCAGAGTCAGTCTGACCCTTCCCAAGGCTGAAGGCACACATATGTATATTCACACCTTGGGATATGGCAGAAGTATAGGGACAAGTGTCCTGAGTCCCCCTCCACAGGGTTTTTTCCTGGGCTGCCTGGATACGGTGCCCAGCCTGTCTGGTAGGGAGAGGAGCTGGGGAAGGAGATGTCTGTGCTCTGAGCAGTCATTTCATGACATTGCATTCCCCTTCTGCAAGAAGGAGAGAGCTCAGTGAGCTCTAGAAAGTGGAAATGTTTTACAAAGGTATCGTAAGCATCTGCTGAGAGATACCTGGGAACATGACAACAAAAGCAAGTGAGGAGGTGCAGAGGGGAGGGAGAATGGGTCTTAGGAACAGCTTAACCCTAGAGAGACTTAATTCCCTAGAGAGACTTGTGAGACTTTTGGTATGTGATAGGAGTGAGGAAAGAACCAGATTTTCTTGAATTACTTCATTTTCTTGAATTTATTCATTTTATTTGCAGAAAGCTGCCTGCCATCTTCTTGCCTGCTCTCTGGGAGGTGTTTCTGTCTTGGTCATACACATGCAACTCTTATGCTGGTGAATGGTGCTAGTGATAGGCAGAAATCAAAATGTCCTTCATGCAGATGTCTCCGTCTAAATAGTCCTCAAGGACTTAAGGCTGTACATTGCCCAGCTAAGCAGAGTCCTTGTGTCATCAGTCTCATTGCTTCATTGTAATTTTTGCAAGTTTTTCATGTTTCCCTCAAAACTTTGGAAGTAGTTCAGCTTTCACACGTGTGGTTTTCTACCTGTGTTTTGTGTGACAGAGACACTCTTGAAGATGTGCAGATTTTTATGACCAAACCAGCAGGGGCAAAGGAGAAGGATAAAACACATTTTTTTTTCATTGGTTTAAGCCTGCTCTCATAATTTGRAACTTGCTTCCCAGCTTTTTGGCTGCTTGGTGTTGACAGCACTGAAATGGAGCATGCGTTTTCCACCAGGACCTGCAATTCTAGTGATTTTCCCAAATCCCTCAGTCTCCAGAAGCCATTAAACAAAATCACTCTATTCCCTGTGACCTCCCATTGCAGTTCTTGATCTGATGCTCTGTACTGCTTTAACACACAGCCCCTAAGACTCGCTCCTGAGGGGCACCTTTCAAACCCCAGGTGTCTGCTGAGCGCCTCTCAAACGAACCTTGGAGTTGGCTGACATTTGCTTCCTGTCTCTGTCTTCTCCTTCAATGCTTCAGCCTTGCAGATTGACTGCCAGAAAGCAAGGAACACAGGGAAATTTTGCCTCTGCTAACTTCTTTTCCCTTCTTACTTAATATAAATCTATACCTGAGAAAAAGCTGTATTTCAAGTGCTCCTTGTTTCTGGAGGATGAACTGTCCAGGCAGCAAAGTCTGGCTGCTCTTAAGGCAGAAATGTCCATGCAGCTTGGGGAAATGCTTGGGGAGAGTATGATGCAGAAGCTTCATCCCACAATGTGGAAAGAGCTAGCAGGATCCATGTGTTTATCCAGACATTCACACCGTAAGTCCTAGGTGCTCCCTGTGCCAGGGGTCTGCTCTGGCCCCATTTCCAAGCCTCGCCTACCTCCCAGCTGTCAGTGAGCGTCCTCAGCTCACATGGTGTGGGATGTGCCCATGGCTGGTGACAAGCATGGTGTTTATGTGTCAGGGCTCTTCCTTTCCCCATGTCCCCAACCTGTGAAGCCCTGGGACCCCCATATCAAGCCCAGTTCGTTGGGGAGCACAGAGCCATGTGCTCCATCCCAGCTGGTACGTGAGGTGAGAGCAGAGGATGCAGGGCCCAGAAGGGCAAGGAGCCATGGCAGTGGGGGATGGTCCCTTGTCCCCTGCAGGAACAGCATTGCAATGCATGGAGGCAGGTGAGGGGAAGGGGAAGGGCAGTCCTTGGGGGAACTTAGCACCATGAGCACAGAGCATCGCAGGCAGCCCCCTTCCCCTGCACCTCTGCATGGGACCAGCCTCCTTCCCATCTCTGCAAAGCTCCTCTACCCTCACTAGCAAACCCCTTTGCTTTCCCATCCCTATGCCAGTTCACATGATCAGGCATTCGGTGGGAGGCCAACACAGGCTTGCAGAGCAGTGGCTGCCACCGTCTCTCCCACCATTTGCTCCAGGGAAGGCCCACGGCGCGGTTGTTTGCTGTCTGCCTCGATGTCTTTTTAATCCTGTTTCCCTGGTTTCGCATGGCAGCGGCCCATGTTAGCCTGTGTAAAGCCTTCCTCTGGATTGCTGGCAGCCAAACTTCCAAACCCAGCTTGTCGTTTTCCCCAGAGTGGCGGGATTGATTGGCTCCAGCCGGAATGGGCATGGCTCTCCGCTGCTTGGACTGAAATGCAACCATCTGTTACACCTCTAGTTAAAAGTACATAAAGTTGAGCATTTGCGTGTAGACAATACCACCCCTGATACGCTTTCCACCGCACATCCCTCTCATGCTTTGGCAGAATCTTACACCGCGATGGGCCCAGTACAGGAAAAACCGGCACTTYAGCTCTGCTGGAACGAAGCAGTGAAGAGATGGCAGGGGCGTAAATCAGCCATTGCTTGTTTCGCTGCAGCCATCCGCCGTCAGTTTTGCAGAGTGCCTGCACCCCAGGCTTACTCCTCACTAGGGCCTGGTCCTGTTACCCTCTCCCCACCGGGCTCAAACCCTCCTCTCGCTGACTGTTGGATATTGCATCATGCCTGCTGTGATACTGATGCCAGTGGAAATGGCACCACATCACTGCGTCTCGGTTGGGTGTTTCTATCGGGCAAAGGCAGAGTGTATAAAAAGGCAAAAGAGACACAGGAAAATGGGACCAGTGTGCTGAGAGAGCCCAGAAGGTGGGAATGTGGAGATGAGTGTGGCAGATGTATCACCACGAAGCCCTGCACCTGCAAAGGGCTGGATGGCACACCTGCCCTGCTAGCTGCCCCATGCCCGTTGCTGGCAGCTTGGCCTCACTGCTGCACATTCGCTCTGTGCATGTCCCAGTATAGCTGTGCCATGAGGCAAAGGCGGGGGAGCAGTGTGCCAATGTGGCTGACCAGCTGCCCCGTCCCTGAAAGCCTTGAGCACAGCACGATCCTGCCATGATTCTAAAGAGATTTCTGTGGGCTTAAGTAACAAGTTCTGGCCTTTCTAGTATTGCTTTTCAGGCTTCAGGTTTCTTCTTTTCCCTGCTTCCTGAACTCCCTTCTTTAAAAGCTTCAGATGACACCACTAGCGCAGAGTGCTGCTTGCCATGCTGCACCCCAGCAGCAGCTGATTTTCATCTGCCCATCCTACCTCCACCTCCTTCCTGTGGCTTACAATGTCCRCTACCCAGTGCATGCTCAGGCAGCCACAAAAGTGTTTAGCGCCAACTTCCCCTCCTCGGGAAATGCCTCCTACAGAGACCCTGAACAGGCACAGGTAGATTGGATGGATGTGGGTTGGTGGGGAAACATTCAGTGCCTGGGGAAAGCCCAAGTGTCACGTTTATTGCTGCTCCTGAAGCATCAGATATCTCACCCCAAATCAACCCCTGGTAATTTTTGACTCTTTCCAAGCAGGTTGCAGGCTGAGTGCACAAGGCAGACAGAGGAGTAACAGAGGCACAGAGATGGGAGGTGACCCAGCCAAGGCCATCCAGAAGGTCAAAGGCAAGGCAAGGAAACACTTTCCTCCCATCCAGTTATGCCATCAGGGCACAGACCATTTGCTTGGCTGTTTTCCCTCACCAAATCACATGGGCTAACTGCCTAAATATACAGCTCCTTTTGTGAGGCTCAAGATGGAGAGAACCCAAATTTCCCAGCCTGCTGAGGCTCACAAGTGAGAGGCAGCTTGTGACAAAGACTTTTGCACTGCAGCAGCACCCTCCCATCACTGTCAGTAACTGGAAACTTTGGTTTCTTGGTGCTTCCATTGGAGCTATAGCTCATATGAAGCAAGAAGAACATCACCTTTGCAATGTTAACATGAGCGATGTCCCTGGTAGCCGATGGATATCAGGTAGCTAAGCCTTCTCCCAGGTCCCTCCTGGATTACACGGCGACTTGTGGTGACATATCACCTGTCCTTGACCTCGTTCATCTTTGTGGAGCAGTGGAGGCTGGTGGGAGAAGAGAAAGGCTAAATGCACAGAAAGGAGCCAGGGTGTCTCTGAAAGCTGAGAGGAGAGTGGGGGCCTGGGGGAGAAGGGGAGACATCTGAGCTTGTCACAGGGACAGCAGATGGATTGGAAGGAGCGTAACCTCATGGTAATGCATGCTCTGGTCCCTGCAGCCAGCATTAAGAATAAATTATTTTCAGTGTAACAACTCATTTCTAACTGGAAAGAGAGCGACCTGCTGACACTGATAGGGCCTGCTGATGTCCATCTCCCAGCTGTGGGAGAAGACAACAGCACAAGCCTTGAGTTTTGTTCATCCTTGACATATTTAATCACAGGCTACGGTGCCCAGATTTCCTTCCAGACTCTCCAGTTTCCTCGAGAGTCAGGGCTGAGGCAGAAAGGCAAAACGGATGCTGTCCTTACTGCTGGACACCATTCACCCATCCACAGAAGGCCACTACTGTACATGATTCCCTGGTATGAGCCATCCCTGCTGGCAACAGGGCTGACACAAATCTGGCAGACTCCCTGGGAGTGCCCCAGGAATGAAGGAAGAAAGGAGCCTCCTGATTTTATAGATGCAGGTGGCATCAAAATAACTGTTTCAAGAAAAGTATCTCCCTCCTGCAAACTACACAGAGGGAAGAGTGTTCCCCGAGGACTACAGTGATGCTCTCTGGACAGGAGGACCTGGACTCATTCTGTCTGTGCTCACCCCACAACCTGGAGCATGAGGCAGTACAGCATAGATGGTCCCTACGTCCAGTTACTACCTTGCTGTTTTTCCCCAACGTTGCTCCCAATAACCTGCTACATTTCAGGACCCAGGAGCTTTGGGTCCAGAGCTCCTACATGAGTCAACCTCCCCCAGTGCAGAGGGCTGGCTGGCAGCTTGTGCTATGCATATGTGGATGTAAGTGATGATACCTCCCACTGTGCCAGGTCCTTGACCTGGGAGGAATTGCTTGTGCTGGCAGAGTGCTCTGCGCTGCACTGGCCACCCAACTGCTGGGGCAACCTGCTGTGGATTGAGGCCTTGAGACAACCCCTGGTGCCAATCTGAAGAGGCTCCTTTGATCAGGCCATCTATGGTGAGGGCCACAGGATACTTGTGGGGTCCACATGATACACCTGCCGCTTAGCGTGGAGCAGACAGACACTTCTGGGGGAGGATGCTGGAGCGGAGAGTGGGGAGAGCCCATCTGGCCGGCAGCTTCCAGGGCATGTGGTCCTGCCTGGGTCTTCTATATCTCCACTGAGGTCCTCACTTGTTCTCCCCTCAGTATGCCATGCCGTAGCGCCTGTCCCTTCTTGAGGGAGTGTGGTGGCAGTTCAGATGAGCACCCTAACTCACACCAGGGCTATTTTGGGAGTCCACTGGCTGCCTGGGAACACAGGGAGAGGATCTATGAAGAGGGGGAAGGGGAAGATGGGGAAGGGAGAAAGAGACCCTCAAAAAGGCAGAGAGGGAGAATAACCAGAGCAGGTGGCAAAGGAAAGGGAGTGAAGAAGGGGGAAGAGGACAAAAAGAAAGATCAAGGTCCTGCTGTCAGTCAGGCCTTCAAAGGCCGAGTGTAAAAGTATCTCAAAGGGACTGGAGGCGACAGGTCATGCCAGCGTGCAGCCTGGACAAAGGAGATGATGACAAGCAGCTATTTTAGCCGATGGCCCGCAGCCATCTCGCCTCAGGCAGTGCACTCATCAAGTCTGCTAAGCTAAGCAACATTTGGCCTTGGATCAGGATCAGGGTGGGAAAGCCAAGGCAGTGGGATGAAGGGCTATTCACTGAGTGGTACTGTGAATTAGCAGCATGCCCAGACATGGGGCTACAGGGTACTGCCCTGTTGGAGAGGGTCACGTTTCAAACAAGGTGTTTGACTGGGCTTTGTTGCTGGTAACTCCTCTGGCAGTTTTTGCGAGGATGGGAACGTGAGCTGCAGTGTCGTATTCCAGCGCAGAGAATTGCATTATGCATTGCATCCTGGCAGACTGCGCTTCCTCCCTCATGCTGGGGAAGGAGGCTCTAGGAACCAGGGTGTGTGGGGTCTCTCCTCTTTGCCACTAAGGAACTGTGTTTAAACGGGAGCGTGCAGGTTCCTGAAGGCCCACATGCACACTTCTATTTCCCCTTCCATGAAATAGAAGATAAATCAGCTCCATGGTATTTCTGAGACACCGAACTCACACCTGCTCATCATATGCCTTGGGAACGAATACAGAGAAATGATGCTTTTAAATAGATTTTAATTTTTTTCTTTTTTTTTTTTCTTTCTGGTGGAGCAATGATTGTGTGGGAGTCAGGCACATCAGGAGCTGTTGGAGCACCCTGCTGTGCTACACAACAGGGAGCTGTTGTGAAAAACAACTAGCGAATACCTAAGTATCTCTTCTAAAATCTCTCACTGTTGTCTTAGAAGGACCGTGGGAAGATGGTGCATCTGTTAAAAGGATGCAAGACTCAATCCACAAAGCACCTGCTTTACTTAAAGCATGAACATAAACTCCTTGAAAGCCAAAGAGATTTAAGCACATGTTTCGAGTGAAGCCTGACTGTCAGTATGCTTGTTGAATCAGGATGGCGTCTGCTACATAAACATCAGAACTGGTTTGCAAACCTCGGTGCTTTAAATTCATCACCCACATTCACCTGTAGACACCTTTTGGTTATTCTGGTAGCCAGAGCAGCGCTGTTGGGTCATGGGAAGCTGCTGTTAATAGAAGCTGGACCCTAAACTGTGCCAGGCAGGCATGGAGCAGACCCAAGAATCTCATACATTATTTGAATTGAGGCATCCTTGACAGGAGAAAAAAAAAAAAATCCCACCCAAAGCTCCTAAATCCGCCAAGCTTTAAAATGCCAGGAGGAAATGGCTGAGAGAATTACACTCAGGATGAACTTGGCCCTGCTGCTCTTTCAGCAGTGATCCCTGAAGCGATGTCGAGTCTAACATCTCCACTGGAATTTTTATCCTATTTGATTCATTCTATTTGTTCCTGATCCTGTTAACGTCATCCTATTGATTCAAATGCATTTTCATACTCCCTTACGGTCCCCTTTGCATCAGGTTCAGTTTTTAGGCAAACAAAACAGGCTCTTTCTGCCCTGGGAAAAACAACATCTAGCCCAGGAGCACACTTCTCCCAAACTCACCTCCCAGGTTCTAGGAGACTGGGATTTATTTATTTTTCTTTGTTAGACAAATAGCTTTGTTTTCACGCAAAATAGGATGTGCTTCTGAATGCATACAGAAAGGTCAAAGGGTTTTAACCATGCAAAAGGCAAAATCTGAGCCTGTTGAAGTGATTTTGGTGCAATTCAGAGTGTGCCTGTGATTGGAACCATTCCTAAAAAGCTGCAAAAATACCATGAGATGGAGATTTACGTACTTGCCAGGCAGCAGGTATGTTAAAGCCTTCCACCACAGAGGAATCCCAGCATTACCACTGCTGCCTTCTTTGCTTTGGCTACTGTTACAGACTTGGAAGTCAAATCTCTTGGAGACATTTGAATCCTATGATTTTGCTTTGGCCTGTTTATAAAGCTGCCTTCAATACTTAGGTGGGGATCTGCAGCTGAACTCTAAGTGTCTCCAAGGCTCTGATGTGGGTTTGGGCATATAAACAACTTCATTCATGTAATTAATGTGGCTGAGTGGACAGTGGGAAGGAAGAACTGATGACCGGAGAGGAAGGGATGAAGAGGTGGCAAAGGTGCGTGGTAGGTCTGAAAGCAGGGCTATACACAGCCAAGTTCCTTATCAATACTTACAGCTCTGGCACAGCTGAAGACCTGGCCCCAGTGAAATCATGGACACTCAGTGTCCGTGCAAGCAGACAAAGGGCAAGGGCAAGCAGTGAATTAGCTTATTTGCAAGAGTCCTTATTTCCACTAATACTTCCCYCAGACAGGCCACCTCTACTCTGGTGATTTGGGGATATTTAAAAAGCTGGATCGCAGACCTGGAGCAATGGGTGTCTCTGTAGCTTGGACTGCTCAGTCCTCATCACTCCCAAACCTTCCTTTCCAGTAAAATTTGCAGGACCCCAGAATCGCATGCCTTCCAGTTTGTCCCTTTGGTTGGGCTCTTTTAAGCTAAAGACCTGTCTTGTGTCACGTACATCTTAGCTGGAAGGAGGAATAAAAGACCTTGCTGTAAATAAATACGAAAACCCAAATGGCATGCGCAGCGTCTTGTTCAAAGAGCTCGGCGTGTTTGAAATCAACAGCCCCATAAAATCTGAACGAGTTCAGAAAGGTTTTGAATCATGGGATCTCTGCTCTCTACATGAAGGGCCTGGTTCAGCTACCGCCTCTCTCGGGGGTATTGCGCCTCGTTCCTTGAGCCGTTGAGGTTGTACAATCCCCCATCTTGTAGCCRGGGCTGTAACTCTGGGCCATGTCTCGGGACACGTAAATCAGAGCCTTCGCCCTTCGCCATGGCTCTAGGCAGAGGGGTCGGGGGGTCATGAGCTCACCTCTCAAAATAATCCTGGACAATCAGGAAGTGTTTCTCATTTGATGAATTAGGTGTATAAAATCCGTGAAGGGCTCACGAACGGACAGACCTTTTCCTTTCTTCATGGGGATAATATTTCATGATTTGGGGAGGAAAGAGTGCAAAGGGAGGGGGGGAATAATTAGTAATTTGTGATTAACTCTTTTCACGGGTATTTTGTTTCTTTGTTCTCTGATGCCGCCTGGAGCCATTTAAAAAATGACTTAACGATAACAACCAAACTAATCGCTCTTTGTAACTAATGGCTGTGTCAGAACTTGGAAATCAAACCGAAGGGTCTTGGAAGAAGTTGCAACGGAGATGCTGAGTGCAGGAGAGGGGGCGGAGAGGAATTCTCTCCCTTGTATCAGATGAATGGTCAGAAAGGGCCCCCAAGACCTGCAGCGATAAAGCAAAAGACACAAAACCTCCATATAAAGCTGACGTCTACTCTCGTTGATCCAAGTCAGCTAGGCATCTTGTTATGTATCCAACTTCCTCTTCTCACAGCCAAAAGGTTTCATTCAGTCACGCTTGGGACCAAAGTCCTCTCAGCTCTCCTCTTCAGCTGTTTGCCCAATGCATTGCTTAAAATAACTGGATCCTCTGAGTTTTGGATCTGGGTTGACAGAGAGGCTTCCCACAGGTATGACAGGATCTTGATGGAGCCCTGGTACTGGGAACTGCTGTTTCCCAAGATGTGTTCCTCTCTGTAAATGGCTTGAAGGCCTCTTATCTTGTATATTTGATGCATTATTCAAAGAAAGAGAAACACGGCCTGCCTCTGGCTTTCTTGAGTTTGTCTTTTGCTGTAGGGTGGGGAGGAATATGGCTGCCAAAAGGCAACTGAGAGGTGCAGGTGGTGGGAAGCATGGAGGGTTGAAGTCCAGGATGAGATCTCCTTTCACTTGTGAAGACTACCAACAAGCAGAGTCTGTAAAGCAGGCTATAGGCAAGCAGATCAAGGCCCAAAGTCTGGCGGTCTCTAATTGGGTCGCACATAAAATAGAGAGCACTTCAGAGTCAAAGCCTTTTGGAGCTATGATTTAGAAAGGCAAATCCATTCTGATATCTGATTATGGCACTGACATTAAAAGCCCTGGGAACCTCTAATCGATGGGGATTAATTTATTTAGACTGTAAAACAAGAATTAATTTGAAAGGCACAGTGGTGGTGCAGCCAGCTGAGAAGCCAACCATCCCTGGTGTGGTGCTGGAGAGATGACAGGGCCATGGTGGCCAAATTGAAGGTGGAAACCACAGCTCCCCTGAGTGGGCATTTGTCCATCTGCATGTCCTCTCTCTCAACCCCGTGATACTTGCAGGGTGAGGAGATCTTATTACAGAACAGTGAGAACTCAGGTCTTTGATGCAGGTTATCTTTGATTTGCTCTGCAGTGGCTGTTTGGGGTATTCTGGGTAAACCACCTTAGGCCTTTAGACTGTGCATGCTCAGGCACACCCAGGMCCTGAGTTATAGTGAGAACTGAACCCCGTCTTCTTAAATATTGCCATCCTTTCTCCAAACCCTCCACGCTCTGAGTGCCGAGCCTGCACGACTCAGTCCTCCAGTGAGTACTGGTGTGCCATGTGCCTGCTCCAGCAATCCCTTGGGTAGATGTGGCCAAAGGGCATCATTTCTCTCGTGTCTCAAGGGGTCTGGACACACAGAGTCGTGGTGGATAGCTCAGACTGGCTGGTCCACAGCAGTGAATTTTAGCTCCTGGCTCCTGCCTAGGGAAGTGCTGTAATGGAAGAGATTTCCTTAGCCCGTCACTTTTGTTTTCCTTGGTTATTGTTTAAAATGCAGAGATTATGAGGTCAAACTTTCTCAGCCAATATTTTTCCTAATGAAAAATGTAGTAGGGTACGAGTCAGTGATCGAATCTATACGTTGAATGTTCCACACTACAGCGATTTCCACAGACAGAACTTCAATAAATCTTGTTTTCAGAGAAATTATATGAGGCCGATGCTCTATTTTTGCCAGTTTAAGATCACTTTTCCCCTCTGCTGTGCTCTGTCCAAGTGGAACTTGCCTCCTGCCGAGCTGAGCCTTTGATACAACAATGTGATGGATCCTTGTGGTCATGAGCTTTCTTTTCCAAAGGATGCCACAAACGCTCCTTAGGATTAACAGCAGCATTGCCCCATCATTTTCCAATGCAAGGCATTTTGCCAGAGTGCTGGCTGCCCTGGGGATATCACCTTTTTTGCGGGGAGAGAATCGCACGCACAGGATGCATGCAGGTAGCACTGTTCCAGCTGCTGCACTCCAGAGCTACAGACTGTGCATGTGAGGTCCATCGCAGAGCCTCATTTGATGAGGAACTCATACACATGCTCTTCCGCTGCGTGCAGTCCTGCCTCTTGTCAATATTATTTAATGCTGGAACTGCAATAACTTCAGCCAGCTCCCCGCTGTGCTGTTTGCAATACACACATACCATGGAAGGACAGGCCCTGACCGATGTACTTTACACCTGTCCTAAGGGTAGGGCACAAATCCTTGCCCCAAGCCTGGCTGGGCTGTATCCTGTTGCCAGGGGAAGTATGCCCTGCCATCTTGCATGTGCATGCTTGCAAACACCCTAGAAATACTAACTGTCCCCCTGAGTGGACTGGGAAGTCCTTTGAGATCCTCTCTTCTTTGCTGTTTAGAAACTCTCTCCTGATTTCCAGCCTGATTTGCTGATGCTTGTCGGGTGTGCAAACACCCAGGGGCAGCGTGCCCCCCCATATTGACTGCCCTGCTATGAAACTCTTCCACCTGCTCGGCAAAGTCTGCGACAGCCCGTGTACGACAGTATTTCACAGCTTGTCCGTAGGATCAATATGACATTTCCATTTGTCATTAAATATGTCTTCTTTACTTTGTGCCGCATAAATCAACCTTTCAAACGTGGCTCCCAGGATGAAGAGTTGCTCTCGGAGACCACTGACCGAAGCAGGGGGCTTTTTTTCAGCGGCTTCAGCCTTCTCACGCTTTGCTGGTGTAAATGGTGTAAACTTTGGGAGGAAGCATGGAAGTTACGCGCCTCTCTCAGGAGTCCAGAGAGGTTCACACTTAGCGCTGTCCCTCAAGGCCTCTCCCCATGCTCTGCAGAGCAGTTTGATACAGGAGGCAACGCACAGAAACAGCCTGTGCTTGCCCCAGGAGGCTAGGAAGGTACCAGGTTCACTGTTACCAGGCTTGCCAGATTTTGTAGCTTCAGACTGACCCAAACCAGCTAGATGTGAGCAACATCCATTGCAAAGGCCCAAGGCTCAGATTGGCCCATCTGTGGCACTGAAGTGCTGTCAGTTCACATGGAGCAGGGGCTCCTGGCACGCCACAGAGAATGCAATCACTGTGCTGGGATGAGCTGCCCTGTCCTGTTCTCGAGGCTGTCTCCCTTTGGAGGTGGACCAGAAGCCACGGAGGTGGTTGCCTCCCCAGATAACCACAGTTCTTGCTCCAGCCCACTGTCAGTCAAGGCTGGGGCAGGCTGGAAACATGGCCTTTTTCTTACCTCCCCCATTAGCAGGCGTGACCTTGAAGAAGTCGTTCTTTGCTTATGTGCTTCTCCTYCAAACGTTCGTCTCTAGCCCCACCGTGCCCACCTGCACTGCTATGATTCCCATAGCAATAAGTGAGTGTGGTGCTGGGCTTACTTTCCTGAGATGATGGGGACAGGTGAAAAGCATCCTGTCCTTCCCTCTGTGACACACAGGCCTTGCTCAGCTGATGCAAAGATGGTGGATGCACTGGTGCAATGGTCAGTTCAGATCTCTGCAGCCAGCCGCAGCCTTCGGCAGCAGAGGAGACAAAAGGAGGCGCTTGCTTCCCTTCCCCGAAAGGTTGTGCACAAAGCTGCCTCTGCAGCGCTCTCAAATCTCCCCCGTGAAGAGTCGGCACTGACCCGCGCCCTCCCTGTGCTGTGGCTTTTTGTCAGCTGGCTCCCTTGTCCCCTGCTGCACGCACACGCATTTTAGCACTGTCTGCAAAGCAGTTTGGGAATCGATATTGCAATTGTGTTGTAAGTGAATTAGTTATAGATCAGCTTGGGGTAGGATTAGCTTATAGATCAGCAGGCTGGCAGGTTGCAGGGAAGGCGCGCACGCAGGCACACACGCACACACCTCCCCTGGCGAGTGCTGCTCTGCTGACGCCCAGCAAGAAAAGCAGGGTGAGCGGGTCAGCTGGGCTGGTGGCTCTGCGGACCCAGGAGGACAGCCCTGGCTAAGCGCTGCCTTGGGCAGGCCGAATGCTTACTCCTGGTTTTTGCAGTGCCTAGTGCCTCCCTGGGCAGGGCTTCAGGGAGCTGCCAGGAATAGCAGCAATAATGCCAATGTCTTGAGTTTACAAATGTTGAATTAAAGCCTGCGGGTTGGCTCCGTGCAGCCCTGGTAGCAGGGCCTGGCCTCTCGGCTTGCATCCTTCCTGCAAACACTCACGCTCCTGCTGGGGAGCTGTTGTGAACTGTTGTCCCAATAGCTTTGGCAGAAAGCAGCTAACCCCCCAAACACGAACCAGTCCACACAGATTCCCTTTCACCTTTTCTAAGGGATTGGCATAAACCTCTCTTTTCTAGTTGCCTTCTGCGGACCCTCGGATGTGATCCTTTCAGCAACCTCACCTGAAAGCAGTATCCCCGCATAGGGATACTTGTCTCGACTCCAGGGTGTTCTGGCTTCTAAAATTAGCTCTATGCTTGGGTCCAGGCTCAGGGGGTTTCCCTTTAAATAATCTCCCTGCCTCCCTCCCGCCTTTACTTTGACTAAGCATGCTGCAAAAACAACTTGCTTCTAAAATAAGCATCTCCTCTAACTCCCTGTTTAAACCTGAGTAGCTGTGCATGACATATCGGGGTTGGGAAGGCATCTGGGAGATCTCTCTGGCCTCCTTTAGCTGCAACGGCACCTGGAGCGTATGGTCCGGCCCGGGCGTTTGCGGGGCAAGCGCATGTGTGTTTTAGGGCTCTGTGGGGTTCATCCGGGCATCCAACGAGGTCCGGGGGGACTGCTCCCTGCGGATCGGAGAGGAGAGAGGCGGTCGGGCGAGGAGGCGACCGTGCCCCTCGGTGGTACCCTCGGCTGTACAGCCCGTGCGCTCTGAAGAGCACGTCTGACATCAGGACGTGGTCATTTGACGAGATGAAATACAGACAGACCTCCGAGGAATGCCAGCCTTGTGGTAAAGGGATAGTGAGGTAGTAACATGACTTTTCCCTGGCACCTTGCACTGATTTTCCTAAGTAACCCTGTCTCCAATCCCCCTGTCCTTATGTCGAAATATTTTTCAGCCGAGGAAGGCCATGGGGCCAGGTTTCTGGAGCTCAGTTTACACCCGTTGGATTTGAGCTCGGGCCAGATCCCAAGCTCAGTTTCACAGCCATAAATTTGGAGTAATTCCACTGAAGTCAGGGGAGTTAATTCCAGATTTACACCTGGTGTGTCTGAGATGGGACCTGGAGTCCCTGGCTTGCTGGGTTTGGGGGGGTAAAGGGGGTAAAGGCAGGCTATTGGGGATTTACCTCTGGCAGGTTGCAGCATTCGCCCCCTGGGAGTGCATCTGTGTGTGTGCGCGTCTGAATATCTGCGTGCGTGTGCCCACGATCGGAGTTATTAGAGCAAGCCCTCTCTTTATTATTTGATATAATTTACTGCTGTCCCATTGGGTTCCCCTCATTTTGCACTCCGTGAAACCGAGTGGAACTAACCCGAATAGGAGGATTACAGTCTCCAAATGGAAACGGTCGCACCAAGCCGCCAAGCGGAGCGCCTTGCGCTGAGCAAAGAGGGCGGCTGACAGGCTCAGCGATATGCCAGCACTTAAAATGCCGATGATGGATGAATGTCATCCTGCTGGGAGGGGAAGGGGGGGCAGCGGAGAGGGGGAACGGGGGGCAGGGAGGGGCGGCAATCCAACCCGGAGGAGCCGGGGAAGAAGAGCTGGCACCGGAGCTGACATCTGCACTGATCCTCGTCCATTCGCTATGATTCATGGAGAGGAGATAGAGCCGAGGCCGGCTGCCTGTCCCTGGGCCCAGCCGCTTTCTGCATGGGGGAATGGAGTTTCACTGCTCTTGGCACGTCTCTTGCCCACAACACAGACACACACGTACGTATGTTTTTATATAGGCACACATACAACACATAGGTAGAATGTTTTATAGGTTTAGCTGTATGCGTGTATGTACACATATATTGTATATAACTTTATATATGTGTGTGTATATATATATAAAAGTATATGTAAATATATGTATATATACCTCCCTTTGGCACACATACACAAACATACAAGGTTTCCTCCATGATACCTCATTAAAGGCCATTCTTGTCCCCACCTTTCACTGCACATTTTATTTTATCCACAAATCACAGCTACTAAAAGACTTTAAGGGTTTTCTGTTTTTTTTTTTTTTTAATTATTCCCCAGACGTCAGGGGGATGTCAGTGAGATGGCTGCGTTACTCAGAATGTTCAAGGTATGTCTCCAAACAGCCTGGGAAGGGGGTTTCTCTCTCTCTCTCTCTCTCTCCTGTTGTATTCCTGACAGCAGAGTAATTTGCTTGTATAGATTCTGGCAACAACAACAACAAAAAATCTGGCTGCTTGACAGCATTGCATTTTTAACTTGAGGTTGAACAACTTCAGTCTGGAGAGCTCCAGGGTTTCTGTCCCAGGGCTGCTGGCTCCTGGGATTCGCTCTGCAACACCAGCGCTGGGTGACGCTGGAGAGGGGACTGTGCTGACGCCTTCCCCGGCACGAGGGCTTGCAAATGGGGCCCTGCTGCGGGCTGTGCCCCAGGCTGGGACAGAGCTGGGCCCTTGTCCTCCCCCAAGCCGGCCTCGGCTCTCGTTTGGCCCCGCTGCTAAATTCCGCCCTCGCCGCCCTGCCTGGGGACAGGTTGAAGGGACGGGAAGGTTTGTGTGTCCTTTTGGGTGCGCGTCCTCGCAGCAGAAGAGAAGTGCCCCCTCCAGCCGCCCATGGGTGCCGTCCCATCGCTTCCCCCCAGCCGCAGACTTTGCACGTGGCGTAGGGGAGCCTCAGCACCACCGTTCACGGGACGCTGCAGGGGCCTGAGGCTGGAAAAAGAGCGCGGAGGGGCAGATCTGCGAGAGGAGCCCTGTTTGGGGCGGGAAGCGGCCCCTGGGAGAGGACGCTGTGCCGGCAGTTCGGCAGGCGGTGCTCCCTGCTCTCTCCCAGCTCTGACCCCAGCACCCCAGAGATTAATCCTGTCACCCACCTCTGATAGCAGCTGCTTAACCGCAAACAGCAACCCTGCGCAGCAGTTTCGGCAAGAGAGTGAAGAAGCCTGTATCCAATTGAAACCGCAGGGGGGATTTAGGGAGGCAGAAGGTAATTTCCCAAGCTGGAATATGGCCAGGATACAAGGACTAATATCCTGGCTCTTGGGGAAACAGTCATGGGGTCTTTGCTCGCTACGAGTCATCCTGATCTCTGTTTTAAGTTAGATCTGGGAAGAGAAAAACGAGACAAAGGGAAAAAGCCTTTCCAACAACCCAGGGCTTCAGGGCACAGCACAAAGCCGCCCTCTCCGCRGGGAAGAGCTTCCCGGATGCAAAGCCGCCGGGCACCCCAGACGCGGAGGCCTGGCAGCTCTGCCGCTTGCACGGGTGCTCTGTGCCCGAGGCTCCCCTCCTGGCCCTTGCACACCTGGACAGGGCCAAGGGCTGCCTCTGGGGTGCTGCTGGGCCCTGGCAGGGAAGTGGGGTGCTAATGGGCATCGAGAGCATCAGCAGCATCACACAGGTATTGCCATGACCTGATTGTGTCCTGTGCCAGTGCTTCCCTCTGGTGGGAGATACCAGCGTGGCTCAGTTGGGGATTTTGGAACCAGGAGCCACACTTTGGCACTGAGCATCCCTGCTGCAGCCGTTTTYGCCTGGGCAGGACTTTTCTCAGGCAGGAGTCCCCGGCAGGGGAGGCAGGGTGACACTTCCAGGTTAGGCTAGCTGAGGACATGCATCCGCTCTGGGAGCACATGTTAGTGTTTGTGCAGCCCTGATCCAGGCCAACTTGCTGACTGTGCCCCAAAATGCTGGAGAAAACATATCCTGCTGCAGAAGCACCATGAGGGGTGGGAGCACGGCCTCAGGGTCAGGCCTGCCTTTTTGGTGGCCCCAGAGACTCGAAGCAGTCATGAAACTGCCTTTGTAAGGGAACATGCTGTGGGTTTGCTCCTTTGCTCCCTCAGGGCTGACCCTTAGAGCCACCATGACCCCGTGGATGGAGGTGGCTTGGCTCTCTCAATAATCTTRTCTGAGATGGAAATACTCCAGATTAGTTGTCTGCAAAGATCTAAGCTGGTGATCTGGGCAAATGGCCAGGGGGAGGCAGGGGAAAGCGGTGCTGCCTTCTATGGCTGCCCACCCCGGTGTCAGCGAGTACCGCCTCTCCTTCGTGCTGGCACAGAGAGAGAGAGCTGGAGGCCTGAGACCTCCGTATCTGGGATATCACATGTGGGGAAGGCTAGGACACACTGACCTTCTGTCCCCTGCCAAGGACACGGGGGAAAACAGACTTAATTCTCTTGTCTGYAGCTGCTGCCAGCCAGTGCTCAGACAGGTAGAGGCATCCTGGGGACAGCGTAAAGTGGACAGTGAGACTGAAAGTCCCCTTGCAAGGAGCACACACTGCTGGCACAGCCAGGAAGGCTGTGGTGCTGTCACTCCACTTGCTTTGGGATCCTTCTCCCCCCAGGTCCCAGGCAGGCATGAGGACAGCCCCAATCCCAAAGTGCCACCATTTAAGAAGCAGACAAGGCCAAGGCCTCCTCCTTCCTCTTCTCCACTGAATATCATATTTTCCAATTTACTGATCCCTCCAAATTCCCAGCCAAGACACACAGCTCCATTGAGCAAAGGAGAGCCACCTGGCAGCACCTTTGCCTTTAATTGCCCATCAAGGAGATTGGGATGGCTCTGTGGCCCCAGGTTGGAAACTGCTGCTGAGAGGATGGGGTGGAAAAGGAGAGCTRCCTGGCCCAAGGACGTTGGTGGCAGGAGCAGCAGTGGGGTGAGCACTGAAAAGCRCTGCTCCCCATGCAGAGAGCTTCCCTGGGGCTGGTGCCCTGGAATTGGGAAAGGATCCCAGCCCGCTGCCAAGTGCAATGGAGCTGTCAGGAAGGAAAAGCATCACTGACCTGGCAGTGCAGGTGAGGGCACATGCAGGCTGCCTTGCAAAGGGTCTCAGCTTGTGTCCCCCACCTTTAGGCTGCTGGTTTAGTTAAGCGCTTTTCTCAGCTAGGGCAAGGCAACTCCAGCCTATGTTTGCGCTAAGYCATTTGGCAGAGTGGTGCTGAGGTGCTGGTCTAATGCAAGTGAGGGCTGGGTTAGCACTGCTGGGGCAGACTGATAGCCTTCCCTCCTAAAGGAAGGAGTGAAAAGATTTGCTTTAAAATTCAAAACACTTGGAAATTGCACTGGAAGCCCCAGGTTACAAAATATTGCTACTCCTAGTGTGGCTAGAAAACCTTGAATGTAATCTACAGGATAGTGTCTCTTTAATCAGTGTCTGCAGCGGGTTAATAGCTAGTGCTCTCCTCACCTTTACAAGTGATCCTTTTAGGCCATTTTTCCTTATGGCTTGGCTCCCTGTGATCTGCCTGCCGGCTGGTAGCGACTCACTGCATCGTCCCCTTGTCTGTCGCCGAGGCAGGGCRCGGGATAACAAGCAGCAGCCCATCTCACTGCCCCATACATCACGGCTGAGATCTGTATTCTGACAGTTGCATTTTGTCTCCGACTTTCCGAGCAATGTGCCCTCAGAAAATCAGGAGATGAAAGTATCCTCAGGTTTGATTGAAGATGCAGGGCAGGCAGACACATCCTCCAGACCACCTCGGGAGATCCGGCTGCTGGGAGTTGTTGTCCTCCTAAATCCTATCAAGAGAGAGCAGGAAGATTGCCAGAGCTTTGTTATGCTGTGCGATTTCACTGCCTTGCTGGTTCCTCCACCCCGTTCCTGCCTGCTGGCAGCCAGGAGTGAAACCAGCCAAGCCCTACTATTAACAAGCCTGACCATTGCACTGTGCTTAATTGGGTTTGCATGTATTCATAGAGAGAATTTCAGTGTGGGAAAAAGGATTTGTTCTCAGGAGCTCCCCAGCTTGCTGCTCCRACTCTCCAGTGGCAGGATTTTAAATCCCTGGAGTCTGAGCAGAGCTTTAAATCCCAGGAGTCCTTCCTGCTGTGAGATGTCTCAGCAAGCTGAGGCCTGTCTCACATGCGAGGTCAAGCTCTCCCACCCCATGGACAGCCTAGGACCTCTCACATTTGCAGCCCAGCTCTGTCTCRGTCCAGACCCTGAAAGTGTGCCTCGCGCATGGGGTCTTGGGGCAGGAATGAGGCCAAGGCGCTACRCGGCAGGGTGCGGAGGATCTGTGTGGTAGGGTCCTACAGAGGACCCCCCCCAGCCACTGCACAGCTTAGCATCCCCTCTGCCACATGGCACAACTGCTTTGAGCTCGGCGCTGGGTGCCCTTAGCCACTTTGCTCTGGACCAGCTATAACAGCAATAGCTGGGTTATAGCGCGCTTGCCACTCAGGCTGTCCCACTGCGTAGTGTCTTTCTTTAGCCCTCCTCTAGCTTTGCAGGAGGAGCCCGCATATGTCCCTGTACTGCACACTGGACTCCAACCAGGAGGCTCAACAGATCTGGTTGCTCTGTGGGCCGATTTCTCCGCCTGCCCAGCCCAGTCTTTCTTCTCCTAAATCCTGCCTCTTGGACCCCCTCCAGTGGGACGGGATAGGCTACTGCCACTGCTCAGCTGGGCCAGGGTTCCTCCTCTAGTTGATATGGCAGGTATTCATACAGACACCCTTCGAGTGCATACATTTCTGCTTGCATCTAGAGAACTTATACTGGAACAACCCTTCCCCTTCGGGATGGATGAGCTGGAAGCCCCTCTTGCCTGCAGCTACAGTTGCTCGCCCTACGTCCATCCATCCATCCCTTGAGTTCCCAGAAAAGGCAGGAGCTGAAATCTGGTCTGCTCACAAGCACTTGAGACTGGGTCTCCACAACCAGGATTCTGGGCTGCTTGGTGAGCACAGGCTGCTCTGGACCTGTTTGCAGGGCGCAGGCAGGTTTGAAGGCAGGGCTCAGAAGGCTGGTTTCTTGGGGCTGAGGTGGTCACATGATCCCCTGTGAACGTGGCTGGAAAACCTATAATCACCCTTCATATGACGTCAGGGAGGAACCATCCTCGTGTTTGGAGGAAGCAAAGACCTTTCCAAGATGAAAAGGAAACCAAAGATCCTGCTAGGGCCTCATGTGTGACTGATGCAGCAATGTGCCCCTGTGAAGTGATTCCCTGGTAGACACAGCCTGCACTTGGCGTGCAGGGAAAAACAATTTTTGCCATTATTTATAATACTCTTGGCAATGGCCATGCGCCTGAGATGCTGGTTGGAGTGCGAGAGAAGCGCACGCATGTGTGTGTGAGTGGGGTGGGCTGACCGCTTGCAATTCTCCAAGGGTCCTGGGGGTCTGCAAAAGCAGTTCTGTCAATCAATAAAGAGCAATCACAGTAATGAAGTACCAAGTGGGAAGAAAAGGTTTCAAGCTTTGGGTTGTTGGTGGGGGGCAGGGAGCTATGTTTTCTTTAAATGAGGCAAGGAGCTGCAGAGAGGCTGGGAAAGCAGAGCCGACAGCAGGGCCAGCAAATCTGCCTGTTTTAAATGGAGGAACTGGCAGGACTGCAGCCACTCAGACAAGATCCAATGACAAGCAAAAGGCTGAGAGAGGACCCCATTTCTGCAGACACAAAGGAGAAGCCGGTGGCGGCGACTTTCTCTCTGAAAAGTCACGTTTGCCAGGAGAGACTATGAAATCCAAGCCGTTCCCAAGAGCTCGTTCCTTTCCCACCCCCCCAAGTCCGGGGAAGGGAGTTGTTCTAATTTTGTTTTTATTATCGTTATTCCCTCCTGGGTGAGTGCTGGGAAAGTGGTGAATTTTGCAGCTGCCCAAGAGTCGGAGAGAAGGGGGATGTGAAGGACGCATGCCAGAGCATGGTCTCTTCTCACCTTCTCCTTGGCTTCCCACGGGACCAGGCATGACTGAAACTGAAGCGTCTACTGTTGCCTCTCCCCTCCATCTTGCTTTGCCACCTCTGAATGTGCCTTCCCTGGATTAAATGATCATGGTCCCAAGAGCTCCCTTGGTCGGATGGGCCCTAGGGCATGATTTCCATTGCCTGCTGTGCCGTCAGGAGTAGCTGTGGGGTTGTGACTGGGAGGAAGATGCGTGAGGGTACCTGAGCTGCAGAAGATGCCCGTGGCTCACACCCTAGCCCTGGGGTGACTCTCTGCTATTGCCTGACCCGGCCACCCCACACTTCCCGTTTGTCCCTCAGCGTGACCGTGGAGTGGCCTGTGGCCCTGCCTAGACCCGTTCAGACGTGGGATGCCGCTGGAGGAGATGGCATTTGTGAACGCCCTGAGCTCAGCCCGAATCTGTGCTCCCTACCAAACTAGTAGCTGCTGGTACTGGATTTTGGGAGCACCCCATGCTTTGGCCATTAGCARGACCAGCAGGCTGAGGTGTGGATGCAAGCACGACTCTGGACTGTTACACGGGTGTGTGTGCACAGGGCTGTGAGGGTGCTGTGTCAGGACATTGCACCCTTGCTCTCCTTTTCTCCATCGCAGTGGGATGGCATAGACGTACAGAGATCAGACCACATCCAGCCAGGTCACCACCAGCTTGCTGCCTTAAGAAAACACTTGCACCCCTTTAGCATCTGCAAAATATTGAGAAGGAGGGAAGTGGATACAGCCCAGGAAGCCCAGGGGAGTAGAAAGGATGCATAAAATAAACTCTCCACATTAAACATCGTCAAGAATCTTCCTCCCTCATGGTATGCAAAAGCATCAGTGCCACTGAGCACGCAGAGACTGTGCTAGCTGCATTTACAAAGGGGTGGGGAAAGATCCCTGTATTTATCACAGGCAGGTTTTAAAAAAGTGATCATAAAACCAATGCTTTAAGGCTGCATGACTCTTGTTACACTGGAGAGTTGCTGTGGACTTTGGGCAGCAAGGTTGGTTAGAGATCATGAGCTCCCTCTTTACAGCACTTGCAAAATCACCCCATCTTCCCAAAGAAAGGCAGGTCAGTGAGCTAGAGACAGGGACACATCTGTTGCCACTTTTGTGGGAGGGAAGTACTTCATGTTCCTGAGCCCGGCCACTCCTGGAGGATGGTTATGGTCCCTGGGTGACCTTCACCTCTTGCCTCTTCCCTCTCCTCCACCCCGTGCTCACTCCATTTGCTTTGATTGCACTGATTGCCTGTGAAATGCCCAACACAGACAGGCCTGTTCCTGATGGCATTTACTGTTACTGGTAATCTGAACTACACCACATCTCCTGCACTCATAACTTTGTCAGGAAGCCTGTTTTACACAGTGGACAAGTGAACGATATATAGAGAAGAAAATCCCCTAATTTTTTGATGTGCTAATGGAGCTGCTCCTTTAGTCACGTGGCAGCACCATGAGCTTTGGTGTTGAAGGCCCTGGGTTCAAGGCAAGCTGCTGATGGAGTTGCAGGGACCACATGTGCATTTCCCCTGCTCTGAGGGAGCTGTCAGGGAAGACGTCTGAGCATCTTGCAGTTAGCGAGTTGCAGCTTTTCCTCTGGCATGGGTCTTGCCTCACAGCTCAGCCCTGGGAGTCTTTGCACCCTCCTGCCCTGAGTCTTGGGGACTGCTTCTCTGTGGCAGCCTGGTCTGGGGGACACAGCCATGACCCTGGCAGCCCAGCACCTTCCTGGAGACAGGGCCAGCAGCTCTTCCTGTCTTTTCTGTGGGCTTTGTCCTTGCTGAGAAGATGCAGATGTGGAGGGAGAGCCAGGTACTCCCTGAGTGGGCACAGCCGTATATGTGCTGTCTGAAAGGCATCTGCGTGTTTTTCTAGGGGAGGGAAGAGGATAGCAAATACCACCAAATTAGTCCTTTTCTGGCATAGAAGAGCATCTACCACTGCTGGTCGCCTTGTCAAAGCGAAGGGACAGTGCCAGTGCCAGCTGAGCTTCCAGGAGCGGGCCAAGCCCCAGTCTTGTGCTGGATCCTCCCTTTGAGCCCAGCAAACAGCCTCCGGCTCAGGCCATGGGAGATGAGAGGAAGAAGAGAGGAGAGATTTGTTCTGTGAAATTAATGGAGTGACATCGGGTGTTAATAGCCTATTTACCAACATCTCCTCCTCTGTCTTGCACTTAATCAGGGTGAGTGCTTCCTACCCACGGCTGTGCCCACAGTGCTTTCCCCCCATTTGTTTTAGACTCCCAGAGGAGGACCCCGCTACAAGGGGAATGGGAAGGAATGGAGTCCAAGGGACCAAGACCCAACCAGCAGGCTTACCACGTGCCCTGACTCAGTTTGCTGAAGTCTCAGACCCACGTGCACTCACTCCCAGCTTGTCCATACCCTCTTGCAGGAAAGATGAAGTTGAACAAACCGTTTACACTCCAAGTGGATTAGCCAAATTGCATTAAGCCCCCACGGGGACACCCTTGTTCACAGCCTTCATTTGATTTCTCTTTCAAAAGCCCACCAAGCTGAATGTGATTACAGCCTCTTAATCCTCCGCACACATGTCTGCGTGAGGTTAATGCGGTGTAATAGATGCCCTTTACAAGTGCACGCGGGTGACTATTCCTGCGTGGCTAAATCCTTTAGCCCAGATGTTCAGCTGATGTAAACTCAAAGCACAGACTCTGAGTGCTACTGCCTGGCCAAAGAGCTGCTCTCAGAGCTAAAATATTGAGGGGAAAGTGCAGTTTTGTCTTCCCAAGGCCTGGCAGCAAATATGTGTCACAGACAAGAAATGCTGTGGGTACTCAGCCCCTGGACTGGCTCGACTCCCACAGCACTGAACACCGTTGGCAGGCAGCTGATCCCGTCTAGGATCAGGAGGGCTTTCCTGGAGGTTACCTAAGTCCCAGCTCCAGCAGAAGTGCTGCCCTCTTGGCCTGCCTCTGCCTCTGGCGTGGTCAGCCAGCTGCCTCGGGCACCCCCTTGGGAGCACCCGCAATCCCCTGCCCCAAGGTGGCTCTGCCCTGGATGGACGGGTTTGCTTTCAGCACAGCATCACTTTCCTAAGGTAGAAGCTACAACCAAAGCATCATTGCAGCCAAACAGCAACACTGGAAATCCATAGAGCTGCTCAGCTCATTAGTGCAAAGCTGTCCGGCTCCGCCCAGCCAGGCATGGGAGATTGTAAAACACAGGGAAAGAGGTTTAAATCGGCTGCCTTTTGTAAGAAACCAAGCTAATGCTCACTTCAGGAAGGGAGAGCTGCAAAAGGCAGGGGGAAGCATTCCCCCAATGCACCCTTTGCCAACACCTATAAAGAAGCCCAGGCCTCAGTGCACTGGGGTTTGCACACATTCAGCGCATGCACTGTCCAGAGAGCCTCTCCCTTTTCCAGGTAAAAAAATTACCCCAAAGCATTCATACCCATATGAAATCAAAGTCTGCCACAGCGAGATTTGCAGGGTGCTCCATTTAGGGAGAGAAACTGGCTGTGGTTCAGCCCTATTATTGTCAAGAAAAATTCAAAGACCTTCTTGTCCAGAGACAAGGGGCATGAAATCACAGGAGGTAATTTCCATAACTCTTTCAGCCAGCATTCAGCATACAAGCTTTCTTTTCTCAAAGTCAGACCGCCTGCTAGGGGAGCAAATCCCTTCCCCTGGTATCTCAGGACTGTATCACATAATCCCCTTAATAAAGCAATCAAGTTCCAGACTAAAACCAGCTAGATTTCTACCCTGCTGAAAGCTTTTTTCCAAAGCATTGCTAGTAGGAAACTTCCTTAAAATGTGCTGCTTTTTGCTGGACTGACCAAAAAAAAAAAAAAACCAACAAAAAACCCAACAACCCTGCAAAAAGTAAACAGTAAAAATGTTATTTCCCCATGGAAAATCTTGGTTTTGCCAGAATGATATTTTCCATTAAAAATGTTTTGCTGGACAATTCCCCACAAGTCGAGCTGCTGCATCACTAATTTCAATCGAATACAGAAATTCTTGTTTCCTCTTGTTCTTGAACTTTTACTCAAAAGAAGGGATGGTTACAGATTTGTCTGCCTCCTTCGCCAGCAATGTAATGTCACCCATCAGGGATGCTCTGCTCTGTACGAGGAGCGATAGCTATGCAAAACTGGCATGGCTCTTCCCGCAGCCAGCACTCCCCAGGCAGTGGCATAATCTCTCATAAGGCTGCCTCAGCTCTCAGAGCCCCCTTGATCTCCAGCTGGTTTTTGGAGATGTTCATTTTCCTAAGCATAGCTCTAACAGTGAGKCTGTGCTGAATTTCCAGATAATCAGTATCTAATTGGATTAGGAGCTGATAATATCTTTGACCTTTTTTAATGGTTTGTCTGGCCTGCCTTTCTGCAAGACTGAGGCTTAATTTTAGGCAAGAGTTTTTTCCACAAGTGAAGCATGACCCTGTTAACCTCTGGATCGGAGAGGTGACCTTCCCTCTCCCCAGCATCTCTGGAGCTATTGAAGAGGGTGATGTACACCCAGGCTTTCATACATGCGTGCACACATCTGTGTGTAAACATAGAATGAACCTACCTGCAAAACTCAGATTTGGGTCTGATTTTCAGTTATAGCTGAGGCAACGCAGCACTAACTCCACAGAAACTACAAGTCAAAGGAACGCGAAGCTCTTGCGAGGTTGGCATCCCTGTCTGTGTCAACAGCATGAGTCACCTCTCCTTTTCACTATCTCCTCTGCATGCAAAGCTGGGCAAATTAATCGCCAGTGTGACAAAGGGGCTAGAAACCGAGATAGTGGGTGTTCAAGAGACGAGCACGGGGATGCTCGTATGCTGTTGGGAACACGTCTCGGTCTTGCTCACCTGCTTCCATCTGCGTAGCTAGGTGTGTGCTCCCACACACCTGAGCGGGTACCTACAGCGGCCAAACACAGCTAAGCAAGAGACAACACGTTTGAGGTATATGTAACCCATATGGATCACTAATATACTCCGTGTAAGCACAGAGATCACAGCTACAGTCAGATGGCACTTCAGTTTCTTTCTCTCTACCTTCTCAGAGCTTCCACATCCATGACATTCCCTCTGGCACACACACAAACTTCCCCCTTTCTCTCACCCATGCAGACCCCTCTGCACGCTACAAAATCTTCTCGCTGTAGGAAGGCTTTTAGACCAGCCTTCACAGCCCATTCAGTGGGGTACCCGATGGGCTGAATTTTGGGGCATCGGGRTTTAAAGAGACACAGGGAGGAGGAGGGGAGAGAAGGCTGCTTGATGAACAGCAGATGTTGGTGCTCATCGGATGGAGCTGTTAATTTAACTGGAGTTTATCGAGTAGCAATTAGGTGGGGCCTCATTACTGTAGCCAAGTGGCACAAAGATGCGCTGTAAAAACCCAGGGAAGAGGGATGTGCTCTAGCAGAGTCGTAGCCCTGATGTGGTGTTCAGGATCTGGAGCTGTGAGTCCTCTCACTTGCCAAGAGGTTCTTCTCCCAGGTGGTCCTAGCTGGAGTTTGGCCACCTGAGCCCAGCTGCTGGCCTTGTCTCAAAGTGGGAGGCTGCAAATACAGCAAGGGGTGATGAGTGTGTGTGCTCAGGGGAGCAGAGGCTCTCGGTGGAGGATGGGGATGAAACGAAGGTCTAAAAATGGTGGCTCTAGTGAGGTAGCTTGGGTAAGGCAGGCAGGTCTCTGGCTTAGCCAGGGAGAGGGCCAGAGGCAAGGCAAGAAGGAGGAAGAGGCTGGTGCCTCATAAAAAACATCCAGGGGTCCCAGCCTGCCAGAGGACAGGACAGGTTGTCTCTGTGCTTTGAACATCACATCACCCCAAAACAAGCAGTGCAGGATCCTGGCAGGACGGGTTTCCTTTTCCTTGCGGATGTGCCAGCCAGAGACCATGCATTTGACTGTTGCTCCTCCAGCAAGCTCAGGGGCCATCTTCACCCCTCTGCTGCGTGGGGTGGTCCTATGGCTTGGAGGAGAGTCAGTGCTCTGCTCCTGATGACTGGGGACATAAGCCCCACCAAGATCCTTTCCCAAGAAAGACCCAAAGGTCTGAAGGCAGATTTCCTGATCCCTRCTCAGACCCCTCTTCTCATCCTCCCCTTGCTGCCTGGTATCCCATGTCTCTGTGGCCTGAGTCAGCACAACCKGAGCATTTGGGGTGGCTTCTGCACCTGTGCAGAGAGAGGACAAGGGAGCTTTACCATGCCTGCATGGTTGCATTTTAGCCTTGCAATGCCCAGTGTAAAGGATGATCCAAGGAGAGGTCAGAGATAGCACAAGCAAGCCCTGAGCAGAGCTTGTTCCTAACACAGGCCACACACACACACACACACACAAACACACACACACACACACACACACACACTCCTAATGACAACATTATATTTTGTTTTCGTCCTGGGGGAAAAATCAAATCATCCAAGTTCAAACACAAACAAAAACTTCTGCTAATGAAAAAACTGCCAAACTAGAGCACAGCAGGGATTTGGAGGGTTAAAATGTTTGGGTTTAATTAACTGATTAATTAAGCCCTCACATCAGTCTCCATCCCTGCAGCCCTGTGATGGCAGGAGGGATGTGTCAGGAGTGTGCTCCCAGCAGTACGGCGCAGGAATGCTATGGGGAAGGTGCCCAGCAAGGGAGTTTTATACACGCATTTGGGCTTGCGGGGTGAAAGTCAGCTGTGCCCTGCAGGATTTGTGTGAGACACCCTTGTATCTCTGCTCTGATTGGAGTGGCTGTGCGTCGGGGCTACTGACTGCTTTGAGATCTTAAAGGAAAAGCACAGGCTTCCAAAACTAGAGGAGTTTTACTCCATGGGGGCATGGGGCTTTCCTTTGCTCTGCCCTGCTGTGAATGTGACCGCAGCCATGCTCTGCCCAGCAGCCTGTGGTTCCCACTGCTCGATCACCCCTGGGCATTACAGTGTGGTCTCAGAGGACAGTAGCTGGACTGGCATTTTGCACCGACCTCCAGCCCTATCTGAGTTTTAAGGTTTGAAATTCTTGGGKGGGATCCTTCATTTCCATGAATGGCCAGTCTCACTGTGGGCTGTGCTGGGATAAGAGAAAAAAAAATACATGATGTTTTCAGCTTCTTCTCCTGGCATGCCTGGTCCCAAAATCACCAAAGGAAACCTCCCCATGCTGTGAGACCACTTGCCTGATTYCCACATCTGGTCTTGRTAGGAAGGAGTCTAACCACCAACTGCGCAACTCAACYGGTGGATCATCTCAGGTGTCTGAGACCGTGAATCTGYGCTGTGATTCTGTATGTGAAGCGCAAGTGGAAAAGGAGGAAATATGCATGGAAACAGCAGTGGATAGAGTATGTCCAGGCAGATTAAAATAGCCTGTCTTGGAGGTRTCCTTCTGAGAGTGGATGACACTGTCTTAGCCTGTCTCACATGTTTTTATTTTGCTGAGTACAAGCAGAGAGGGAAATGATAACCGGAGCTCAGCAGCCCACCACGGCTCCACAGCTTTATGCTATAAACAAGGCATCAAGTTATTGCATCCACCAAATTCTTCCCTGTCTTCCGGTCTATAGAAGTGCATTGCTCGGGCTATGTATAGTGTTGGCCCCTTTGGAGCATCTCGTATTTTCATTAAAGCCTTGTCTCCTGGATTCTGTGATTACATTGGAGGCTCTGCTTTCAGAAAAAAATCAAAGGGTATTTTTAGCTGAATTGGTATAAAGAAAAATTTAAGATTAGAGTCTGAGTGTACCTAAAAGGAATGAGCTGATYTATTTTGCATAAGAATTTCTTATGGTGGAAAATGGTTGCTCCAACATGAAGATTTTTCTGACGGAAATATTTACTTTGGTACAGGTTTTAAATTATTTTAATCAGGAGAATCAAAGCAACAATACAAATCATTCCAGATCAATAATCCCAAGCAAAGCAGTGATTTTCATTTTAAAATGTGGCCAAAACATCCCACTTCTGAGTTACACTTTCACTAGCAAAGCAGGGATTTTTCTTGCTGGTGTTTTCACTTTTCACATCTGCTGTTTAACTGCAGTTTGCAATTTGGAGACTGCTTTCTTTYGCTTTCTGACATTTCAACTTTCCATTCTGATTCCCCACAGAGACTGGCTTGCAAGTGCTAAGATTTCTGGCAAGTGAAGGTTTCCTTTCCTTTTCTTGCCTAGCTAGGCTGAAGAGCCAAGGAGCAAATAGAAAGAGCTCCCAGCTCCAGGCCAAATGCCCTGCTCTGGGCACGGCCGTACGAATGCTGAATTGGCGCTGGCTGCCTGGAGGGCCCCAGGCCCGTCCTGAGCGAGATCTGCGAGGACGTGCAGCTCCAAGGAGCTGCAGGTGGGTGCCCCGCGACTGCTYGCCTGGGGAGCTCTGCCTGCAGAACGGCTCATTGCAGGGGCACGCTGCTGTCCTACAGCAGAGAAACAATTTCCATACCATAAACGCCACAAGTGTCTCCGTTCACATTGCTCCTTACCTGCGATGGAGATAAAACCACAGGATGGAAAAAAATTTACTGTTCATCAAGGGGCAAAATAAATGGCATGGGCCATAAAGTCTGCAGCATCCACACTTGAGTTCAGAGGAGTTTACCCAGGAAAATGACTCATTTCTGCCATTCTCAGGGCTGGATCCTTAAGCAGCTGAGCTCACCTGGGGGCATGGGGCAGCTCTCCTGCATGGCACAGGCTCCTTTTCCAGACCTGAGCTCACCTGATGAGAAAAGAGGCTTCTTATCACCATGCCCCGAACAGCAGCAGCGCCTACACGCCTGCTCTTTCCATTCACTCCAGCTGTGCCCCTGAGGGTCCTTGCGGTCCACGTAGGATCGTGCCTAATTCTTATTCTTYGTGAGTTTACTGTGATTGCAGTAGTGCCTGGAGTCCCCTGGGGAGGCGCAGGCCCTGCTGCTGGAGCCACTCTGTATCTCCAGGGCACCAGACAGGTCAGGATCTAAGCAGACAAGATGGATGCACAGTGCAGCAAAAAGAAACGCAGCGACTCCCATTTCAGAGACGGGAGAAATGGAGCAGAAAGAAAGATTAAGGCTTGGTCTCCTCCAGAAAGTTTTGCTGACAAAAGTTGCAGTGCATCCATGAACTGGCAAATTCCCTGGGTGTGAGGGGACCGGGCAGCAGGGTCAGGCCTCCCCTTTGCAATGCTCAGCTTCATCGCTGTGGGGAAGTATCCAGGCACAACATGCAAGCCCTGCGGTGTCCCAGCATGGGGAACAGACATGGGAGAACTGAGGAGGCGCCAGGCTGCAGCCAGCCGTGAGCTGGAGATGTGAATTCATCCACTGGACTTGTCACTGATGACTCTGCCACGGGGCAAACAACTTTGCTGCTCTGTTTGGGGGTATGGCAGGACTTTATACAGGCCATGAGACGCACTGATGTGGCAGGAGGCCAGAGCAGCCCGCAGAGGATGCTCCAGCTGTTCAACCACCGTTCTTCCAAAGGGATTATCTGCTTTGGGGAGCAGGGACGGGTGACGGCAGAGAGCCAAGGTCAGCATGTGTGGGCTGCTACGCCACCCGATTTGGGGAGAGGAGAAGGGGAGGAGAGCTCAGGAGCTGACGCAAGAGGCTGCTGATGTGAGTCACAGGCAGGCTGCTCCGAGCGCAGGGCCGGAGGCAGGGGGGAGCTGCCAGCGCGGCCTCCYGGCGCAGAGCACTGACACTTCTTTTTGTTCAGCCTGACAGCGAGCACCTGGTACGCCCACACGCGGGGCTGCCGGCCGCCCCCCGCCCCGAGCGCGCGCGCGGGCTCACACGCGCTCACGCGCAGCCCCGCAGGTTGGAATCAATGCAAACATATGCTGCCGTTAATGTGAAAATCACTTCTGCAAACATGGGGGTCTCGCTATTCATGGCCTTCCCCTCTCCCTGCAGGGAGGAGGGGGGTCAAGTGCAGACCTTTTATTTGAAATCCCTCCTTTTCAGAGCCTGAAAGGGACAAGGGGGAGAGAGGGGGAGATGGATGAGGTTGACTYGTGATAGGGAAAATGGGACAGCAGCCCAGACTAATCTTTGGGAGCTGCTCTCCTGCCATGAACCATGTTAAATCTGCAGTGCTGCTATCCTCTCTCCCTCTCTGAACACCCCCCTGGTGCTACTGGTTGTGCCTTTGCTTAGCCCTGGCAAATGCAGGAGGAGCACAAGGTACTCAGGAGAAAGGTAGCGACCAGATGCCGCAACAATGGGCGCCCAGGTAACAGCTGAGAGGGACAAATTTCGAAGTGGGTGACACATTCCTCCTTCACGGTCAAAGCACTGCTGGTGTGGGGTRCCCAGTTCCCCCCAAAGCATAGCAAACAGTTTGGCCAGTCCTGGTGCATGCGGGCCTTGTGCACTGAGCTGCACAGGGCTCATGTCATTAGAAGTCAACGGAGCTGGCAGTGCTGAGCTGCCCTGGGGGATATCAAGCCCCTGAGAAACCTGCCTCCTCCTGGACCATCTCCTGGGCACTGTATGTGCCACAGCTGGATGCCAGCGGCTCCTGAGGAAGACCRCAGTGGGGCAATGCTGCAGGAGAGGGCAGACCCAAGTCCTTCCTGGCCCCGAAGTGCCCAGGAGCAGCAGAACAGGGCAACTCTSTCTTGCCCTGCAGAGCTGYGTGAGTTAGAAGATAAGCCAGTCCTCTGAATGAAACTCTTCATCAACAGGGCTGAACCCTACACTCTTCAACACCAACAGAGCAGGTGCTTCACTGGAGACAGCAGCAACTTGCAAGTGCCAGCCTGGCACTCCTGGCCTGGAGTTCATCTCTCAGCCCTGCAGTGGGGGCCCAGAGCTGTGCCCACAGCCTGTCCCAGGGCGCTCGCATTTAATTCAGGCATGGCCTTGGGGAGGCTTTGGTGTGTTCATGCTGCCAGATATCAGTGGAGGAGGCGGACCAAAGGTGTCTTACCAATGCCATGAGACATCTCTAAGGTGCCTTGCACCACTCTGCCTCCAGCTCACCTCCGTGAGACGGGCCGTGTCCCTTATCTATTTTATACAGAARCAGCTTTATGTCATCTCTCTTTTGAACTGTCCCTGGCTGCTGCTGTTGTACAAAGAATCTACTACATAACAGTAGTTTCGGTGCATGGAAAAATACCTTTTCTTCTGCRTCTTGTTTCTCAGCCCACCCACCCTGCCACTGCACTTTGCTTTGAGGGGGGAAATTTTCCTGGCTCAGCTTTGTGCCCCCTCAGACTCATCTCAAGCCAGTTGGTACTTTATAGCTTCTCCACTTTGTTTCTTTGTGGTGTCCTAGCTCAAGCACGTGTGCTGAATTCCCCAGCATCTGGCCTTCCTTGATATCTATCTGTTGGAAGCTGAATGCATCTCTGATTTGGGAAATCAATCACACTTAATTGAAGGGTGATTGTTTTCACATACGAGCCTGCCACATCACTTTCATCTTTATCACATTCCCTTTCTCTCTGGGTTTTGTGTGACAAGATACTGCAGTGCAGGAGGGAAGAGGTCGCTGACCTTGGACCTGGATATAATTGAAAAAAGAAGGGCAGTGTCTCCTTTCTTTTCTTGGGTAGATCAGTTTGCGTTTTGTTCAGCTGTTGGATGGAGCACGTGTGTGCGCACACAGAGCCATGTTTAATCCAGTCCTGCACAGGGCCATGCTGTGATGACATGCGGCACAGCGAGCTGGCACCCAGCGTGGCTGGTGGTTCTTGCAGGGCCATGTGGATGGTGCGTCTGCTCCATGCAGCACAGCAGGGGAGGGGAAAAAATCTTATAAGATTTTGGTCAAGTCTCTTTCCTGGTCCCTCTTGCTCCTTGCCTGTTCACACTGGAGACTGTCCTGCACATGGACTGAGTGTCTCTTTAGTGGTACAGTGCTAAGCACAGCTGTGCTGATTTCCTTCAAGAGCCCCATAATAATGATGGTCCATGGGCAACCCCTCCCGACGGGCCTCTGCAAGGAGTTGTGCTCAAGCCCAGTCTCATGTGGATGCCTGTCTTGTCATCCCACTGGGATGCACCAGTCCGAAGGATGCATAAGCTCTCAGCATACAGACAGAGACGTCTCCTTGCCTGTACCAGCAAGCTGAATTGCAAGCTGTTCCCCAGACTCCAGTTTGAAGGTCTCTATAGTATTGACTTTCTCGCACTTGGAAGTGCCTCATTTATCTTATGCTCTGCATTTGTCTTTCCTGCCAGTGCAGTAGTAAGCGACTGAAACTCACTGCCAGCTTTTCTCCCTTAACGACATACCACATATGCAGACAAGTATTTGAATCAGAAGCCTGGAGTCGGTCCTCGCTTCCTCACTTTGGAGAAATATATCTTAATGCCGTATCCCTCCTTTGCAGCTTGTTCCTGGCCCTGGCAATGGAACAACCCAAGCCCCTAACATTAGGAGGGCTGTGATCCAGGGCATGCCCCAAACTTGGACTTATCTGAAGGCTGATGGTGTCAAAGATAAGGCTTCTGCTGGCTTTGGCAGCTCTTGGACCAGGCAGCCCCAACGATCTCTGACTTTGGTTCTTTTCCATTGCAGTTAGATTTCTTCCTTCCACAYGGGGGTAGAGCATTTCCAAGCACAGACCTGATACAAACCTTCTCCCCCAGGCAAAATGTCTTTTCTAGATAGCATGGGAGGAATTTAAGGTTCCTCAGGTTGCAAGACTGTGGTGCCAGGTTTTTCTTAGGTACCTCTGGCGTAGGCCGCTCTTTCTGACAGGTGCTGACAACTGGCAGCCCAGGCAGACAGGCCTGAAAGGGGTAGGAGGGTTGGAGCTTGTGTGATGGAGCTGTGGGTTTCATTGATTTCTAAATAAAGCCTTTATCAAGACACAGAGCCTCACTTCCCCCCCAGTTTTGCAAAGCTGTTGTCTATCTCTGATGCAGCTGCCAGGGCAGAAAAAAGCAGCCGGCATCATTGTAAAAGCATGTACAGAAGCAAAGGGACTGGTGGGGAAGCTGGATTTCTTCCATTGGTGGAAAAGAACCACAGAGCCCCAAACGCAGGATAATCCTGCCGTGTATCCACTGCCTGGCTCTCCCTTGGTGCCAAGTCACTCTGCCATGCTGAGGATGCTCTGCACCCACTGGGCCTACTCCCGTACGGATGGGATCAACCTGCTTTGTATTCAAAATGAACTTTGCAGCATTGGTGGGGTGCACAAACAACCTTTAGCAAAGTCATAGCAGAACTGGGCAAGGAGGTACATAATGTTCACCAAGGCTGTGGCATGCAGGCAGGACCAGGGAGTGAACCAGGTCTCTGGGGCGCTCTTAGGAGGTCACTGTCCTTTCCAAGAGCTCCTTTCTAAAAGCTGCCAGGAGTGATTGTATGGAACTGGCAGTATGACCATTCAGAGCAAACTGTGCATCTTTGGTGTCTTGTAAAATGGAGCCTTCTCCACCACCTTGCGGGAGGTGGTGGACTCTCCCAGTCCTGGGGTAGTAGAGGACGAACCAGCTCCCTGCCCAGAAACTGGTATGTTCTGGAGCAGGGGGATGGAGCAACCAGGCCAAAAGCGCTGATCCAAGCATTATTTGCCTCTGGTACAAAATGCTGGTGAAAAGAGGTGGAACATTTGCAGATTTTCACTAAAAAAACAAACACCCTGAAAATTTGAAGGCAATTTCATAATTGCTCTTATTCTTTTCAGGCTTTTTTCCCTTCTTGGCAAAACACAGTGAACACAGACACTTCCCATCATCAAAATTCCCCCATAGAGGGTAARTATATAGCCTGCTGTGCTGAGCAGAGCCGAGCGGAAGGAGAAACCCTTCCCGTTCCCTTGGCTCAGGCCAAGAGGAATCGGAAACTGCTCGCTGAGGGTCCGTCTCTGTCTGACCAGCTCTCAGAGGGAGCAGGGGCTCTCCAAAGCACTTCCAGTTTGCCTCTTTGTCTCCATAGGATGCCAGAATCCCTGCTTTTATCAGCGTGAGCACAACCTGCCATTTTCACCCCTGTTTGGGGAGCTCGGCGTGGCCTGGTCCCGGCAGCGGCCAACTTCGACTGGCAGAGGGAGCCACTGGGGCCTTCGGAGAGGCTGAGCTCCCTCTGCGCTGGTGGGAAGCAGAAACCACAGCATAGGTGTGCGCAGCACTGGACCACAGGGTGTCCTGCAGATGTCCCCACGAGAAGGAGCATCCCTCCAGCCCTGAGGCAGCCCAAGCATCTTGTCCCCCTACGAGCTCTTCTGCTGCATCTGCCTGCACGAGTCAAGAGAGCAGAGCCAAATCCCTCCACCCTCATCCATCAGCAGGGATGGAGGAGCCCATGGCCTCCCTCCTCCTACCCCCACTGGAATTTGATTTGGACATACAAGAAAAAAGGAGCTGTTGGTTAAAATAAGAGCTGCTTTTCCAGCTACCGAGGGACCCCCTTCTTGTGACCTGCAAGGTGTTGCAATCCCTCCCTGCCAGTGGCCTGGATGGTTTTCACCACACATGCTCACACCTTTCTCCCTCTTCCACAGTGCTTATCGCGAGCGTTTTGGTAGAACTGCCCTTGTCATATAAATCTAAACATAATTCTCTCTTTCCTGTTAAGCTAAAGAAAATAAACGTGTAGGGCTGTTACTGGAAGCCAAGCTGTAGGACTGCCCTAAATTCTCTTCTTATTGAGTCTGGGCTGAAAATCACTCAATTCTGCTGAGGACACACATCTATGCTTGCACACACAGGGAGGGAAGGCGGCGGGGGGGGGGAGGGCGAAAGAAAGAGAGCGAGCTAGCGAGCGCGAGAGAGAGAGGACGCAGTGTGTATAAATATCTCCAGCTCTCTAGATAGTCGGCAGATTTATTCCGCTGCCAAGCCTGCAGAAAATTGACTTGTTTCATGGAGGCAGGCTATTGACACATTACCGCAAGGAGGGTTAGGAGAGAAAGCGGTGCGGCTGGCGCCCCTCTATTATACGATAATGTAATCAGCATTGTGGGAAATGACTGTGGGTAAAATGGCATCGCTGACATTTATATTAGAGGATATTGATGGCAGGAACTGTGACCACATCTATCGTACCTCCCGTTTGCCAGGATTGACACAGACGGCTCTTGTTGGCTGGATTTCCTCTCTCTCTCCCTCTCTCTCTCCTTCCTCTTAGCTCCGTTGCTCACTGCTGTCACTGCAGATAGATAATTGAAAAATGGATCTCACCTTTCCAGCAAACAGGAGTGGTTCAGGCAATTACTGCAGAGGTTATCTACTCAATCTCAGGGCCTCGTCTCCGAGAGAGATTCAGAGGAAATTGGATTTTACATGGATGTTTTATTCTGCAAGGGCTTTAGTATAAATAGAGGCAAGGAGACACCAGCAGATTGTATGGCTGAGAATCACATGCGGCAGGGAAAAGTGGGGTTTTGATGGAGGGGCTTGACTGTAGGTGTGGCGGTAACACCATGCTGTGGCCCTCTGCAGAATTTCTGGTCTTGATCTGCTTGTTTTGAGGTTGCTGCTGGGTTTTTCATGGTTTGGATGGTTTTTTTTTTTTTTTTTTTAAGGCAGAGGATAAACGAAGCTAGCTCCCACTCATGGCCACCTGACTACATTTTGCCCCTGGAATCTAAAAATAAAAAGAGTTGTTCCCAAAGGAAATAAAGGCAAACAGATGGCAAAATGCTCTGAAGATGAGTGAGCAGAGGAGAGCAAGATGTACTGAARGCTCCAGAAAATGTCTGGTTCTTAAAGGAGGGGAACCACCCTCGCAGAAGGGATATTACCCAAAGACCTATCTCCCATGAGAGTCCTTGAATTAGAACAGGTCTTGAACTGGCTGGTCGGATGGGAGGAAAGAACTTGCCCATGGTCCTTTAGGACGTGCTGTAATGCCAGGGTTTGGGCTGTGCTTGGTTGAAGGCTGGCCCTTGAAAGCAATTTGCAGCTGGTGTCCTCGCCCTTGGAGATTGCTGAGCAGGGGAGGCCGGGGAAGGACCTTGAGGGTCGTGGTGACTCTGTATGCCAGGAGCAGGCAGATCACCGTGGGGTTTGGAGCACACGTGTGCGTGCAGCACATGTGAGGTGTAGCACAATTGGCCTTGGCTTGAAAACCTTCCTGGGACTTCACCTGTGGAAATCCGATGTTGCAAACAACAGGACTTAATTGTTGTTACTGTAGGACCTTTAAAACTCCATGTGTGAACAAGCCTTAGTATGGTAGGTTCTGCACAAACCCAGATTCAAAACAGAGCTCGAGCTAACCCAGGGTCCCTGCTGTGTTCGTGTTGGAGGAGATAGTAGGACCTCATGTAAATGGATAAACAAGGGTGGTGAATTAACGATCCACTTCGTTTTACAGAAAGGGAACTGCGGAGGAGAGATCTGTCCCCACTCACACGGCGAGTCCGTGACACGGCTTCTGCAGTACTTTCCAGGCGTTTAACCACTCCACCATCCTGCCCTGGGATCGCAGCAAGAGTTGGCACATAGACCCTGAGCTGCGAGAGTATTGGCCTGGTACTGGCCTGACACATTCAGAGATCGCACTTGTGTTGGGGGACGAGCTTGCTTTGTGACTGCCCTTGCTTCTTCTGCTCCATGGATAAATAAGATACGTCACTATCCAGGGCTGTCAATCCAGCACCTTTCACCAGCACTAAATTCATTTTTAAAAGACTTTTTTAAGATTGGAAAGGGCTACAGCCCTGAGGAAGACAGGCTATGGTAGGGCCTGTCAGGAGAGGTCTGGGCAGACTTCTATGCAATGGTCAGCCTAACTCAGAGCTGCTTCTCAGGAGCTCAGGTGGGCACCATCCACCACTGAGCCCTCTACCAGCACTCAGCTGTGCATGTGTGCATTGGCACATTCACCCAACTTTTCGTAGGTAATATACAATATATAGTGTGTTTGCACATGTGGCCAAATACTGGTGTATGTGTGTAAAAGCAAAGCGCCCTTGCTCCATCCAGTTGGTTTTATTCCCAGCCAGCGCAGGATGTGTAAGGACACAGTTTTGTAGTAACAGCTCTTGAACTGTTATGCCAGATGGGAGCTGTGGGGCTGGTTTTGAGGGAAAGCCAATTCGGCACAGCATCAGATAGTGTCTTCAGCCAGAAAGGCACCTCCGAGCTCTGCCGTGTCCAGCAGAGAGCCGTGCCTGGGTTGGGGGCTGCTCCTCCCACCCCTAGGTCTCCACACCCYGCCATGCACTGCAGTCCTGCTGTCTGTCATGAGCTTTTTCGCACTCTCCTCTGCCTGTCCCCTGATGTCAGTGCTAGAGGTGCTCATCTCTCTGGCTGATCAAATCATTCCTGACGTGCACAGCAGCAGCCTCTTCCTTGCTGTAAGACTGTCTCCAGGGTCCTAGGTGAGTTCTTGCTCTCTCTTCTCCAGGCAGCAAGAAGGCAGGGATGGGGGAGGGTGGGGAGCAGGGCTAGGACAGGCTGCCCCTAACTCTCAGATCTCTTCTCCCCATGATGCTGAAGGCCAGAGGGCCCCCAGAGCTTATTGCCTACTCTGGTGGTTAATGCAGGGCTGGGAGATGAAGCCAGATGGCTTCAAATGAACAATAAAGCCCACATTTTTAAGCACAAGAGAAGCTGCTGGAGCTCATACCTAAGGCAGGGGTGGCTGTTACATTTCTGGAGATCCCTGAATCTGGTAGGGATGTTTTCTGGGAAGCCAAACAGAGATGATGCAGTTGAACATCAGCTGAAATTTCCCAGCCTGTGCAGCACACAAGCAGTTTGGGATTGGGAGAGTGGGGCCAAGGCAAGTAGGACTTTATGTTTGCCCTGTTTCTGCATTCATCTCTGGGCTTCCACTGGTGGCCATTAAAGAAAGCCTGGCCTCCTGCACAGGGACTCTGAAGCACGGCCATCTGGGTTCAGTGGAAAGCAGCGGCCATACTCCAGGCCTGGATGGGAGTCACAGACTGGCCAGGCTGTGGGCAGCAAATGAGAGGAGAAGGGAACTKGGGAATGTCACACTGGTACCAGCATGTCTGCCCAGCTCTGTGCTGGGGAACGTGCCCAGATAGCTACACCCACCCAAATTATCCAGCTCAGAGAAAGTCCATACAGCCAGCTGTTTATTCCCCAAGCTCATAGCACCAGAGTGTGCACTGCTATAAATGCTATTAAATGTCTTTGCTGTGATGGGCAGAAGCCTGGTGCCCATAACTTTTCATGCTACCATGGGGTGCAAAGAAAATGCAAATGCTTGTCTGCGAGTGATCCGTCTCAGTGATCCGGCAGRCCTCTCTGTGCTCATAAAGGAAAGCCATCAGTCCACTGCTACTTTGGATGAGAACAGGGTCTCCAAAGGTTTTTTTCTCTGAAGGATCACTTAATWAGCAAGGGCTGCCCAATTAACACCACCTGCATGACAATGCCCTTGTAATCAGCTGGTATCCCATGAAATACCTTAAATAGATCAAGTCACAGCATTGTTACCTCTTCTTCAGTAGGACTCTAGGCTCTGATCCATTAGCAGTTTGGTCCTTTCCCTAGACACCCTTGGTCCTGSCACAGCTGGGAGAGTCTCTGTGGCCCCTCCAGCTGCATGAACAACTCATCCTTTCAGGRGAGCCAAAGCAGCCTGTGCAGAGCTTCACCTCTGGTGCCTGGGGAAGCTCTGGGGAAGAATTTTGSAAATGGTACCTGAGGATACCTGATCTGTGGAGTCTTCCTGAAACACCAGCTCTGAGGTCAGAACAATGCARATTATTTCAATGCTGTGATGGTGCATAAATGCTTGTACTTTTTGTGCCTATAGCACAGGTGGAGGAGAGAAATAATCACAAGAATGGAATCTGAAATCTTTAAGTTCAGTTTAAAGGGGAACACTCTCTTTCACAGATTTTTCTTTTAGTGTTTTGAAACTGTTTCCTCCYGTTTTCTTTTTCTTCCCCCCTCCTGTTTTTTTACTGCTGAATGCAATACAGCATTCATGTCTTGGATTTCTGTACTTCCTTCTCTTTTATTTTTCTTCTTTCTTTTTCTCCAATCTGTAACTCTTTGAAAATTGCTTAGTTTAAAAAGAGCATGCACAGGATCAAAGCTGCAAAGTTTGAATTTTCACTTTGTCTTTACACATTTTCAAGTAAAGGAAATACTGTGAGTTCCTATGATGTGGCACAAAAGCTGCATTCTCTGAAGAATGGCAAAAACCTTCTATTTTGAGCTATAAATGATGTACTGAAAGAAGGTGAGGAGTCTAGGCATGGGGAAGAGCTGCTTTAAAACAGCAGCCAAAAAAATTTCAAATCACAGCGAAATAACATGTTGACTTCACTTCCTTCTGAAATTTTTCATTTAAAGAAAACTGCAATGAAATGCTGCTGAAATGACATTTTTGACAAAGTGCCATTTTTCAGCATGACCTCTTGGACCCACTCACACCAATGCTGCTAACTAGTTCTGCGTTCATCAGAGCCTGCAGGAGCAGAGGGGAGCAGACCCTGTACTGATGAGCAGAAATGTTTTGGCTTGTCTGAGCCCTGGGGCAGCTTCCAGTGGAGATGTTCAGGCTGGGCTAGCGACAACTGCCTTGGACTCCCACAAGGCCACAGAAGAAAAGGTAGTGGCTTGCAGAAGCTTCACAGTCATCACCAGCCTGCTCTTGTTGATGCAATTTATTCCTGGGGACTGCTTGCTTCTGGCAGACTTGTACTGACATGGATCGGTTACATGCTTTGGAAGGGGAACTTGATTTTTCAAAAGCTGTGGAACTTTTCATCTCCAAGTTGCTGGTCTCAGTGCACACCCTCAAGTTAGGGCACAGAAATCCTGCCTACAGAGTGCCAGGGTGGAAGTTAGGCTGTGCTGAGTAACGTGGAGGAGACAGCAAGGCAGGAGTCTGCTTCCCAAATCAGGAGGGGATGGGTGCCCAGGGTGGSATGAGAGACCACACTACTGCCAGAGCCCTGGGGGCCTTTATTGACAGACTTCGGTAGGTCTGAACATCGTGAAAAGTCCCCTAATATGTTTCCTAAAAGATGAGTGGCTGAGCCAAGTGTCCTGGTACATTGTCTCCTCTATTGTCCCTCTAATTGCCTTGAATATGGTATTTGCTTTCATTGCTTGGCCTAGATTGCTGTAGACTGTTATTGCGTGCTTGCAAATAGCTGCTATGCTCCACCTTGGAGGAGGCTGCACTCAACAAGGTGGGGAGGCTTCAAAGGAGGAGGCTTTGCTGCTGTCTAAATAACTTCCTTGAAGTGGGATGGATGCCATGAGACTTGATCTCTTTTAAAAGCTTTGAGCTTCCTTGGATGGAAGAGTACAATATTATTTTATTAGCATTACCATGATTGTTAGCTGCATTACTAATATGAATCTCAGTCATAATATCTGGCCAGGACCAAAAATGATGAAGCTTGACTAGCTGGCAGCTTTGGAGTGGGGTTTTGGGGTCTCAGGCTATGCCCCAAGACTTTCCCCAGCAGGCATGTAGGTATAGCTCACCAATGATCTCAGCCACCTGTAGGAGAGGAAATAGGCCCTGGAGACCCTGTACAATGTTAGAAGCAAGCATGTTGTTTCTTTAGAGTTAGTTTTCACTTGTATTGTCCTACTGTGGTGGGGCTTCCATCCTGGATCAGGGTGCCCCTGTCTCTACAGCCTCAGAGCATGAAGATCAACCTCTGAATTGCTCCCAGCAGGAATGTGCTTGAAAACAAAATACTGGTGAGTTTTTGGGCATGTGTCCTGCAGAAAGGGAATGGCTGAGTGTTCCCACCAGCAACCATCCCTAGCACTGAACTCTGGGGCACGTAAGAGCCATGTAACTTCTACAGCCCTGGCCAGCAKGTGGGGGATGTGAGACCAGGATCTTGGGCTGTCCTCTGAGCAAACAGACAGGAGAAACACTAATCCTGTTCCCTCTAATGTTTGCAGATGCATTTGCTCAGGCACAGAGTGAGTCATGTCCACCTGCAGCCCTCATTTGAAGACATTAAAAGGTCTGTGCTCTGCTCAGTTTGTTTTTAGTCTCCCTTCATGTCCTTTCCCAACTGTGCCACCCTCTGCTCCTGATGAGAGCGGTCTTCTGTGGTTTCCTTCCCACCTATCTCCTGGTATCTGTTACATCCACCCTGGGGGTGGGAGGAAGGTGGGAAGGATTTGTGTCATTGATCAATAACTCTTTCCTGCCCAGCGAGGAACCTGACCTGCCCAACTTTATTGCTGCAACCAGATCCCCACTTGAGGGATGTTACAACAACCCGACTCAGCCGCGGGGGCCAAAAGAACAAATACCTCCCTAACAGGCATGACTTTGGCCCGCACATGTCCCGCTCCCCGGATGGCTCCTCTGACAGAGGAAGCCCCTGCGAGGATTTACAAGGCCCAACTACTTCCTGAAATTGTCATTCCYGCTTGTTATCTTGCCATCCCGTCATCTACACCAGGTCCAGATCCCTGTTTGAAGGGAAAGGAGAGCTGAGGAAAGGAAGAGGGAGGAGATGTGAGAGTCCTGATAATCTGGCTAGTGAGCAGGGGGATGGGAGCAGACCCTGGTTAAGAAATATCTCAGTGCTCTGGCTGAGTCTTTTTACTACCTGTGATGGAAAATGAGTGCCAGCTGCAAATCAAGGATTTCAACAGCCTCTCTGAAGGCATGTCAAGCATTTTATGGCTGGAAATACATTCAGCGTTTATTATGGGCTGCCCACTGATCTTTCTGTTTGCACGCAGCGGCCAGGGCCTGTTCCCACCCTGCCTTTGGATGGGGAGGGGTCCCCACAAATTGATCGGTTTTCGGATGGCAAATTGATTGGTTCCATCTGCTGCTTCTCTCCTTTCCTGCTCCTGAGCAAGGGTTTAACCTCATGTCGAGACAGGCTGGCAGCTGATTCGGAGGGCAGCCTGGTCCTGCAGTAGGATGCAGCATATGTTGCAGACCTGTCAAATGTCACATGGCAACACTCGCCCCACGGCTCCCTCTGGGGCTCCCCTCATTCACAGCACTATGCCCAGACCCTCCTGTCCCCCAGCACTGGGCACATGTGAATCCCGCACCTTCATGAGAGGAGCACTCCATCATTTGGTCCCATGTGTGTGTTCTTGGGAAAGCAGGCACAGCAATGGGAGCTCAATGTCCTGGATATGGGAAACTACTGCAAAAAAAGGATGAAGTAAAATGGCTTTAGCGTGTGCTACGAACCAACAAGCAAGCTTACTGGGAGCCTGGGTACACTGGCTGTTGGAGCAAACATCTCTTGTCTTCACTGCTGCCATTCCCTGGGCTGGGAAGATCAAGTGCTGCAGCCATGTCTTCATTGCACTGTGCTCTACCCTGTGTAAACTGGGGTCTTTCCCCTAACTTTGCACCAGGACAACCAAATTATCTGTTCCAGGGTGGACAGGCAGTACTGTGAGCCCTGCAAAGAAAGAAGGCAAGGGGATATTGGTCTCCTTTTTGGATTCTTTTAYGGCTCTTAAGGATTGAGCTCTCTTTCACAGTGAAGGGGTTAATTTGGGTCTCTCCTCTTCCCAAACCCTTATTTTCCTAAATCCTGTCAGAGCCTCACATCTGAGGCCTCTTCACTTCTGTCAGAATTATTTAAACTGTCTGCTTAAGGAGATGGGCAGGCATAGATGCGCACAGGTTGCCTAATGCCTGCTTCCATAGGAAACCATGCTAACCCCAAACCTACAGCCCTCCAGGCAGCAGTATCTCAGACCCCAGGGCTGGGGGCCCAGCTGGTGTTTGGTTAAGGGGGAAAAGACACCACACCAGGCTTAAAGGAATGAGATGTATTACTAACCAGTTGGACAGACTTGTTACCAAGCCCTCTGACAGATGGCAACACCTTTCTCTGTACTGTATATATAAGAGCACATACCTGCATATTCTCAGCTGTGCTTCTTGAAGGAACTATCTTCACATGTTTGCTGAGAWGCTAATTTAGCCCTGTGGTGAAACAAAAGCTCCCCTTAGAAAAACAGGTGGCAGGTGATTTGACCCTGCAGGCTGTATCCTGGTCCAGCTTGCTCCACCACAAAGTGGTGGGCTTGTGGATGCCATGGCATGCTAACTGGGGTTCTTGTTTGGTGTTTCTGGGCTGGTTGTGTCCATCTGAGGACCAGAACTGTTTGCTGTAGTCACATGTACAAACATGAAAATCTTCACCTCACACTCAGCCAAAATTTCCCCCCAGGTGGGAGGAAAGATGCCCCAAGCCCTGCTTGCTCCCAACAGTCCCACCGAGGAGCTGGGGGCACGGGTGCTGAAGAGGCTTGCTAGGCAATCAGCTCCCATCYGATCCTGCCCACGGAAGTATCCAACCTGATTTTGCTAGCGTTGGCTCTTTGCTTGACTGCCAGCTGTGTGCCTTAGCACCAATAGCTCCCTGCCCTTCCTCCCCTTCGCCCTTCTGGTGCATTTGCAGAGGGCAGTTTGATCTYGCCCCTTTGCTCTTGTCTTGCTCAGCTTAACGAAGGATCTTTTTTGTCCCTGCTTGTAAACCAGATTCATGCACCGCACTCACCCTAACCACATGGGCCTTTCTGTTCAGCTGCTTGTTTTAATGGTACCTCTTGAATTCCACTGATTTTTCTTTTGGCTTCCAGTCTTTCCATTGTACTTGCATCACATTTTCAAGCTTTCTCTGCAATCACAAGAGCTAAATCTTTACTTTTAGAGCAAAAAAAGTGCTGGGAAATGTCAGTGTCTATCTTGGTGCTAAGAATTAGGGACTGAAGAAATGCATAAAAGCAACACAGCTKGTGATAAATCAGGAGAGCTGGTGATATAAACAAGAGAGGAGGGAGAATGAAAGAGGGAAAGTGAGAGAGAAATTGGAGTAAGTGCTAGACATGCTTGCCTTCAGTGACACAGGTGACACTGCTGTCGCCACAGCAGTCTGAGGACTTGTGGTTAGGGACAATATCTGTTATTATATCAACTAGTGAAGTGAGGGAAAAACAAGCATTGCTGTCCAGGATGCAAGGTCTGAAAGGGGAGACCCACCTGCAGATGCAGCTGGAGGACAACAGGGCCGACTTTAAGTGGGGCTGTGAATCAGTTCCTGTCTGGTGCCGTAGTGGCCATCTTGACCTGTGCCATGGTGGCTATTTTGGCTGACACACTGCAGTTGGCCCATGGGCTGTCACATCTACGAGCACAACTGCCATTTAACACCCAAATTTCCCGCAGWAGCAGTGAGTGCTTCAGTAAACTCGTGCTGTCCGTGGCCTGGGCACCAAGGAAGGCCTGTAATGTGTGGGCTGGGTGCCTCTGCTCCAGGCACCGCTCTCTCAGCAGCCCTTCCTCCTGGACTGGTGCTGCCCCACATCGCCCTTTACCTGACTGGGCGRATGCTGGCCTTGCCGGGAGGCAGTGGTGCAGCCATAGCGGTGTCCAGTCAAGGGTCCCGATGTGGTGCTGTCCCCTTGCATACTCCTGCTACCATCTGCTGGAAGGAATCAGCCCTGCGTGCTTGCCAGCATCACAGAAATCCTGCTGGGAGCAATAATTTAACGGCATCGCAAGGCTCCAGCTGAATGGTGTGATGACAGTGGCAGCATTAGGGTTGACCTGCCCGTTTGCTTCCCAGCCTTTGCGCTAAGGGRGACTAGGGAACCTGGGTTTCTCTCCCTGGTTTGTGGCCTTGCGTGTGTAGTTTCAGAGCTAGGATTCCTGGGGTCTTCCTTGACTCCAACACCATCCTACTCCACAGCCTTGGACAGGGCATTGGTTTTACCTGTGCCTCAGTTGCCCTGTCACTGCTTAAAATACCAGCTGCTGGTGCTCCTCGGTCCTCTCCACGTGACTCACTGTGAGCTAAGCACTGGTCCTTCCTAGAGCGGTGCCATTAGCACCTCTGTGTTCCCAACCCCATTCCTCCCCAAGGGTCCCAAACACCTTGCAACTGAACAGCACTTCACCTACTGCAGAAATGTGGCCATGTCTTGAATAGATCACAACGGCTGCTTGTCACTGACCAACAGGGGAAAATTGTGCCAAAAGCCAAAATATCAGCTCACCATGCTTTCCTGTGCAAGCTGGGCTGGGGACCAAAGACAGTCAGTACAAGGCTGGAAGCTTGTGTATTTTTGTTATGGGTTGTTGAACAAACTGCACAGTTTTACCCTACAGGGTATCATAAATAAGCAATGAATAAGCGGAGAAGTGAAAAGGAAAAGTATTTGCCTGCAAAAATATGCCACAAAGTAAATGAGTCAGAAGTACTTGGACTGCACTGTGCAGGGCCGACTCTGTCTAAAAGCAATGCTTCCAGAAGGCAGGGCAAGTGATTTAAGAGACTGCAGGTAAACATGGGCTCCTACATACAGTTCTAAGGAAAAGTGGCAGAATAAATATGCAAATCCTTCTTATGTGACAGCCAGGGTGGTGGAAATGACTATGAAATAGACCTGGAGAAGGCTGATTAATAATTTATCCTCAAATGGAAGTTAATTCTTGGCTGTGCAGCGAGGATAATAAGGCTGAGGAATCAATAGGAGCATTTACAACTCTGTAAAATGCATTTACAAGTGCAAAAAGATGGGTTGCTTTGTGGCCGTGCATTGCATGAGCTTGGAGAGAGAGAAGGGAGAGCACGAGACGACGACCATGCATCATCTGCTGCGTGGATGAGCCTGGAGCTGGCTGGGCCCTGGCAGATGGCAGTGGAGCTGAGCACCATCTCTGGATCAGGGCTGAAATATTTATGATCCTCCGCAGTTAACAAATGCCCTGACAGCCCATGGAGGACACATTAATTAAGCTCAGCCAGTTATGAAAGATCCCATTATGATGGCAGTGCGGACAGAGCAGTTCAGCAGTGTCTTCAGCCAGGGTATGACTGGCCTCAGGGACAGAGAGCGGAAGTGACTGTCTGGGACCCCATGCTTTTGGGTGCCATGCACATGCAGCCTGGCTAATCCACCTCTTCGCTGTCCCTACCCTGTAGCACACACGAGTAGGGAACTCACCCCGCTCTCATAGACAAGGAAGCAACCATGAACAACCTCCTTTGGTGTAAACTCTTAAACACATGTGCCCCATATCTTGTATACTTCCTCCTCAGTGAGGTTCATTGGGCAGCTGGAGGTTCGTTGCCTGTGCACCCCCTCTTCTCAGGGAGCTGAGGCACGACTCTCTGAAGAGCAGTGGTGGCCTGGGAAGCAGCAAAACTTCTCGTGGCCTGGCACAGAGCCAGAAGCAGGTAACTCTGTGTCAATGCAGCTGAGAAGGACGGGGTCCTGCAGCTTGAACCCAGCCTCTGTGACTCCTGAAGGGGGATGAGCCCATGACATGTAACTGTCACTAGCTGCTTTCAGCCTGTGGTCTTCAGGTTCAGGCTTCAAAAAGCCCTGAGAAGTGAGAAAGAAAAGCCAGCCTAGCGTCATGGGGCTTTAAGTCACCARAATCCACACAGCCACCAGCAAGTTTTCCTTTGTGATTTCCTCTGTAATTAGAGCAGTGACATTTTGGGGGAACAGGGGGAGGTGGCAGGGCTGTTCCAGCTGGGGATGTGTCTGATACTGAGACCCTCCCTACCTTCAGCAGAGAGTACAGATAATAGATTTGCACAGATTTCCTCTTAGTGCTGTTCATTCCCTCAGGGCCTTTGGCAGAGTGTCCTCAGCCCCCGGATGGCACGATCTGTCCTAGCCGAATGTTTCGACAGAGGGAATGTGAGGGAGAAATGTGAGGCTGGAGGGACCCTGATAGATAGTCTTGCAAGACAGCTCTCCCCAAACCTTCCCAACAGATGGGTGTCCAACCTGCTTGTAAATACTGCCAGTGAAAGAGTCTTCGTCCCTTCCCAACAGCTTGTTCCAGGGTTTCTGTATGCTTGGAGCTGACAGTTTCCTAACATCCAACCTAAAACATCTCTGCTGCAAAAGGAGCCTCTCTTTCCTTGTCCTGTCCCCACAGTGCATATGAAGAGCAATCCATCAGTGTCCTCTTATAAAAACCTTATGTACACTGAAATATTTTTACTTGCTGCCTTCTGGTCCTTTTTCTTCAGACTAAATAAAATCAGTTCCTTCAATTTTCCTTCCAAGGTCAGGTTTTCCAAAGCTCTTATCTTTGTTACAGTGTGATGCCAAGAATAGCACGCAGCCCTCTGGATGTCCCACCACTGTGAGCAAAGCAGAATAGTCGACTTCAGAGTGCAGTTCTGGTCTCCTCCATCAAAGGAGATCTAGCAGGACTTGATAAGAAACAGAGAAGGGCTACAAGGATGCTCAAAGGGGGGACATGGCTTCTGTACCAAACAGGAACTGACACACTTCAGCCAGTGAAAGAGTAGAGGCATGCTGGGTGATGGAAGTGAAAGGTCTATAAAATAATGAATGTTATTGAAAAGGTGAAGAGGGAATGATTGTTCACTCTTTCTTTCAATGCAAGAACCASGGCCTCCAGGTAAAAGCAGCAGGAGAACAAATAAAAAGAGAAATTCTTTGCACTATGTATAGCTAGACTGTGGAACTCCTTTCCTCAGGGTATGTGGAGACTAGCAATTTGAAGGGGTTCAAAAAAGAGCTCAAAAAAAGCTTGGAAAAAAATCCACAGGAGCTATTAAATACAAAGTCACAGCCTTTGGCTGAAGACATCCCTGATCAAAGATTATTGAAGACTGGGGAACTATTCTGGAGAAACATCATGACACACTGACCCTCTTACACATAACTCTAGCTATCCTCTCAGATGCAGCACAGGGCTACTTGGACCTTAGATGTGACCCTATTGGATGTTCTCCTGCTCTAAGTCTCACTGCACCTCTGTTGGCCATCACAGAACGCAGTTTGCTTTAATCTAGGGTCTCTCAATAGCTAAAGAGAGAGAAAGAGATGGCACCAGTACCTTCCTTAGACACATTAGGGTAGGCTGAACTTGATCCCTTTTTGGAATTTGTTCTCTAACACAATAAACTGATATCTGTAAAACACTGCTCACCTGAGAGCACATGCTGGGCTCAGATGGGACACTAGGGTGGTGGGAAGGTGACCTACCTTACATCCGTGTGTGGCTACAGCTTTGTTCATGTCTCTGCCCCTGGACTTAAGGCAATTTGCAGTAAGATTTCACACATTCTATCTCAGACAGGCATGAGATCAACTTACAGTCTGGAGTGAAGGTCAAGGATCCTGGGAGGATGAGGTCCAGAGCAAAGTGGTGCCTTGGCCCATCTGAGCTGGGTTGGACCTGTCAGTAGTGGTGGCTTTTTCATCTGTAATTTAAGCCTGAACAGACAGAAAAAGCATGACTTTGAGGGGGAACTCACATCCCTTCTCACTGCTAACAAATCTGTGCCAGGAGTATTCAAGAGCAAGAGACCCCTCCTGGCAAAGAGCCCTCACAGGCTGGATTGAAGGATGCCTGCTGGATGTGGAGGACATTCAAGGCTTTGGAGGGTCCTGGTTTGTAAATGGCTTCCTGCAGCAGCAGCTCCTTACAGGGGTTAGTGTAGACTGATTCACCACACAGCTGAGCTGGTGCAAGTACAAGCTGGCTGGAGCCCATGCAGGGCAGCTGAAAAGAGCAAGAGTTGTTTGCCCTCCCCTCCAGCTCTACGTGTGCCTGGTGGTCTCTCTGGCTCCTTCCCCAATAGAGGCTGTGGATGATTTTGCCCAGCACTGAGGCAGGGCACAGGCTGTCACAGGGTTACCCAGCTGGTAAGGCCACCACACCTCTGCTTCCAGGATGCTCTGAAAGCGTGGGGGTGACATTTCCTGCAGGAGAAGGCGTGTAGCTGCTCTTAGGCAGGCTGGTGTCATCGGTAGAGATGAAAGGGCCATTCCACAGATTGAGCAAGACCATACAGGCCCCAACACAGGGATTGAGAAGGATAGTGGGCATGGAGGTGGGTTTTTAACACTTAATTTATTTTTATGATCCTCCTTTCTCCCCCTCCCCCTCCGAGGGATCTTGGAAGTCAAGAAGTCAAGACTGACACCTGCCAGGATGTGAGATGTCCAGACAAAATCAGAATGATCCTCTCCAAAGCTGGAGCAGAGGGAAACAGGCTTCAGCCCCTGCAGAGATCAAAGGGCCAGCTGGGTTCGGGGAAGCAGGGCTAGGCAATTCCCAGGTGCGGGGGACCGGTGCGAGGTGTCAGTCACGTCCCCCTGCACATGCTCCTGCAGATGCTTGGCATATGACTTTGGGGCAGCTGGCGGCAGCTAAACTTTGGCCCGCACACCCCCTTCCTTGAGAAGCATGACGGAAGGGATTAAGTGGCTTGTAAGGTGACACGGGGTTGATCAGCTCTCAGTGGCGTGGTAGGAGGGGAGATGCTGAAGCGGCTTTTCGTCTCTGCCCTTGGTCTCTTGTCCATTTGCTCCCCAAGCCAGAAGCCTGTCCCCACTGAAGCTGGAGGAACGGCAGCTCCTACACCTGCCTCCCACCTTTCAGGCCTTGCTCTGCGTCCTTTCCTCTCAAGAAGGGCAGTTAGTCTCTCCAGCATGTCCCAAGCCCAGCTGGTCTCCCCAGGAGCTGGAGGTGTGTGGGCTTATGGGGGCAGGCAGATGCGATTCAAGCGCACAGATGCATCCATTCAGTGGGAGAGGGCTGAAGTCCCTTTGCATGCCCCAGTCGCCGTTCTGTCCTTGCAGCCCTGTGGCAAGACTTCAGCACTGCTCAGAAGGAGGAGAATGATCTGCAACACAAAAGCCTGCTCCTGCTTTCAACCCTCTGTGTCTGCCCTGCTGCTGGGACGCAACAGGGCCAGATTTATCCCACCAGCTGAGCTCACACAAGCAGCTTAACCATTGCACACCCCAGTGCAGGGGACAAAGCTTCACAAGGGTCCAAAGATAGCCCTGGCCTAGCCACCAGGGAGGGAAATCTCTAAGTGCAGCCCCATCCTGAGGATGTGGGCATCACCAGTTTTGCTTGCCTCCCCCTTTCTTTGGGTCAGTTCTACCACAGTCATTTTTCCCTGACTTGGCACAGAGAAACATGAGAGGACCCTACCACCATCTTGGGGCCACCAAAGCGAGAGCAGTGCCACACACAGAGCTTATTCTGCAAGCACAGGTGGCTCCAGTGTCCCCTTGCCATCCTCCCTCCAGCCACATTGCCCTGTCCTCCCTCCTGCTCCCAGCCGGACCCATCAGCAGGCATTTCCGATGACGCCTGTGCTCCGCACTTGCCCGATTCTTGTACCCCCCGCTGCTGCTGGCAGACACAGGACAGCAGCACACCGCTTTCACTCTCAGAGCCCTAACAGCCGTGTCCTCCCCGTGGGGAATAGTATTAGCTGCTCCTGTATCATCCCTGTATTTCCACATGCTCTGCCAGCCCTGTTATTCCTCCACAGCCTTCCTACCCTCCAGTGATACCCAGACTTTCCATGATACAGGCTCCTCTCATAGGAAAGCACCAGAGTGCAGGGAATAAGCCCGTGGATGTGGATATAAGAAACCTGGATGATCTCTGTCACCCAGTTCCCTGTCCTTTGTAACTGGCCCTTTCCCTAAGGTACTGGTTCAAGTGAGGTTCATGTGACTGGTCAGGGCTGAGGATGGGCAGACTTCTTCCATCTGATTAGTTCTCGTTACTGCAGGACCTTTGGATCCCGCTGGGGTCAGGCACTCTGTGCTAGGTGCTGTACACCTAATGAGTGAAGCTTTTCTAGGCAAGGCTGAGTTTTACATGCAGAAGAAAGAAGCACAGTGCGCTTTGCATGTCCTTTGCTCATCCGGTCATCTCGGCTAGCTCAGGGGCAGCTGCTGAGCTTTCTCCTTCTCCATGGCAGAAGATGGCACACATGAAGATGCAGGTGATGTCAAGTTGGGTGGTGGAGCAAAGGGAAAGGCCTGAGGCTGCTTCTGGCAAGAGAACCATCTCCTGTAGCCCCTGTGAGCTTTGTTTGCTCTTATATCCCCTGTAGTCTCCCTCCTGCTCAGGGATGCTATGCACCAGGCACAGCTGCATCAGCAACAGGGGTAGAAAGAAGCAGGGGAGATGCTTGGTGCTGTGAACAAGAGAAATGCAGCCAGGCCTCAGGGCAGGAGGAGGCAAGGCTGAACTTAGCCCTTGAGGCTTGACAGCACTGAGCTACTCCGTGATGAATGTTTCCCTTCCTTGGGAGGGCCTGGGGTGAAGATTTAACCCAAAAGGCTAAACCAGCGAAGTGGGGACGAGACTCGTGCCTCAAACCTTGCATCTCTAGTGCAAAAAAATCCAAGCCAGTTCATCTGAGGAAGAAAGCTCAGAAAGCACTGCTCTCTCTAAATAAATATATATCTCAATCAAGGTCCCACAGTGGTCTTATGGCTGTCCTGCCAGAGGTGATTGAGGAGCAGAAGGGAGTGGATGCAATACAGACCTGGCAACATTAGAGGGAGCTTTGGGAAGGGGTCTGGGAAGAGTTGGAAACAATAACTAGATGTAAATTACATTTTGCGAGTTTGTTTAAATAAGGGATCCAGTTTAATCCCAGCGACTGTTTGCTTAGTGTACAGCTGAAAATTAGCATCAACAATTTTATGCGCACTAATAAATTTAAGCCATTACTCTCTCCATCTGCAGTTTCATTCATATAGTTTAAGAATCAAAGCGATTTCCCTGTAAATTTCTAAGGCTCGGTAATTTACTCCAAAGAATGTAAATAGAAAGTGCCTGAAGGCCCAGGGAGATGGTCTTATAAGCCCTCCCTCCCTCTCCTCCTCCTCTTCCCACTCGTCTCCGGCTAAAGCAATGCGAGGCGCCCGGCTTGGGGAACGCACTTGGATACTGGGCTGTAGCCCCCAAGAGCCCGCTGCAACCTCTGGTGAAATCCCGCAGCTGCAAGTGGCGTCCGGCAACGAARGGAAGGGAGACCTGCGCCCGGAGCCGCTGGCGGAGGGCCCGKCGTGGGTACAGCGCCCTGCTCCCGCCGGCCGCGGCGGCTGGGAGCAAATAAATCATCTTTTATTGTTCCTTGCTCCTCCGGTCAGGGTGGAACATTCCTCCTAAAGAGAAACTTGTTATCCTCCCCGGCACGGCCCTGCCGGATTCCAGGCATCGGTGGCTATAAATACCCGCCGTCCGCATGAGAACAGCATGTGGGCAGCGCTCCCGCGGCCTCGAGCAGCGCGGGCTCCTCCTGGCACCCGCTGCCAGGACCCGCCRGCAGACCGCTGGGAACAGTCCACCGAGAGGCTGCTTTCGCCTTTATTAGCTTAAAAGCCAAGGCAAAAGAGGCAAAATAGTGCAAGGAAACCAGCCGGCTGGGTGTTCTCACTCCACGGTTTTAGACTTGAGGTAGGGACAAAGCTTGCATGAAGATCTGTATCTTAATGAGTTTTACARTCTGAGGCCTTGAAATGTGGTTGGGATTAAGGTTAGAAAGTGTATCTCTCTTTTTYTGAGAATTCAAAAAGTGTCCCAGCTCAAGTCAGGATAAAAAACTCCWAAAATCACAGCATCCCGCCTTTCCATCCCCAAAATTGTGTGGCTGGAAACTTGGATTTTTGTAGGTGTCACTGTGAACYGCCTGGTTTCAGTTTTCATTCTTTCATCAAGCTATTTTACATTTTGAATTAAAAAGACATTTTAAGTAGAAAACCACTACTTTTTCATTTTAGAGAATTTTGTTTCAAAATGTTTACACTTTTTTATAAGACAGGAATTATGTCTAAACCAACCCTTTGAATAGTTTACCACAGCAAATCAAGAGATAAAATTAATAAATCATTATTGGACTTAGGCAAGGCAGAGTTATAATCTCTATTTTACAGTCAAAGAACTTGTGACTTATGCAAGGGGCCWGTGGCAGAGCAAAGAAGTGTTTAGAGGAGACTAGGGATGGCAGACTAAAGTGCAATGGATGCTGCATGAAGATATAGCAAGAAACAGCTTTCTAGGAGAAAATCTGTGCTTGTAAATCAGAAACATTTGGCTACATAAGAATGGGAATTTGCACTGGCATTGAGACTACCATTTTTAAATGTTTATACAGCACCAACTGCAGTAGAAGGCTGGTCAGAGCTCTGCAAAGAACAGTAGTTTGCAAAGTTTGGAAGGGAGAAGRAAGGCTGAGTTTTCCAGACTTGCAACACTCTTAGTTAGAAATGTCCATCTCCTCCCCTCTCTCCTTTTGCTGATTTCAAAACTCTCTGCAAAGGAAAGTCTCCAATGAACACTCATTTTGGATCAGATTAATTAATTTCATTTTATTGTCAAGGTTTAAAAGTATCACACTTTTTTAATGTTAAAACAGAAAGTCACGCTGAAACACAAAGTGAGGTTARTTCTAAGAATGCAGAAGTGAGATCATTAAACACTGACCAAACTTTTCCTGTGCCTGGTAAAATCAACCTGATTTGGCAAAACTTTGACCCATTCTGATTGTGTGTTGTCCAGTAGGAATTTCTTTAGCCATCTGCTTCTAGGGCTGTTTTTGGCGGCCCATTTGAGCTATGTCATTGATGAAGATGGAAGATAGAGTGTTCTGTATGAACAGACCTCAGCAGAGACACCCTTGCACAGACATCTCCTGTAAGCAAAAGCATTGAGTCAAGAGAAGCTGAATTTGTCCCAGAGGCCATAATCACCACAAGCCATGTGAATGTGGGTGAAAATCCCACACCAGGATATCAGATCGACTGGGCCAGATCCTGACCCCATTGCATCTAAACTCCAGGTTACTCCTCTGAAGACGACAGCCCAGGTCAGTAGGTGCAGCCAGCAGGCTTCCAGGCAGGTAGCACTAGCTGTGGATCAGACCAACCAGAGCTGGAGCATCTTCGTAGGCCCCAATGGACTGGTCTGTGCTAGGGAGTAAGCCCTGATAGCTGGATCGCTGTGCCTCTTTTCTTATCGTCTTCTTCACAGCCTGTAGCTAGTCCTTTCTCTCTCCAGGCAATAAATTTCAGGCACTGGGGAACAAAGCGAATGTCGGGGTGATGTGAACTCCTCCATCAAAGTCTAAGTTTGATGCATCCTCTGCTTTTCCAGCACCTCATTTTCCCTTCCTGTGTACCAGTTAATAGAGTTGTTACCCTGTTAGTTTAAAGGGCTGTTCGAATCCTATTAGAATATTAAATTATCTAGTATAGTGCTGCTGGCAAGAGCCAGCACAGAGGGCTGTATGTTAGCTTGACATATAAGCCATCATTCTCTAAGTTAGCTACATTTAAAAGCCAACATCTTTGTTATATCAGAGGGGAACAGTGGGTGAAGCAACTGGAGAGGGATGTTCTTCCTCTCCTGTCAATGTTGCTCTGCTCCATCAGGTGGCACAGATGGGTGACTCCAGCCTTCCTGCAGACAGGTTTGGGAATACGTCCCCCTCATGCCTCATCTTCAGATGGTGCTTTTCTTGCAAGCAGCCGTGGGAGAGATGGAAGCCCCACTGCTCTTCTCATCTCCCAGRTGAGGATGTTGCCTGGGTCTCTTAGAAAAGCCAAGGTGGGGAGCAGAGAAGGTCTGAAAGGTAAGCACAGAGCCACCCACAAGAAGTCACAGCCCTTCCACAAAGCCAGAGGAGGGACCATCCTCAAAGTAATATTCAGGTGACACCTTTGCTGTTGGGAGGACAGACATTAGCTTGTGCAGTTGGTCCCTATTTCCTTGCCAAGCTCCTCCAGGAAGGAGCAAGGCTTTAGGAAGCCCCTACAGAAGCTCCTGGAAGTGCCTCTCTTGGTTAGTGTGACTCTTACAGGCACATCTCTTGTCCTGGATGGGATGGGTGAGGTAGAGCATCTACCCACTCCTAGTAAGGCCATGGCAACAAGTGAGATACTGAGACAGGAGCAGTGTGAATCTGGCCCAGATGTGCTCCCGCCTGTCCACAAAAGCAAAGCAGCTGCACTGCCTTGGTGCAGGCTGGTCTTACCACTCCTGGAGAAAGGAGGCTGAAAGAGCTCGGCTTGTTTAGCCCAGCATGACACCCGCTGAGAGGGGATCTGATTGCTGTCTATAAATATGTCGACAGGGCTAACAGCAGGGAGGAGTCACTGAAGCTAAAAGAAGACATTGTCACTGGAGCAAACAGGGCTAAAGCAGAAGGGAAGAAATGTAGGCTGGAAATTAGCTGCAGCTTTGTAACCATTCGAGCAAGGGGGGTATGGAAGAGCCATCCCACCAGGGTAACTTGGGCCAAAGATGATGCTTGTGTAAGACAGGGCCTGCTCTGTYCATGAAGGGGCTGCTACACTGAATGTATTCAAAGTAACAGGTCTCCAGCCCCAGTTCTGCTTTCCATAGAAGTCAGGGATTGCTGGGGAGAGGCTTGCGTTTCTCTCTTGACAGAGGGGTTGTGTCCCTAGAGCTGTGTCCCCCCGCAGCCAGGTGGACCAGCTTCTCTGCTACTGTGTGCTGTGGCTCTTAGGCCGCAAAAGGCTGTTGAATTTCCAGCTTTTCACATGAGATCCAACCCATGCAAGACATGACTTGGAGTGTCCCCATATTCTGTGTTAACAGGAGCATGCTGGCACCCATACTTGGGGCCGCCTGAGCTTCCAGGACCTGGTCATTTCCCCTGTGGATGGGCGGTCGGACAGCTCTGCTCAGTCATGCTTCTCTTCTCCTTTAGATCTTCCTTTGCAGTTTGTGTGTCCCCTCCTCAGAAACACCTCAGCCCAAGGACATGGGGCTTGTTCATCCTGTTACCCCTGTTAAGATAACAGTCACCCTTAACTGTAACACTGTGGGTGTGCCAGATGAACTGGGGCTCCAGGCACAGACGAGAAAGTCCTGATTAGACTGCCAAGTAACAGAGATGTTACCATTGTCTGAAGCAGGAGACATCAAACATCCGAGGGGAAGCACAGCCCAGATGTTCCAGCCCAGCATAGCCTGGTCCTCTGGGGATGTGGGCTCCCCATCGTACATGGAGACAAGAACTGCCCTGTCTGGTGCTGTGYGCACCAGAGATGGCAAAACAAACACAGCTTCACAGAGGCCTTCCCTAGGAGGACAATGTCACTTGTTGAAAGTTCTGATGTTACAGCACGCAGGGGAGGTCCAGAGTGATACATGCCCACCCCCTTGAGCCCCTCTGCTCTGCACTGACTGCTCGAGGGTTTACAGTCTGTGGCAATAACACTAACGACTGCCTGGAGCCACATCCTTGGTCCCACATTTGGCCCCAGTGCAAAGCTCCAGGGGCTTCCCATGTGTGGCTCTGCCCCTTCTCGCTGCATCTCCTGCCCCAGTGCAGACCCCCAGCACCACGAGATTCAGGAAGGGTACATGCAAGTAACATATTCCCAGACTAAATGTGACCACTGACCATACTTACCAATGTTTTAAAAACAGCCTTCACATCTAACCTTGGTCTTGTGTGCAACTTCCAGTGGCATCAACAGTTTTTTGCAAGGTTTAAGAGCTGCTRCAGCTTCTCCCAGGCAGTCGTCAGCAGGCATGTACATTGCAGATTAACAGTTCTTCATCGGATCCTGTGGCCTGACACAGGTATTGATGCTGGAGGGATACTGCCTTGTTATTCGGTACAGTTAAGTTTGGGTGAATCTAGCTGCAGAAATGTTACCACCACCTCCTGCCCTGCCTCTCCTGGAGGCACCAGCCCTGCTGCAGTCAGCAGAAAGCACTGCTTAACTTGCTGCTAAAGATAAATTTGCAGGTACCAAGTGGGGTCACATTCCCTTCTGCCCTTTCTGCTCCAAGGGTAGTAACGTCTAGCACGTCAGGGCAGTCAGCAAGGGAGAGCAAAGGCTCAGAGGACAACCCAAAGGCTGCGGGTCAAGGTCAGATGGCAGATGGGTCGTGCCCCTAGCTACCTGACTGATCCCAGCCCCAAAGCTGGCCCTTTGCACTGAAGCAGCGGATGGCTGTGTATTTACTCCTGAACTGCCACAGTTTAAAACTCAGAGTGAACATTGTCTGCTGATATCTGCCTGTGTGTATACAGCGGTGGCTTAAAGCTTATGGTGGATGAGGGCTGGATTCATGATGTGTTCAGCTGTCCCAGCTACAGAGGGCAGCAACATCTGGGAGAGCATGAGGGAATGGCTGCAAATTGATGTATCATCACACATGCCTCCCATTTGCTTTGGGAGCTCGAGTGCACCATGCTGACAGAGCCTGATGGGTTCGGGCTGCAGCCAGCCAGCTGGAGCRTGGGTAGAGCAAACTGACAAGTTTCAGCCATCAGCTGGGCACAAGGGACCTGGATCTGCTCCAGTTTCTGTCCAGCTCTGGAGCTGGACAAACCTACAGTGCTGCAGGAGGCCCTGGGGCAGCTGTGAGCAACTCCGGTGGTGTTTGGGTCTCATGGGAATTTGGAGTGGGCAGTGCAAGCTCGACAGGCTGGCACTTTGTGACCTGCTTTGACCCAGGCTAGACATGAGCGGTGTAGCAGGCCACCTAGCTCACCTGGTCCCCGCAATCTACCTGAGCCAGCCATCCCTTGTCTCCTCCATACCCAGTGCAGTTTGTGTTTTATGTGGAATTGAATTTAGTGACGTGGTTCATTGAACCTGCACCCTGGAATTCCCTAGCCCCAAGCACATTCTCCCTCCGGCACATGCTGGGAATCTCCTCTGGAGCAACCCCTCTGACACTCTGCTAATCCTTCCTGTCTCACTCCACCCAGCAATGCTCCAAGCAGATAACACTCTACCATTGGGCGGAGAGACCCTTCACTACAGACCTGCCTAACAGGAGCTGCTGAGGCCTTCTCCAGTCAAACACACGCACAGCAATACACTGTCCTCTCCTCAGTGGCTGTGGATACCAGTTTTGGCTGATAGCTTCTGGAACCGTTATTCTCTGCCCATAACACCCCTCTCCAAACAACAGGGCCCCATGTGGCGGCAAGCCCTGGAACTTGAGAGCAGGGCTCTCTCCCCAGTTCAGAGCCTGCCATGAAGTTTAGATCCCAATGCAAACGTTCCGCAAGGTGGAAGCCACCCATATGCCTCCAGCAGCAACTCCACCTTCCCAGCCATCTTGCCCAGTGACAAAGTACCATTTCATGCAGGTTCCCAAGTGCTAAGGAAAGGCGAACAGAGACAGGKGCCCAGCGGTGGTGCTCTCATAAGCAAACACTGTCGCGGTGGCTATGGGGCATGCAAAGGAGGGACATGGCCATGGCCCACTCTCCCAGCCTGCTCTCCCAGTAACAGTGTTATGTAAATGTTGAAATATGGCTCTTTTTTACTTCCAGTTATGAGAGGTGGGTTTCCTGCTTTGATCTGTCTCTCTCATACACATTCATAACATTCAAATTTATAATGTAATCTTACTTGCCGTTCCATATTTATGAGAAGTTTTGATGGGTGTTTCTTTATGTGATAATATCAAGCAGAATGCTAACCCATTGCCTCAAACCACTGTAAAGTCGTTTTCTTACATAATTGACACCAGCATATTCTTTCATTATACAAGATTTAGCATGCATCTGCTCCACCATTGCACAGCAATAGATGACTTTTTCCAGAGTCTCCTATTATCAATTCAAATTAGCCCCATTTCCYGAAGCTACTGTATGGATTTTACAGTTGACAGTAAGGGAAAAACACAGGAGCATAATGACTCTATTAAATTATTCAGGCCTAGTTAAACCCAGTTCGGTCTGAACTGGAGAGCAAGGAAACAGGGAAGAGGGAGGAGATAGGGAAAAAAAGCCCCTAAACTCCACACAACTCATTGGTTATAAAATGCAGCCATCTTTACAATGAGATATAGAGTGCATCACCTGCAAGACACATGGAAGTCTTTAATCAAAGAGAAAAGTCTGTTGTATTACAGCACATTTGTTTTAGTTAGGGTAATTGGGTTCAACAAGAGGCTAAGAGGAAAAGTTTGGTGAAGAGATGGACATTTTGCTCATATCCGATTTTCCTTCCAAACTGTCTCACAGGGCTTCCTGCCTCCTGCTAATCCTATGTCACTGCTTCTCCTCCCAGAAGGGCAGGTGGCTGGGCAGGGCACAATTGGCTTCTGCCAGTTGATGCCATCTTAAGAAAAGACTATGCTTCATCCCCATGGCAGATAGACAGGTAGATACAGGATGGACCTGTGACTATGGAGAGAGAGGAAGTGTGTGGGGATGGATGGATAAAGCAGTGGCACCTGGCTACCCACTGGTGGATGACTGGAAAGAGAGAGGAATGTGGCTAGCTGTTTGGGCAGGAACACATCCAAAAATGGAGGATAGATGTACTGGACTACCTGAAGTATGGAAAAATAAGGATCAGAGTTACCCAAAATACAGTTAGATGCTGACTCCCTGAAGAGTTTCCCTGGCTCCCACATTGAAATGAGTATGTTGGACATGATCAACTGTAAGGAGTAGATGAACAAGCCTTTTAATACTCTGTGCAGGCTGACACAGCTCCGTAGGGCTGGATAGTGAGTTTTCTATTGATATGCTACTTTAGTTCTGAGTGTCTCAAGGTGGGGAGCCTATGGGAAAGATGTTTGAGGCATGCCCCACCCAACCAGGAGGCCAGGTTAAAGGCTTACAATAACCACCCCAGTCGTATACCCAAGCATCCATGGCCACATACCTTGCCAAGGCATTGGTGCTGAGTAGCCTGACACCCACACTTTGGCCAGGCATGGGTCCTGCACAAAAAATGAGGATGGGCCCCCTCATATGGTTGGCCACATTTTTGCCCTCTTTGCAGCCCACCACCCAATCTCCTTGGCCCAGCTGCACCTCCACTCTTGGCTTTGCGCTGGCATATTTAACTAGCTGAGTGCAGATGAACAGAAAATTAAACTCCTGGGTATTAGTAGCATTCTTRCTACTTCATCTGCGATATCAGCATGCCCCAAGGCCTGTTCATGCCTTGTAGAGTCAAACACAGTGGAGATGATAAGAATTCAAAGCTTGCCCAGCTGCAGGTTTCTTTGCCCACTGACAAACTGCACTAAACCTACAGCACTGTATTCCCACCCAGACCCTGCCATCGGCTCAAGACTTCCATCTGCCCAAGCAAAGCTTCGTACTGACCCACAGTTGTGAAAAATGGGGGTACAGTGGAGAAAAATCTCCCTATGAGCATCATAGAGCAGCTGCAAGTCCTTTTCCTCCCACCCTGCATAGCCCTGGGGTCAGCAGCAGCAACCCGTCACTGCAGGAGAGATGACTGCTCATACTGCAAAGGGACTTGCAATGTGCTCAGCCCCTCAAGCACAAATGAACRTGGGGTCTTGCCAAGGGGAACTCATGGACTGAACTCATCATTTCCAAACCATGGCCTGGGATGAGCACACAGGGATGACAGCCGCCTTGCACCCCAAGGGACCTCTCCAAATAAGCTTCACAGCTCATCCCGGAAGAACYAGAGCTCCTCACCAGCCCCATAGGGGTAAATTGCTGCTCCTAACTGGTCAAGTCCTCCATGGTCTTATCTCCTGACCAGCCCTGTATTGCCACGTGTTTCTGCTCCTAACCCGTCCCCTTCAACTACATGGCAAGAACAGTATATAAATYGGCAATCCTGCTGGTAATCCTACTCTTCAGTCTGTATCAAGGCTCCTCCTGAGTTCATACTTCCTGTTCTCAGAGCTGCCCTGGAAGATCCTTGTATCCCAAGCTCTGGGAAAGCCTGCCTGGTTTCCCCCTCTTGGATCCTGGCCCCTCCTGGGATAATCTTCTTGCAGCTTCTGGAGGAACAGCAGTGATTTGGGGTCTGGGTTTTTTCTTTTTGGGGAGAAGGGGGACAGAAAAGCAGCAAAGGGCAAGACAAAGATCAGAAAGAGTTTTCYAGAGGGGCTTTCCAGGATTCATTCTGCACCCTTGACTAGAGATCGCAAGACGCACAAATGAACTCACAGCTGGCCTCTCCTGCTTGGATATATCTGCCCAGGTCAAAAGCAGTGAGTCCAGTACAGTGTAAACTTGTTGCGTGACAGGCTGATATAATGCAGCATGTTCTTTCTCTGCTGGTGGTTTTATCTCACATGCTGGTTGCTGGGTCTTTTACAGATTAAAGATTGTACTTCAAATCCGACAGCCCCGTTGAGCCCCCCATGGGGTTACTCAGGGAAGTGATACTTCCTGCCCTGCAGAGAAACTGCCTTTCCCCATTCATGTTGCAAACCCTCGTTTTGGCAGGGCTGGAGCAGTAGCAGTCTCTGGAAAACCTAGCACAAGTCTTCTCTGAAAGTTAGCATGCTAGCACCAAGCACCATGGGATGTGCTCCATCCAGCAGCTGTGCTCTGTCAGCAGCCCCAGTTCCTCTGGTGACAGCTGAGCCCCAACATATGGATTCCATGCTGGCATGCTTGCTGGTGCATATAGGAGCTAGACGGGAGCTTGTGTCACCTTGGGGATCCCGGCCAATGTGAATCGCTCACTGCTAGCAGAAATTAGCCTCTGGGATCAGGAGCAAAATGCTGACAGAAAGTAACCTTAGCCCTTCTCCCCATAGCGTGCTCTGAGGAGCTGGTAGACTTGATTGTGTCTCATTTGAGGTTTCCTCTCAAATGGGGTCTCTCTCTCCTTCTCTCTTTTGTGTTCAAGCCATACTCAGGTTTTCCTCACTCTTCCTTCTTCACCTCTTGCTACCTGCTCCTGCAGCTATTTATTGATACCTCTCTAGCAGTCTGTCCCAGGGTTCTCCCTGACAGCTGTGGGCTTTGTTTCCTTTTTGTTCTATAGCAGCAGATGACAAAGCCCAAAGAGATCCTATCACTGGGGAACCGTGCATGGTAAATTGCTGGCTGAATTGGAGACGGATCATTTTAGAAAGCAGGGAAGTGACTGGATTGAGTCACAGGGCTGGTGAGGAGCAACTGATGAAGTCTGGCTGAGACCTCATCCCCCAAGTTCCCACAATCTTCCCTTGTTCATCAGATCTCAATATGTTTTAGAGCCAAGTGTGGTGACACTGCTATTTTACAGAGTAGGGCAGACTGGAGGAGCCTGGTAGCAGAGCCAGGGATTTAACCTCCCAGCCACAAGCAGGTGCTTTACCTGTTGGGCAGCGCTGTCCCTTAAAGCGATGGATGGATTTGGCTCTTCATCCTGCAAGGGGCACAGCACTCTCACCTACCAGGCCAGGTGCCCGAGTGCTCGCCAGCTGCTCTGCAGTCCTTACTTCGGTGTTTTGGAGCGGGCCGTCCTGCCCAAAACCTGCTTGATGCCTGACCATCCTCAGTACAGTGTTGGGGTCTAGCACACACCACACTCCCCRGAGTCTGCAGGAGCCCAGCCTCAAATTCCCCTAGTCCAACTTGCAGCCGATCTTTTCAGAAAATTCATGGTGAAGGGTGAAAACTCTGCATAGTTTAGCAGCAGCTGTTTTGCCTGATTTATTGGCTGTTGCAAAGGCCTGTGCAAATGTAGTGAAGTGGTCTATTATCAAAAGATATATCCAGTGCCCCCTGCCTTGCAGATGACTGATACCCTGATCCAGCAGCTTATTTAACACCTGTTCAGTTTTAAGCACGTGGGCCTGACCCTTTGAAGTCCTTTGGGAGCAGTGTCAGAGCTTATGTGCTCATGGTTCAAGTGTGGGCTTCAATATTTGTGTGGATTGGTGTCCCTGTGGGTCTTAGCTGTGAAAATAGCAAGGGGCAAGACGGAAACTGATCTCCGTGAAGGCTTTTACCCACTTAGAGGGTGCAGAGAATTGGGAAGGTTTTGGAGAAACTTGGCTGGAGACTCACCTCCTTGTGCCAGTGTGGGGCAGGGTCTGGGGCACAGCTTTATCCTGCTGCAACAGCCACCTTAGAGCTACCTGGCTGCCCTCACAGCCAGCAAAATCGCAGAGAAATGGGGTAAGAAACCCCCTGGATGGGTGGCTAACACAGYGCAGGGCAGGGCCAGCAACTGACTAAAACCCAAAACATCTTGCCCAGGGTCTCCTTGGCAGCTTTCATTCATAATGAGTAAACAAGAAGCAAAACCAGGCGTAGCAATTTGCTATTCCCACCTCCTTTCTGGCTGGGGAGTTTCCTGGTGCGGCATTGGTCAGAGAGGGGGGCTCTTGGTTCCCAAACAGCCCAGGATGCGAGAGAGAGGCATGCTTTGAGCCATTTTTTGCAAAACACATGGAGCTTTCTGGCTGTGCTCTGACTGGCATTGCTGGCTGTCTGCCATCTAAACCCTAGTGAAGTGTTTTTTGGGTTTTTTTTGGATTCAGGTTCAAACTGCTAAATCACTTCAGTCCCTCTCCAAAACCTTTAGAGGGCATATTGCTTTAAAACCCCGTAATGCCTTACTGTGGTAAATTCTCCAGAGGCGACAGGGATGTGGCTGAAACAACCCAAAACAATTTATTTCGCCATTTCTGGACTTTTCATTTCAAAATGGCATTTTCTATTTAGAAAATTGGCCAGAATTTTAACAGGGGCAGAAAAAGGTTGCAGGAGGGGCAAGTTGTTAAAAAAAGAGCTGGAGCTGTGAATCCTGGAGTCAGCGATAAAGAAAGTGTGTTCTCAACAGGGAAATGAAAAGTGTGACCCTGTCACCCGGCTGCAAAGTGGACTACCATTTTCCAGCAATGGTGCCTGGTGTTATGACAGGTCTTAATTAAGCTCACTGTTAATGATCTGGGAAGTTTGCTTCATTCCTGAAGCCCGTCGGTGGTAGCAAAGCAGGAGCAGATAGCGAAATGACACCAAAATATTTAGCACCCGGGTTCGTTCCCAGCGAGAGCTTGATGCAGCCCATGGGAACACTGACCTGGGGTTTGAAATAGCAGATGAAGGTCAGCTTGGGAAAATGCAGCTGATCTGCAAAAGGGAAAAAAACAAATGGGCCCCATCAGCTTCATTCCCGCTCCCAGCCCAAAATACCCAACAGCGGCTTGGCTTGTCGTGGGAGAAAGAATTCTGATCCATTTTCACCTGCTTTATTTTTCATGTGAGTTGCCACCTTTTCCCTTGTGAACTTAAAGGAAAAAAGGCTGTTTTTTTTTTCCAAGGCAAATACACAGAGTGAAATTTTTTCATATGTGTGTCAGCCCATTCTAATAACGTGAAAGCCCCAGGGCTGGTGGGAAGGAGGGAGTGGGGGAACAGCACCCTTGGGTACAGCCATGAGTAGGCAGGAGAGAGGAGATTGCCATGGGAAAGATGCCCATATAATTTGGGACTGAATACAGACATGCAGAATGAAGGATCAGCTTGGAAACACCCTGCGCGGCTCTGCCTATGGTCCAAGTAGAGTCATAAGGGTCATTTCCAGGCCTATGACCCAAAAGCCACTGGCATGGTCAGAAGATGTTCAGGAAAAGCTATGAAAACAAGCAGAGGTGCAAAGGGAAAGACTTRCAAGGAAAGATTAAAGGAGCTAACTGCACCCAGCACCAATGATGACTCAATGAGGACACGATGATAGCCTGCAAATATCTGAGTGGTATTAGCACTAGTAGTCAGCCTGGGGGGATGAAAGGGTGTAAGTTAGAGGGACAGGTGGCAGGGAAGGGAAGTAAAATGGAGAAGGARCTTCAAGAAAGCTTCCAGAGAACCAAGAGCATTAGGAAATAGGATGCGTTCATCTGGGCAATGGTGGGACACAGCCCGGGACCCCAAAATAGACTGAATGAGGTGCCTGAGATGTGTGTTGGGGAACTCACCCGGCATGAGGGGCAAGAGGGGCATAAGCTCCTTGGCTTTTTGCATTGCTGGCCCATGTGATCCCTCGCGTGATGGGCTGTCACCTGCTGGGGAGCAATAAAACATCAAGCTCAAGAGGTGAGCATGTGGAAGTGGTGGGGGTTAGAGCCAGGCCGGGCATGGCTGGAAGCTGTATAAACTCATGTCCTAGCCATAATCTCACATCAGTCCAGGTGCACGGTCCAGGCCTTTGATCTCCAGCCTTGCCCCTTTGTTGGTGCCCTTCATGACTTCTGCTGCTGGTCTGGGGGTCCCTGGCCCCGCGGCTCTGCCAGCGCTGGGCAGGCTTGGCCAGCACCCTTTGCTCTCCTGCATCCCTGCGCTCTTCCCACACCCCACCAGACCTCCCAACACCTGCTCAGAGAGGTCTGCCCACCATCCATGCTATGGCAGGGCTGACCTTTCCCAACTGTATTATTCCAGCCCCTTGTCTCTCCAAAACAAAGACTCCCAGCCATCCTAACTAGCATACACAGGGATCTTTCCATTTTTTGTGATACTGAATATCTCCTGGCAGCAAGCTCTGGGGAGAGCAAGCACCCTCAGCCACCTGCCCCTGCSCCCCAGCCCCCTCCCCTGCGTGTCCCCATTTCTTCCGGCTGTGGCAGATACAAGGTCACCTCCGGAGATGGGGTGCCACATGGCACGGAGACGTGCCAGCCACGTCAGCTGATGCAAACACCACTCCTGCTCCCAGGGAGCAGTGCCAGGCGAGGATGCAGCGGACTGYGGGTTGGTGCAGAGAAGGGAGGCGATCGGAGAGCGGGGGGAAGGCTGAACGCAGGGCCTGGCCTTACGTTCAGATTGCCCCAGGAGCTCTGCCAATGTTGCCCAGCATACGGCTTCCCAGCAAGGGAGGCTGGCTCCCCTCTCTGCATCCCTCCTGGCAGGGATGAGGGAGACAGGGAGCCCTGGGTCGCATCTTGCTGCCATCCTCGTACAGCGGGGACAGTAGGTCCTCCTTGCGAAAGGCCTCAGCATCCTTCTGGACAGACAGACCTTTCCATTCCCGCCAGCCCGCTCTCACTTCCACCAGGGCAGTAATCCCTGGGAGCTGGAGATGGGCTGGGGACAGGCTGGATGAGCAGAGCTGCAAGTGACCTGTTGGGAGAAGTGGCTRGGGGACCATGACGAACTAGTCGGTGTCTCCGCTGCTGGACAATCAAAGAATTCCTCCAACTGGCTGGATCTATCCAAAAGTGATGGACGTGCATCTGGGCTGGGGGTGGGGAGAGGGGGCTGGTGGGGGACTCTCCACCGTTAGTGGTAACAGCTGGGACCAGGCCTAAACATGATTAATTAACATTGTAAAAAAAGAAAAAAAAAAAGGAGAGAAAAAAAAAGAGAGAGAGAAAAAGAAAACCCAAGTCACAGACATGATTAAGATTTATGGGCCCAGAAGGATGAGGAGAAYGGGGATGGAGGAGAAGAAGGAGGGAAGGAGAAAGAGTGCCAAGGAGGTGGATTACAATGTAATGCTTCTTCGTGCTCCAAAATTACAAGAAGGGGCTGAGTGTCAGTCCCCAGAGTCGGGCACTGCTGAGAGTTTGGCTGGGCCAGTGCGGGAAGGCAGYGGGGGGTGTGCGCGCTTGATGCTCTTTTCTCGGTGGGGGGAACATATCCCGAGCAGGATGCCAGCGGAGGAATGCGTGGGCATGATTTACAGCCCGTGGGACGGGCTGCCTGGCTGCACCGTGCCAGCGCTTGTTTGGCTAGTGAAACCTCAACGCTGCGGGGTGGCGTACAGCGAGGGGCCCCTGCTCCATCCCTCCCGGCTCTGCCCGCCCTGCAAACGGCACCCGGGAACCAAGGGCTCACAAGGCGACAGGATGAGATCAAAACTGGTTTTGAGCAGAACTGAAGCAGCATGGCGAGACGCCTAATGCTCCAAGACTTTCGCTAAGGGAAGCCAAGGTTGAAAGCAAGAGGGAACAAGAGCTGGGACAGGTGACCCACTTTGGATGAAATAGGAACCGGTTGGAACCTCCTCCCAAAAAACGCCAACCAGCCCAGCTCTGCTCTATTGCCTTCAACTAACCCATAATTTATGGATCAGAGGGTACATGATCCCAAACAGCCCTTTCACAACTCTAAGATCTGTCTTGTACCAGCTAAAGCTGTGACATGGCATTGGCATTTTCCTTCTGCATTGCCAAGTCTGTGTACAATTGCCAATGGTTTCACTTCTTTCTCCTTTTTTTCTCAAACATGAGCGGCTAGAAGCAACCCACCCTCCCTCTGTCCCCAAAATCAGCTTTCGAAGCCAGATTTTGTTAATGTGCTGGGATTTTCAAACATCAGAACAAACCCCCCGTTGTCATTTTTTGTCTCTTTTGCCTTGCTGAGAACCAAATTGGACATGCAGGCTTTGCAGAATTATAAATAAATAACAAGATTTCTACCAAAAGGAAAAGTTTCTGCAGAAGGGCTCAGTTTGCTTTAAGAAACATTTTGTCCAAAATGTCACCCAGTGCCATCAGCATCTGCTGCAGACATGGTGTTAAGTGCACTGCCTTCCTGGGCAGAGCTCATGCGCAGGGTCCTCCTTTGCCCTTCCCTACTAAGTCACCAGTGTCACCAGCTCTGTTGTCTCTGATCTCATGAGGAAAATAAGGCTATGACTCCACTGACTCTGTCCAAATAATTCCTTGCTGCTTGCTCCAAAACCACTTGTGGTATGCAAAGCGCAGCCCTTCCAGGATCTCTGTGTGCACTCTGACCAGGCTTGGCTCCAACAACAGGCAGCAGAGGCCAGACATGGAAAGCAGAGCAGTTGAAATCTAATAAAGTGTGGGATCGCTGCTGCCTTGTCCCCATGGCCCATGTATCTGTGTAGTTCCAGACACACTGCAGGCCTGGCAGGCAAGCTGGGGCAAAATCAGCTTCACATCCCAGTGCTCTACCACCTTTTTTGGATGGTGAGCAAATCATTGTATTAGAGTTAGCATGGTGGTTGGGGGAGATAGGGACCGACGACCTTTTCCGTTCCCCCAAGTCTTTATGCATGCCTGTTTCAGGGTGCAGGAGATCAGTGTAAGAGTCTTGGTGGCTGATCAGGCTACTGTGAAGACACCGATGGAACGGGATAATACAGACTCAGGACTCTCATGTATCTGGCCCCAAGGGGACAGTGCACTTGAAGGGGTGTCACACAAACCTGTCCTCCTTGTTAATCCTGGCCACTTCTTTACAGAGCTTTACACCATGCACAAAGGGATCAGCAAGCAAGACACCAACAGAATGGCATCAAGCCATTGTCAGAAAGTGGGAAAACTGTGGAATAAGGAAAAGTTGGAGGTGTTTGGTTTCACTACAGCAGATGTGAAAGTAAAATAATATGAGGAATTTGGGAATTTATACCGGAACCTTGACTGGACCCACCATCCATCTGGGCTTCTCTTCATTCATCCCTCCATCCATGGATCTTCTATGAACCACCCATTCATCTGTTTATCTTCCTCCTCCTGCTTGCGATAATTGTTGGCACAAGGCATTGCACAGAGGAAACCAGCTGCAGAGCACAATGTCAATTTGTGTCGGTACTAATTCCCCAGGAATGATGCTTCATGGTCTTGTAGGCCTTCTAGTCACACTTTCTCCATTAACTGTTTGCATGTAGCAGAAGAGCCACCCTAGCGATTCTGCAGTGTGGCACCTGCTCAGAGGAGTGAATGAGGAGCATCATGCCCAATCCATTCCCCATGAAAACAGGGCTCGAGCAGGCCTGAGAAGCAAGGATGGTGGTGGTGAGGCCGTCAGGACCTAAAACAAAAAGAGCAGAGAGGGAAGCAGAGAGACAGGGGTTAGTCTTGCTGCACACAGGCTGATAGGAGATATCTGGTGGGGAGCAGTCAGGACAAGAGAAATAGGGGTTTTTTTGGTGGGGAAATGGGCCCAGAGCAACAATGAAAGGAGCAAAGAGTTGGCAGCTGCTGTGCTGTGAGCAGATGGGCTCATACTGTGCTTGGGTGTCTTGAAGGGGTCCTCCAGGGAAGGGAGGAGCGCCAGGAGACATAATAAGAGAGGCAGCAAAACGTGGCCTCCGTATCCCTTGGAGGTGAGCGGCACTGCTGGCTCCCTGGCCTGGCAGGCTGCTCTATCTCACACTGCTCCTCAGTCCTGTCAGCATTTTTCCAGCTGTCTCCCCTCTCCAGGGCAAGCCCCGGGGTTTCAGCAGGAAAATGGGAAGAGAGCACACTCCAAAGTGCTGTGTCGGTAGTAATCCTCCATCGCACTACTCTAACTGCTGTGGGCGACAGCGGACCTCAGGCTGAACGCAAGCCAACAGTTGCTCCCATCAGGAAGGAAGTGAACAGCATCCTGGGCCAGCAGGTCAGGGTGGTCATCTGCTCTGCACAGCACTGGGAAGGCTGCCCTGGATGCCATGTCCAGTTTGGGAGGGAGGTGGAGAAGCTGGAGAGGGTCCAGAGGACAGGGGCCTGAGAGGAGACAAGAAATTATTCCTTTGCTGTGGCAGAAAGATTTTACTGCATCACCCAAGTGTGTCCCTGTGTTTCCGGCCCCTGGTCCAGCCTCACAAGAAACCTCAAAGCTGATATTTATTTGAGGCTAATGTAAAAGATCTCTGCCCCTTTGCTGGAACCTGTCCCCAGATGCCTTTTGTGTGCTCCCGATGACTCTTGGATCTGACCCAAAATGCTTCATACTGATGAACCTGGAGAAGGGACCCAGGTGTCCTGCTCTGAGCTCGTGATTTGCTCTGTTTGGGCAAGTCACTAATAGACTTTTTCTAATGGTTTGAATCAAGGCACATTCCCCTTTGCCTCCCTCCTTCCCCCTTTCTGTTCCCTTTGGAAACCTGTAAGCAGGGATGTTCTTGTTGTCTGTTATTGGTCATATATGATCATGTGGCAGCAAGCTATGCAGGGTCGAGCTCCTTTTATCGCCCCTGTGTGCTCTGATGTTCAATTGCTCTGGAAGCCCCTTGGATTTGATGTTGCAAGGCTGGGAGAAGACACTGCAGCTCCCTGCTTGTGCTTGGCTCTCTCCTCTGCTTTTGCGTCCGTCCCTTCCCTGTTGTCTCAGTCTCTCCTACAGGGGAAAGTTTTTCCAGTCTCCCCATCAGATCAGTCAGTCCCAGGCCGGAAAAGCTGCAATTCCAGGATCCTTGTAGGGAAAAGAAATGGCTTAATGCTTAAATGCCCTCCCCACCGTGTCGACACCTTCCCCCCCAACCTGCCGCGTGTTGTACCGAGCAGCAGGGGTACCCCAGGGAGCTCTGTTCCAGCTGCACGCTCATCAGCCATACGGGGAGCGCTCAGCGGTGCTTCGCCGCTAACGCGTGCCGTGTTTAATCACACATCTGTGGGTTCAAACAGATTTAGCCAGCACGGGGAAGGGACGCGCCAGGTAGCAGCAGGTGACAGAAGTTGCTGATTCTGGTTAAACTGTGAAAAACGGATGAGGCAGAGAAAGGAGGGAGGCAGTGTCATGGGAAGACGGGAGCCCCGGGCATCCTGCCCCAGGCATCTGGGGTAAGAAAGCATCTGTTTGTGTGTGTGTGTGTGTGCATACGCACACGTGCACACGCATGTGTTTGTGTGAGCAGATTTTTATGGGAATACCCAGGCCTTCACACTTAGGTCACTGTAGGGCGTGCAGCCTGTGCCTGGCATGTTGCATGTCTCCATGCACGTGGTACCCAGTCTGCGGTTGTGTCTGCAGCGTACAGGCGTGTAGGTGATGTTTGCATACACAGAGTGAGCCCTGCGTAGGTTTGGGCTGGGATGTTTGTGTGGCAGTCAGCTCACACTGTGCTGATCCTGCGTGGGTGTGTTGGGACAACAGCGTGTTTGTGTGTGTGACAGAGTCCTGTGCGTGTGTTGGGCGGGAGGAAACCTCGAGTTTCGTGTAGGTGTTTGCTGAGGTCTATGTCTGCAGGGCATTTTCTTTATTGGTTTGCATGCACCAGCAAGAGGTATGAACAGGGATGCCATGTCTTAAGCACTGGGGGTAGTCAGGCTGGGAAATGAGGTTTTTGGAGCTCGAGCTCCTTCTGCTTGCGTGCACGTGTATTCACCCCTGCTGACAGGCACATGTGTGCAGACAGCATGTGCATGTCCTGCATGCAGGCTCCTGGGGAAGGTGTCTGGGGTGAGCCACGGTCCCAGGATGTTGGTGTGACAGGATTGCTGGCCGTGGCAGAGCATGAATGGCACAAAAGTGGCTCAGAGCAGCCCCTCTCCCCATGCCCTGCTCAATCTGCTGGGGCTGGGGAGGAAGAGAGGGGCAGCCCAGAGCTGGGACCCGAACGTGCCTGGCTCCCATGGATGGCAGGACTGGGATGCACAGGGATGGGGAGCCGGGCTGTGGGGCCCTGCTGCGGCAGCTCACGAGCAGCTAGTTGGACAGTTCCTGCTAGCTGTCACCATGGCCGGTCGCAAAGTCCCCCAGTCCTCAGGGATCCCCATGCTACCTGACCTTCCCTCCTGGCCCAGTCTTGCCAGGGAGACCCAAGGCTGAGCCCTGGCAGGCTGCTAGGGACATTTCCCTTCCCTGGGGGGTGGGGACCAAATTGAAGCAGGCTTATGGGCTGGTTTTCCCCCTCCCAGACGCTCTTCAACCAGCTCTGCCCATGGCCCGACCCTTGCTCTGCCTCTGCTAGCTCAGTCCTCAGCTTTATGGCGCTGTGCTGGCTCTCGGCACCCCTGGTCTTGCAGAGCCTGCTGCCACTCCAGTCGTGTGCACCCTCTGCTGCTTCCCCAGCTCTGCTTGCCCTGACTGGACCACCAGGATCCCCTGCTATTTTGGTCCCGAGCAAGGTCCCAAATCTTGCACAAACTCCTTCCGCTCAACGCCAGCACTGGAGATTTCTAGCAAAATTTCCGCACTTCCCCCACCAGGCTGGGCTCTCCCCCTTCACCGCGTGGCTTTATCCCAGGCCTGGCCTCTCAGCTCCTCTTCTCCTGCCTTTGACCCCAGCCTGCAGCCTCCACACTCTCCCGTTTCTAAGTGCATCCCAGCAGCCTGGCAGCTCCTTGCTGCCTCCTCCCCACCCCAGCTCGTTGTCCTTCGATCCCAGCTTCTCCGGTGTCCGATACACGGGGTGTCCTGGCTGGCTGCCGCGCTGCGCCGGATGGTGAATGGGACAGGTGGGGCCTGAGACAGTCTCTGCTCTGCAGCATGGCACAGTTTGGAGCCACATTTGACTCCCTCAGTGGGAGGGAGGCGGGTGAGGTAACGGCTGCTCATTCGGGAGCGTGAGCATCCATCTGGTGCGCTGAGGGCACAGGGGGCTTGGCACCCAGGAGCTGGCTCGGCCGCCAGGTGCCCTTGGAAGGGCCAGAGCTGAGCTCTGCCTGCAAAGGGAAACTTTGCCCTTCACTCTGACCTTGGGGCTGAGCAGTCCCTGTGGAGCACGCAGCATCCCTGGAGCACACAGCATCCCTGGATCATGCAGAATCCCTGGTGCACACAGCATCCCTGGAGCGCACAGCATCCCTGGATCATGCAGC
>NW_020449418.1:7399532-7419243 GCF_003343035.1 Apteryx rowi
CCTGGAGCACACAGCATCCCTGGATCATGCAGAATCCCTGGTGCACACAGCATCCCTGGAGCGCACAGCATCCCTGGATCATGCAGCATCCCTGGTGCACACAGCATCCCCAGGTCCCTCTGCTCCGCTGCAGCTCTCTGCACAGGCAAGAGACCTCTCCCAGTCTCTTTCCAGACCCTGTCATGCCCCTGACAGTGGCAGTAGATCTGGGCGAGGATGCTCCAGTCCCTGCACCTTGTGTCATACTTGCACCAGTGAGAAATGCAGGTGTGACATATTGAGCTTGGAAGATGGCTTCATGCCCCTGAGGCTTGTTTGCAAATGACTGTATGTCACACCAAAAGGCAAAGAGGCTGTACCAGGAGATGCACAACAAATTCCCACCACAGCCCTGTAAGGCCTCGTAGCAGCCTCATGCCCTGCCCAAGCAGAGCCCCAGCACCCTGGGCAGGCAGTGCCATGCAGCAGCCCCGCCAGCAAAGGCAGCTCTGTGGCTAAGCACACGGAGGCTTCAGCTCAGCTCTCAGCTCTGCCGCAAACCTCCTGCACGAGCCGGGGTACTCCCTATGTCAGGGTCTCCCAGGGGCACCACTGCCTGCTTTTCGGGAGGTCGAAAGGGAATTGCAGCAGCAGGATGGGAGGCACTTGGCCATGCTGACTATGGAGAAGGCTCTCTAGTGGGAGCGGAGCCTGGCTTAGTCCCAAAGGAGCCTGCTTTGTGAACACCCTATACGAACACTTATGTAGTGAGCAGTCGTAACAACGCATAAAAGCACGGTTTAATGGCTTACTATAAACCCTACTGAAACTCAGCAAAGAAAGGAGAGGATTTAGTGTATTCCTCTGCTCTTTCCCACTTCTTCAATGATCTGCCTCACTTCCCTTCTGCAATGCTGGTTATTTTTGTTGCTCTATTCTGTGATTTAATAAATAGACCTCTGTTTCTACCAAGGTTGGATTTTTGTTTTTCTCCCAAACAGACACTAGAAACAGGAGGCAAATGCATTCCTTGAGATGCCAACACACCTTTGCAGACATGGGAGGCTGTGCTGGAAGGTGGGCGCACAGGACCTGGTGGGGAGGCGGCATGGGTGCCTGGATGCTGGTGTAACCTCAGCAGTTATTGCTGACAGATGCGCAGTTAATAGTCTGTCTTTTTAACGTGTGTCACTCTTGGATCTTAAAACCCAGACTGGTGAACAGCAGTCTCCTTGTGCTGCAGTGCCAGGACACTTATATGGGCCCCTAGCAGGGCAGGAACTTTCCGTCTTGGATTTGCTCCGTGAGAATGCTGGGAGGAGCTGACGGCCGCAGCCGGTTCTCATCCTGCAGGACGATGTTGAACAAGTGCTGCTTGAGGAGAGAAGCCAGCTCAGGGCTCCATCCCTGCCCGGACAGGAGCTTGCTCACAGTCCTCCAGCTCTCCTGGGCTCCGGGGCAGGATGGGAGACAGGGCCTGCAGTAGCCCGACCTGAGAGCCAGGTGTGGCAGAAGGAGAGTGTGCTTGGAGATTTAGTACCTCTTCATGCCCTGCTGAACTAGGTCTCCTGTTACCCTGGGCGTCATCCTTTGGCATCATCCTTTTCTGCAGGTGGATTTGTGCAATAAAGACTTACCTGTGCCCCCACTACCTACTGCTGCACAGAAACCCATCACCCTACCAGGTGCAGTGGCAGAGACCTGAGTTTGGAGCAGGAAGGTCCGAGGTCAGTCCTCACCCCATGAAGACCTTAGGGGCTGCGTTAGAAAGCCAGATGATGGGTGGAAAGTGTGGGGTTCACAGGTTGTCATGCTGACTCTCCGCCTCGCAGAAAGGCCTGGGAGGCATCGTTAATTAACGCCCTCAAAGCACCGTGCAACCCTCCAGGACCTGTGAACAGCGCAGTGACATTAGCATCGCTCTCCTCCTCTTGCTGCATCCCTTTGCACCCCCGAAACCAGAACGGCGGCTCCGTTTCCTCCAGCCTCATCGGAAAGCAGAGCCGGGAGACCAACTCCTGCTATCCCCCCTGCAAGCACACCCAGGCGCTCGCAGACGCTGCCTCCAGGCTGCTCACGGCACCGCGGCAGCCCGTGCCGTGCCCGGGGAGCCCGAGGCCAGGCAGCGTGCGCTGTGCCTGCCTGTGGCCCCGCGCCCCAGGGGTCCCCCCGCACCTGCTGAGCTGCCCCGGCTGCTCGTCGCTTCTCCCTACTGAAGAATTATGTAGCATGAAGAAGCAGGCTCCACCATCTTGAACTGGCAGTGAACTTTGCTTTCTACATATAAATACAGATAGCAATCACACCCCAATCAGCACACAAGCTTCAGGGCATCATCACGGCAACTCTAACTTTCCCATTACGATAATGTGATTTTCACTCAGTCTATAATATCACCAGCCATGAATAAAACAACTGGCTTTCTCTCTCCCTCTCTTCTCTCTCTTCCCCCCTCCCTCTCTCTCTTCTTCTCTCTCCCCCTCTCCCAGATCACAGTCTTTGCATACTAATGTTGGCTGAATATGGCTCCCAGGGTACGATCTCTGACGGAGGGAGGGAGGGTCAGGCTCCGGCTGGATCCCTGGTGCTCTCGGGGCTGTCGCATGGCCTTCAGCTCCCTTTTACCCTCCAGGATAGATGAAACCTGGCTGGACAGAAAGGCAGAAGCTGGCTTCTGGCCCCRGTGGTGGCGTACACCGCAGTGGGGCAGGGACACGCTGCTGCCAGGGTGGCTGGGTAAAGGGGGGGTCTTGGCCCCCAAAGCGCCCAGCCCCTGTCCTGCTTCCTGGAGCTGGGGGTCTGTCTCTGCTCTGAGTCTCCGGGGGGTGGGAACTGTGCCCGTCCTGTCCTGGGGTGCCTTCAGCAGCTCACCACTGGGCTTTGGCCAGGCTGTTGCTCTCACCCATGTATGTCTGGAGTCCCCGACGATGCGCAGAGGCCAGATCAGGGAAATGATCCAGCTGAAAACAACCCTATTGCAAAAGAATGATTAATTCCCAGCTGGGCCAGTCCCTGACCTGACSCACTGAACCACGCTGGACTTCCCAGGGAGCCTTCTGGATTTGCTAAGACCCCACCAAAAACCAACACGTGGGATCAGACCCATACTGCTGTGGGTCCTGACATGGCCAGTATCTTTAAAGGTTACCACAGAGCAGAAAACCTTTTTGCAGTGTTTTAGGTAACAGCCCTGATCAGGGTTCCTGCTCATTTCTGCAGCTCCAGAGCTGCAGCTTGATGGGGCTAAAACCATCCAGAAAGGGCTCCTGTCTGATTTCCATGAYTGTAGCACGCGGAGCATCACTGTGCATGCTCTGGTGTAACCGGAGCACCACTGTGCCCCGTGCTCTGCCTCCAGCCCCAGCAAATGCCCTGTGTCCWCTCTGTGGGCCCTCTGGCCGGAGCTGGCACCCAGCTGGCGCAGGGATGGCATGGGCATGGCATGGAGGGGAGGGCTCCAGTATGCCAGAACTTAAGAGGTGTTGGTGTGACTTTCTTTCCCTTCTTCCCTCTGCAAACTGTCAAGCTAAGGCACAGGCAACTGGGAAAGGTTTAGCCCTTCCAGAACGTGCCAACCCAACGTGTAAAGCCAAAGCTAGGGTTCRGTCGCATCCTTCCCTCCTGGTTTTCTGCCACCAAAGCTTTCAGTAGAAGTCTCTTGTTTTGGGAGACTGATGGCTTGGAGCACTGCAAAGGTGTCTAACCTCAGGCTCTGTACCATAACAAAGACACTGTCCCTTTAACTCCTCTGCACCCAGTGCTTTGGTTAGGGTTATTATCTCAGAGTGGGTAATTAATTCCCTTGAACATCAGCAGCTGGTCCTGGGTGGGACCARTGCTGGGGAGGGTGGAGGAGAGGACTAGGTTATAAGGTGCAAGAACAGCTGCTCTCACCTCTTGTTTTCTCCCTAGGCTCCATAAAGTGGGAGAGGGGAAGGTGGCTGGTGTGGCCTCTGCGCGGGACCAGGGCTTGCTTTGGTGAGGCAGGGTGCTGGCTGTGACCCCAAGCCTTCTGTTGTCCTGTCCCCCAGCTATGGTACAGCTTGCTGCCCTGGGCTTCAGGTGAGATTCTGGCCCTGCCCAGTGCAGGGAAGGCAGAGACACCAGTGCTTGCTGCTTCATCTTGGGCCTTCAGTGAAGGAGCAGTGACATATATGCTCTTTCTCTCCCCTTGCTGAAGATGGGGGGGGTCTTCTCTGAGGCTGGTGGGAAGCAGCAGGTCCCAATGCAGTGTCCTGGGATGGCAGCTGGGAGATCTGGGCTCTGTCCTTCCCAGCAGCTGCAGGTGAGTCTGGCCATCTTCTGTACTTTGCCAATGGAAATGAGTGTGTTGATCTCATTTGATGTGATGTGGCTGCTTCCCTGCTGAAGAGAGCTGCTGGATAAGTGTCAAGTTAGTGGGCTCCTCTAAATGGTGCCTGAAGCAGCAATAGCAAGAACTAGGACCATAACTGGGGCAGGATGTTGCCTAGACTAAGCCATGTGCATCCCCAACACTTTGCAGAGAACAGATGCAGTGTACTGACATTGTGGCTGAATCCTCAAGAAGCAAGTGAGCTGTCTTGCACTATCTGGTATTTTGAGGGCCCAGAGGGGAGAAACAGTCAGGGTGAGAAGTGGGCTACATCCTAATGTGCCACAGGTGTCTTGTGGTGTATGAGGGGTGACACAGACTACATGAAGCAGACTCTCTCTCCACTGCTGCTGCTAATCTGTGCAGATGTCTTACTGCTGTGTGTTGGGTCATGACTAACCTGGCAGGATGGGTGCAAGCAAAACTAGCCCCAAGCACACGCCGCCTGAAAGCATGGAGCCAGATGTGGCTGGGTTAAACAAGTTGCCATGCAGTATTACCAGTGCTCCCCAGTGCGTTGCTGGATACCTGGGCAAGGAGACTGGAGAGTCTGTCCCCATCTCTGGGAGGGGATGAGCAGGGAAGCTGCATATGACAGACACCTGTAGCAAAAGCTGACATGGCAAACCCTCCTGATTAGCAAGTACCATGGAGTAGTGGATAGGACATTGCTCAAAAGGAGAGACTGGGACAAACTGCCTGCTCGCTCCTGCCTACAGACACTCACAGCCTGTAAGTGCCCTTATATAAATCAAGCTTCCTGCCCATTTAATGACTGTCCCTGTAGTCTAGGAGGTTTGGGGGATGGCTCTGTCTCTCAGGGTGACATGGGCTGATTCAGGGACTGCAATGGGCCATGCTGCAAAAAGCCTGGAAAATCCTCTCTGCGGAGAAGAAAAGCTTGCTGGGCTGGTGCACCTCCACTGTGCATGGAGGTAATGACCTGTTGTGCCCCCACCTCCCCACCAAGTGCTCTGGTGATGGGATGTGGGGTGTTTTGGGGTTTCAGAGCTGGGCAGGGCTGAGTCCTCTGTTGCAGCTGCCTTGGCCTCTCCTTGAGCAGCTGGTGGCAATAGCTCTCATGCTGTCCCTGCCAGAAAGAAGAGCAGATCTGCCCACTACTCCCACCACAGTCCCCCCACAGGGCTTGCCCCAAATGGCAGGGGAAGTGTCCCCAGGTGGGTGACAGAGCCATTTGAAATGGATGGGGCTGTAATGGAGGTACCTGCTGGCAGGGCTACCTGGGAGACGCTCTTATCTGTCATCTGATTTATCCAGGTTAAAAGGCTGCAATCAGTCACCAAGGTAGATTCATTCCCCAGTAAATAGTGCCCGAGGGTTTCCAGGACCTATTTTACTGCTAAGCACTCTTTCCAATGCTTGAATACCTTTGTTCCCAATGGAGCCATTGCTGGCTGATATATATATATGATATGGGGAGTCCCTGTGACTTTTTTATTTTTGCTCTGCACAGCTCCTGGCCTTGTCTCGGCTGCTCTGGACTATACGATGAATGAGCTGTCCAAGGCTTCCTTGCATCTCAGGACAAATCCAGTCGAGACTACTCGTGGCTTCCGGGAGACCTGCCTGGGTGAGACGGGCTCTGTGTGAAGCCCAGAGAGGGGACCCGCATGGCAAAGAGGTTTGGGAGGGGAGAAAAATGATGCTCTGAGTGCCAGCAAGGCTGGCTCAGGTCGTGGATTGGGATGCTGGGTTTGAGCCCAGCTTTCCTGCTTTTTCTCCCATCATTGGGGTGCTTAGGGGGTGTTGACAGAGCAGGGCTGGAGGGAGGGTCACCCTGTGGTGGCTGCACAGTCATTTTGTCCACTGACTTGTTCCTGCTGGACCTACCCCAGGGAAGGCTCCTGAACTGGGGGAAGCTGTGACCAAAGCTGTGCTGAGAGCGAGTGACCCCCTTCAGCAAAGGAGAAATTTGTATCCTACTCGGCAGTGGCAGAATGGAAATCTCTGGCAAGAAGGCTATGAATAAGGTATTGGTTTTCATCCTTATTTTTAACTTGCCTCACTCTCTTCCTTTTTCAATTACAATCAACAAAACTACCCCCTCAGAACTGGCTCCAATGGGCTGCTATCCCCACCCAGGCCCCCAGTGCTGCCTGCCCTCCATCCCAAGGGCCTGGGGAGAGGGCTGTGTCTTGCCCTCTCCTTGGAGTTACCCCAGGCTGGGTGAGAGTTGGGAGCCCTTTCCTCCTGCGCCTTGTTCCTCTGTACCTTTCAGGCACTTATCCTGCAAACATCTGAGATTTGGCTGCTTTTTTTCTTTTTTCCTCTCTTTGATGGACCTCTTATGTTGTTCATCATCCCAAATCGGTTTGTTAACTTCCTCCCCTTCTTCCCCATCCCCTCCCACTCCTCCTCCCCCTAATTAGATTTAGAGTGAAGGGCTAATGGAGTATTACTGCGAGGGACTAGGCAAGCTTCCCAGAGTGCTTACCTAAGGGGAGAGCACTTTGACTAATAGATGTGCATTAAGGCAATGCATCCTCGTGGCCCTGAGAGCTAGAATGGGGGCGCAAAAGGCCCAGAGCAGGTCTCAGTATTACCATCTCTCTGGGTTTCTTGCCAGAACTTTCAAAGTATGTAACATATAGTCAGACCATTACTGCTCTCGGGTGCACCCTTAGGAATGGGTTTCAAATCTAACTTGCCCTTTGGCTACACCCCAGCCAGCTGGGTTTGACTCCCAATAGGTGGGAAATGGTCCTCTGCCAGCTGTAGATCAGAGCTCTCCTGCTTGGGGGAAGGATTTTTTTTTTCCTCCATGAAATGCTTGTGCAGGGCAACCTAGGCAAACAGGGCTGGGTGATATTCTTAAGTGAATAGTGAACTGGTGCTTTGAGCATTGAATCACCCAAAGGTGACTGCCTTAGGGACCACAAGACACCAGGACAGCCAGAAAGAGCAAAGGGATCTATCCTGGTGGTACAGAGCATTTTCAAAGCTGCTGCATACTTAGACCTTCCTCCCAGGAGTGCTTTGACAGTGTTTTCCTGCAGGTGCTTTGGCTTTAAAGCAGTCTGAGCATTTTTCCAGTGGCTGTATGCAGCGCTGGAGGGTTGCAGTGGGGACCTCTGTTTCCAGGCCTGGTGGTTTCCCTGATGAGCCCAGCATTGCACAGGGAGGCTGGAGCTGTGCAGAAAAGCAGCCCTGTTGCCTGAGCCCTGGGGACATGCTGGGATGGTAGGCAGTGATGATCAATTGTTCTGTCCCTGTTCCTGCAATTTTTTTTTTCTCTGAACTTGTGCTAGGGCACAGAACCGATTGGATCAGCCTGGCAGCCCATCACCAACGTCATCTGCAACCTTCAAGTGTTTTGCAGCTTAATCTCCTCTGGACCCCCGGAGGGCATCACACTGACATTTTAAACCCTGTAAATGGCAGCAGCACTGGGAGGCACCGGGAGAAAAGCCAAGTGCTTCAGTAAGACGTGAGCAGGCACAGGCCTGCACGTGTGTGTTTGCTGGTTAAGTGGATGGGGGCACCTAAACTTGGGAAAGAGGGAGCAAAGGGAGGCTGGTGGAGGTGCAAAACCAGGGATGGGCAGAGGGGACAGAAGAAATGGAAATGAAGAGAGGAATGGACTGGGGATGTCACGGCCACAGTGCACAACCTGAAGGAGAAAGGCTTTCCAGGAGCTAGATTCAGGAGAGAGGTGCTGTGGGGTTTATGAAACACAGTGGCCAGGCTCAGGGGATCCCTGACAGCTGGGTCTGGGGGGTGGCTTACTGTGTATATGGCATGTTTCTGAGACTCCTTGTTGTGTCAGGGACAGAACAAAACGGAGCTAGCTATGTGGACACAGCAAGCACTTGCACCCAGCCCCATGAGAATGTTTCACTTGGCCTCTCTGGGTGTTGCCAAATTGCTCACTGACATCCCTTGGTTGAAGACATCCCTCTGGTATCTGTAACCACTTGGCAATCTCGCCTTAGGCAAATGCTGGCTGTTTGGGGGCTTTCTGTGTGTTTCTGGTCTTGCTTTCTGATCAGCAGTGGCTCTAATGGAGGAGATAGGTACCATGTTACCTATCCTGTTCCCATCCCTACATAACAGGATGGGCTCAACTCATCCAGCTTCACTCAACCTAAAGTCAAGGCTTGGTCTGACTCACCTGGACTCCTGGGACCATCTGTGGGGACACCTCAAGGGAGACAGCTCAGCCACATGGAGCCTGAACACCAGTGCATGGGGAGCCCACCGGGGAGTTATGGCAAGGCACTGCACTCTGCATCTCCTTCACCTCCTTTTACCCTAGCCAGGGGCACAAAACCACCAAGCACTGAGACTCCTATGAGGGCTGTGTCAGGCCCAGCACCCTCAGCCACAGCTGGGATTGCAGCCCTTGGGTTGGCCTCTCCAGCCAAAGGCTGGGGCTGTGTCCCTGGCTCTCGGTCTGAGCTTTGGGTTTTGGGTGTTGGTACTTGCTGTGGTGTGTGCTGGGAGAAAAATCCATTGCAGTGAGAAGAGCATCCGCAGGGTAACTGTGTGTGTGCATGTACAGGTAAGAGGGGGGACACACTGCCCTGCCGTTGTGGGGAGGGGATCACTGACAGCCCAGCTCCTCATGCGAGGGGGCTCCTTCAGCCTTATTTATCCCCCTGGCAGGTGGGAAGAACCTTAAGCCTCCCCACAAGCTGGACACTGCTCCCTCCCTCCCTTGGCACAGGTGCAATCGGGGGCTGCGGCATGGGGGTCACTCCGTAGTGCTCCCATCGGGGAGGAAGCCTTCCTGCACCCCGCAAACCTCTAGTGAAAGACAATCAGGCTCGCTGTCACTGAGCTAATTCCGACGGCATAAAAGCAGTAATGAAATTCACGGCAGGATTAGCCTCTCCATCCAATGGGCCGGCGCCACAGTGACATATCGTGCTTCTTGCCCGAATGTAACACACCATCTAATTTACGTCGTGTAGCGAGCGGGAATGAAATGTTCATAAAGAATTGCTGAATCTTGTCACCTTAACTGCGGCCCCGGGCTCTGAGGCATCTGTCAGAGAGGAGAGCAGAGGAAGAGGCTCCTGCCTTGCAAAGCTGCGACCAGGGCTTTGGGAAGGGGGAGATGGCTGTATTAATCTTCTGGGTCTGTGCAATGGAGACACAGCACATGGGGATGAGGACTCCAGGATGGATGTGGCCAGTCTGGAGGAGGGGGGCTGTACAGTTCCCCTGTATCCTTGAACCTGCATGCTATGTTGAGTGGTGCTAGCGATGGGGAAGGGGCTACAGCCCCATTAATCCTCCCCTCCCTCCTGTAATTACATGCCTGGGATGCGTGTGAAGGGACCTGTGGTGGTACATGGATAAGGGGCAGCATCCCTGGAGATCCATGTGCTCACGGCAAAACATAAGTGACCATCTTCATGTTGGACCCCATGTGCTGGCACACAGCAGTCAGCAACCATGGGCATTTGCCTGTCTTGGGAAGCGTGTGCGCATGTCCCTTCTGCTTCTGCTCAGCAGCCCTGTCCCCCCCCCCCCAATGTTTATTTGCAGTTAATTTTCATGGATCCTAATGGCTCGGATCCTGCTAGGGGGGATCGTGCTTGCCTCTTCAGTCAGAAAGTTTGCAGAAAAAATAGCCCTTTCCTGTTGTGTTTGGAGTAATAGCGTCTCAGTGTCCAGAGGGGAGCTGGCAAGGAAACAGGGAAGTTTATTAAGAGTAAGAGATTGAATTCCACTGGGTTTAATTGGAACTGCTTGAGCAAGCTGGGGAGGGGAGCTGTCCAGCCCCCCCAGAAACGGTGCTGCTCGCCCCATGTGTGCTGGGGGCTGGCGGGTACCTGGCTGCTCAGAGCTGGGGTGACCGCTTGCTGATGGCAGGCTGGTCCTGTGGCTGTGCCACCCCACCACCTGCCTGGTGAAGGGGCAAGCTCGGGCTGGTTCGCTTCCTCAGGCGGATCTATCCGGCCCAACCTTGGCCCCTTTGTCCATCACCAGTAGGTAGGATCCCACTAAGGCTCTGGAGAGGCAGGGTTGGGAAGGGTACAGTTCTGAAATGGCTCCAGAAAAGCAGTATTTGGGTGTGTCTTACTCTGGAAGCACAAACTGGTTTGGTGCATGCAGCTGTGTGAGCAAGGGAGATGCAGATCCTGTCCCTCCTGCTCTGACCCAGTCACTTGCACCACAAAAACCTGCTGGGTTTTCTCCCAGGGCAGGGTCAGGACAGACCTGGCATGCTCATCACAGCCCAGGGCTCAGCAGGGGCTGCACAGCGTGTGGCCAGGTGATTTGCAGCTTACATACAGATTTGGGGAGAGTATCCTGGATTTGAGTGGCCTGCTCTGGTTTCTCATGCTACAGGGACCAGGGTGCTAATTTGCTCTCAGTCCCACACTGTCAGTCAGGGTGCTGAGTGACCTCAGTCTGATCCCCATGGATGAACCCACCCCATGATCTCCGGCTCAGACAGATGCTGCCTGCAGAATTAGCCCCAGTGCTTTTGCCCCTTCACAGCACTGATCTTCCCATGGTGCAAAGCAACATGGAAATGTGCCTTTGTGGCTGCAAAATGAGCCAGGAGCTGGTTCATTTGGGCTGACCCCCTCTGGTGAGACCCTCTCCTGCCTGACACAGCTGAAACAGGTAGCAAATATTTTATTTGCTGACCAAGGTAAATGTGGGCTCATGGAGACATTTGAGTTTCACCTTGAATTTGGCTGACTGCTCAGCTGAAAACAAAACTTCCAAATTAAAGAACAACCCTAAATAATTTATTACTTTATTTACTTTAATTTTAAAAATTGCTTCCACCCAAATTAAGATATATTGCTTCAAATTAAATGTTTTATTAAATCTAAAATTAAACTTTTGGGGGTTGGGAACAGAAGACTTTAATTTGGCCCAAATCCTGAAAACTACCTTTTACCATTGCTTTAATTACAGGACTGTGGAACAAAAGTGACAAACTCCATGAAGTGCTGGTTTGCTTTCTGCTCCTACCCATCTGGGAGGCCAGTGGGTTTCTCTTTGCAGACTCTCCTGGGATGGCACGTGGCCACAGACTTTCAATTGCAAATCCAAAGGGAGGGCATTTTGAAATCCAGACATCACAGGAACAGAATTTAATCGAAGCACTTTGTGGCTGTTAAGCTTTGCAAAGTCTTCTGTCTCTGCAACCTCACTTTGTGGGTGAAATTGCCCTGGTGGCTGGCTGTGCTCTAACTCTCACCTCTGAACAGATGAGAACCAGGAATTTCCAAGGTTCAACTCTTTGCAGCCTTGTTGTACTTGTGTACAGCACACTGCAGGATCCTTTGAAATATATACATATATATTTTAAACATTCTTCTTGGTTGGAGCCCTGTGCTGGGACTCCTGAGGGTGGGATTTCAGCTGTGTGCTATACCCCAGTCTCCAGATGTGTAGGTCACAAGATACAACCTTATGTCTGTTCTTTTGTGATCTTGCCCACACTGAGCTTTTCTGCAGATTAATGCTAGTATGATGTCCAGGCCACAGAGGTCAGCAGGACAGACAGCCTAGCACATGTGGAAGTCAAAAAGTCTGAAGCAGTCACGAGTTTGCTAGTTCTCCAGGGCAGAGCAATCTACTTTACGTTCTCACTGCACCTAGCACAGTTGAATTTGCCATGGGGTGGGATCTCTGGGGCCTGTCTGGCTGCTGCACATCAGTGCCAGCTTTTGCAAATTTATGAGGGGTTGCTAGAGTGGCTTTAGTTCAGCACACAGCTCCCTAGATACACATGCACCTGTGTACTGATATAGTTGCTGCAGAGTACCTTAGTGCCCTGTAGAAGCAGTGAAAAATGTCTGTGCTGCTTGGTTTAGGAACAACCTCTGCATGGACTTGACTGCGTGAGCAAATCATTGCCAAGGGTTCCTGCTCCATTTCCTCCAACCCTGCAAAAAATGTAAGCGCTGTGTTGAAACCAAGCAGAGGAACTGTGGGTCCTTTGAGACAATGTTGGAGAAATACCCTCTCCCCTGTCAGAAGTGCCCCTGGCCAGCAGGCCTTGACTGGCAGAAGGGTATAAGCCATTTGGTGTACCTCCACTCCTCCCTGGTGACCTCTTCTCCTCCCTCCTGGACACAGGATCATTGCTGTCAATATGTCCTTCAGTCGTATCTGCCCAGGTTTGCAAAGCTGCAACCATGGTCACCTTTCACAGGAGGATTAGAGCAGCAGGAGGTAGCGAATTTGGGATATTCAGCAGTGTCCGATGCAGGGAGAAGGATTTGCAGTGCCTATGCCAAGCTGCCCCAAACCTGGCTGACAGGAGCTCAAGGATGGCCCAAGGCTGTGCGTGACGTTCCCTGTGGTTTCCCGTTGCCTTTAAAGGGGTCCATGAGGGAAACATCTCCTGAGGGCAAAAGGAGAATTCTCCTCCATCTGGAAAATTCACTTTTCCAAATTGTCCTTCAGGCTCAGAGCAATGGGGACATGCACCCTGAGGAGGACAGCGCTATGGGGGTTGGCTGTGTGGGGTTGAATCCCCCCTCCCCCTCACCTGAGCAGATGAATGGTGCTGGAGAAGGGACATCTGAACCAGGTGTGCAGCCACCAGCGCCTGTAACTCCGGTCGCTCGCAGATACAGCGTCCCTGTTGGAGGGCGATTGCTTTTTGGACCTGCGAACCATAACGGCCCTCCCCGGCCCTCCCCAACCCTCCGAGGCGTGGGGAAAGCGATAATCACTGTGGCGAGCGGGCATTCACCAGGCAAACTGTCTTATGTAGTTACTATGTAAGTCAAGAGTATTTACAGGAGATCTTGCTGCCTGTAACTTAAAGCTTTAGCGAAACAAATTGGAATTGCCTTCTGGAGGCCATTGTTATAAATTACAGCCCCAACATCTGTCCACATCTGCAACGTCTAGACAACCCGTCTCGGATAGAGGAGCAAGCAGGGGGGAGGGAGCACAGCAGGGAGGGGAAGCAAAGGGCTTATGCCAGCGCTGCATCGGCCACCAGGGCTCGCGCGAGCCCTGGCCCTCAGCCCTTCTGCCTTTGAGCACAGTGGAGCTCAAAACAGGGGTCTGCCCCAGCCTGGCCAGAAGGGATTTCCGAGGGCATCTGAGTCAGGGAGCCAGCGAAAGCCACCTCTGCTTTCCCCCATTGCAGCCTGTGGACTGACACCAGCAACAAATTTGGCCCTTGGATGCCTCCACTGCTGTTGCCTTATTTATTGCATGTTGGAGGATGTGAAGGAAGCCAGCGCCTTCAGGCAGGCTTGTTCCTGTCTCTCCCCAGCCCCTGTGCAGCGCTTGCGATAAAGAGCCCAGGCCCGTCAGCTGAGCGATTGTATTTTTTTTTACAGTTCCTAGCGCAAACCTTCTCATTTATATGTAAAGTAGCCATTAGTCATAGCTCTGTTCCCTCACACTGCCTGATGTACAATCACATTTTGCAGTGGATGAATCTTTCCACACAGCTGCTCTGCTATGAATAATCCGTTGCTGGGTCCATAAATCAGAAAAAAATCATGCACCTCCTTTGCCTGATCCTTACACAAAGTCATATATTTTACATGAGGACAAGCTAAATATTCATGAGGTTTTAAAAGGCTTTTCTGACTACGAGGGACTTGTTGGGGTTGTTTTTGTTCTGTTGGGTCAGGCTTGGTGGTTTGGGTTTGTTTTTCATCTTAATAAAAAGAAATCTTTCTTCCCCCTTTCCCACCATTTCAAATAGCAACGCTGAACCCCCCGGTGATGCTTCCAAGGCTCTCGCATTTGCCAGAGGCCTGATGAATTCATCGTTGCTGCCGTTTCAAGGACAGGCTGCCAGAAGGTGCTGCAAACGCGCGGATGGGTCCCGGCGGCACAGGCGTGCGGGGCGGCGGCCAGGCCTCAGCCAGCAAAGCAGCTGCGTTTGGAGGTAAAGCAGCGCTCAGCTTCGTGCGTGGGGGCCTGAGCCTGGGACCAGGCAGGCTGCGAGTTGGGGTGTGCATGTTTCTATATGGACCCATGTATGTGCACAGCCTGGCAGGGCAGCCCAGGGCTCGGCGCGGATGCTGAGGATTCCTGCCATGAGCCCCACCTCCCAGGATTTTGGCTTTCTCAAGACATCCTGCAGCTCTCTGCCTTGACTGTCCAGCATCTCCAATAGCAGTGATGGTGCTCTGCAAACAGGGAGAGCTCCTTATCCCCAGGGTGGTCAGCAGGCCCCTGGCTGGGCAAAGATGTGGGGTTATTCACCTGGTACCTGCTGAATCAGCAGCTCCCCATCGCGGAAAGGGACCAATCTCATCCTCTCCTCCCCGGCCTCAGGTGCAATCCCCACCCTCCCTCGCACTAGCTCTGGCATTTGTCTGATCACAAGAAAAGCCAATTCGACTCGCCAACAAAGAAGCATTTAGTTTGTATTCCCTGTTTGTTATTTTTCTGCCACTGTAGCAAATTAAAACAGCTCACCATGCTGGCAAATGAGCATCAGAGCTAGCTCAAGGTGTGAGGTGGAAGCAGGTGGCCCGGCAGAGGTGGGAGAGGGGATGCATTGCCCCTTTGCAGCAGCATAAGGTGTGAATTCAGCTCAACTCGTAATGTGAATCCATAGCCTGACTCATCTGAGGACAAGCCTCTCTCTCCAGGCACTATTGAGTCAGTCTAAAGCAACCACTCTCCATACCTGGACATCTAACTTATCCCCTCCATGTCAGCGTCTTCACACCCCTCACTAGTACCAGATGATGGGTACTGTCCTGTCCAGCCCCAGAGCAAACATACTTCATATTCTGTGGTCTTGCCGTGTTCTGGGTGCTGCATCCCTGTCTCGTGCTTGGCTGCTTCTCCCGCTCGTGAGCTCTTACTCCACTGAGCTTTGTTGGGGTGTTCAGTGTTGTGCAACACACCCATATCAAAGGCTGCTGCGGCCGCAAAGATCTTGCAGGGCAAAGGGAATAGCAAAAGGTTCCTACACTGGTAGTTTCCCCTCCTTTCTCTTCCTTTCCTCTTTTGTTGCAACTTGGAAAGAAAAAAGCCAAGAGACTGCCAAAGCAGAGGAAAACAAGGCCAAACACACACAGATGGTGAGCCCACAAATTTAATTTAAAATAATCCTTTATTATTCAAAATATTAAATTTCAGGCAATAATGCCCAAAGGAACTGCACTGATTAAAGCTCCCTAATGCTTCATGGCCAAATCTTGCTGCTTCCTCCAAGGGTCACTGGGACAAGAAGTGAAACCCCTCTGGAGTGCCGAAGAGGCAGGGCTGTACCTGCTGTACATCGTTTAACCAAACAGTTACTTACTGACCCAATCTGCTTCACTTAAAGCAAAGCACCAGCTGTTCCTTACCCAATTAATGATTGCCACAGCAAATTAACATGGCGTTACACCAGGCGTGGATGTGGTCCGCAGAGTCTAGAATGCACAGAGCAATATGCTATTGCAAAAATAATCACAGTAATATCTTTACTGTTAGGTAGCATCCTTCATCTGGAAGCTCCCTGTGTGCTATCTGGCTTGCTTCATGCAACAGACACTGTAGCAAGGGTGTTTAGGGCAGGAAGGGAAGAATATGATCTTAGCTGAATGGGGGGGGGGGTAAGGGGAGCTGGCCAGGTCATAGAGTGTCAGCACTCGCCACACATATCTGACTCTTTGTTCCTGCAATCCAAATGAAATGTTATTTAATTGGTTAAAAATTTGCTGAACTTGAGGTGTACCTTCCCTCTACCTCACACACTGTAGACCTCTCCAGTGTCTCTACTCCTTCTGCATGATGAGGGTGCCTCAACAGCACAGGGCTGTAGCAGGGATCTTTGGCCTTGGCCTTTGGTAGATGTCACAGCTCAGCAGCGTGGCCATTTTCCTGCTCTGGGACACACCAGACACGGCAAGCTGGTGGAGCACAGAACCGGCCGACTGGTTGCAATGAGCAGCCCTTGGTGGGAACGGGCCACAAAGCTGGGCTGTCAATGCAGGAAATCCAGGCAAGGTTCAAGTGTTAAGGCATTATGCTCAGTGCTGAGTGTTGTCAGGTCAAACACTGCCTCTCTGATTACTTCCTCGGCCTCTCTGTGCTACATACTGCCTCATAACCCACACATAAATTGCAATGTTCTGTGGCAGAGACTGTTCCCTTGCCTCTCTGTGCTCACCCTGCACTGTGGGATCCTGATGGTTGTATAAGAGAATAACTGAGTTCCTCTCTTCTTCCTTGTCTTCCTTGACTTCAAGGTCAAGTCCAGTACCTAAACACTGACTATCATTTTGGCTCCACTACAAGTCTGTGCTTTTCATGACCCAGCGAAGTTAACCCCTATAAGTTACAATCCAGATAGATCAATCAGCCTAAAGGGCTTTGGGATGGTGGTATCTAGTACTGAAACATTACACATTTCAATTTTCCTACAATTAAGCTAGCATCAAATATTATTGACAAACAAACCAGGCAATCAAAGCCCTTGAGCCCTTCACGCTGCTACAGAAAGGATCCATTTACATCCCAGCCAACTGCATCATGCCTGCAGGGAGGAGATGCAAGCAGCCATGCCCCAAGCTCCAGCAGCCCCCAGCCAACTCCAGCACGGTTACAGGAGCTGTCCCTTTGTAATTATAGGACTCATTGTAATTACTGTTATTTACATAATTGTGGTAAGTGTTTTTAGTGCTGTCAGCAGCCTGGAAAATGCCCAGGCCTATTACAGCAAGCATTTCAGGCATTTCACCATTTAGAGTTTGAGCTTAAAGTATGATGACCAAGAGAACGGCTGGGACAGTCCAGGAATAGCAGCCTATGTCCTGGTGACCTGGAAGCCTTCTTTGGAAGATTTCTACGTCCTGGGACTTTAGAGGGAGGACATAAGGTTATCCCTGTCTCCTTCTCTTGAGCCACTGCTCTGGGAATGTTCCCAATCCTAGCATTGTGACCAGATAGGAAAAGGCAGCGACTCAGCCCTGGCCCCTGCATGGGGTCACATTACCCTGTTACCTGTGCTGGGTAATTTGATGGAGGACACACTCCTGCCATTCGGTTATGATATGCTACCCAGGGCACATGTCCCTGCAAGGAATTCAGTAATGGGCCTATTCTCTGCTTCTTTTTTCTTTTTCTCTCTGATCATCCTATATAGAAATAGAGGTATGAAGGTGTGTTTAAAGAAGATGAGGGAGAGGGCTGGTGCACAGAATATGGCAAACTGGCCTCTGAGTTTTGCAGACAAGAACTGTCTCCTTATTTCATACCATGCGACAACACAGCGAGGCGATCCTTGGCTCTCGGCTTTTGGCCTCAGTGCAGGTTATGATAACGGATTGGTGTTGCCAGTCCCAGACACTCAGAAATCACAAGCCAGGACTCAAAATCTGTGAAGCTGGCTTTGAAATCCTGAGGTTCCTTTTAAACAAGGTGAGTTTGAGGGTCCCCTGTTTGTTTCATATTTCTGGACCACAGGATGAATGCCAGGTCACATTTTAGACTTTCCTCTATAAACCACAGCAGCTAGAAGCCCCATGCCCTGATGTAACTTCAGGTCCTCTGAGAAAAAATATGGTAAAGTTGGCAACATTATTCTTATCAAATACTCTGTTCAGAAGCATGTGCATCAGAATAATGAAATGTATTAAAACAAAATGCTTTGGGGAAAACATTTAGTATTATGTATTTATTTACAGATGAACTTTATCATTTTAAGGTTACTTTTTTTTCCCTACAGTTATGAGGGCTAGGAATGCTTTTTTGTTGTAAAATAATTTTCATCCCCACAGTTGCATCGATCCCATACTTGTCAGCACTGCAGTGTTATGGGAAATGCCAGATATGGGAAGGGTTGCTGTCATTTCATAAGAATTGGCAACAGATGGTAGATGGGTCCTGGCTCTGATTATCAGGAGATGCTGGTATCATTCCTGCAACATGAAGCTGTACTTTATAGGTCAAACAGCAACAAAGAGAATGGGTTTAGGTTGCACGTTGGCAAGCAAATGCTGCGGTTTGTGGCTTCTAAATAGGAAGAAATTGAAGGCACCTCACTTAAGATGCAGAGTCAAATATATAAATGCAGCAAGGGAAAGATTGTGAGTGTTTTATGGTCACAAAAGAAGTAGGAGTCAGTGCTGTGCTTGTTTTAGAGAAAGGTAAAACTTATTGGGGTGTTTTAATCAGTATTAAAGATACAGGAAGTAATTGCTCTCTGCTGCTCCATCTGTGGTGGCTTCAGCTTTCAGGCACACTGTAAAAAGTGTAGGCAAACTGGGCAGAGGTTAGACAAAACTAACAGAAATGAGAGGATTTGAAGCCATGACTGACAATAAGTTGGTCTTGTCTGGTACACAACGGAGAAGAGTAAAGAAATAGGTGTAATTTTCAGGGAAAATAAGATTTAGCTTTGTTATGAGAAAAAAAATCTAAGTGTAAGGGTGGTGAAGCACTGAGGTAGGTTGTTCATGTGAGGAATTGTCTTTACAGCAGGTTTTAGAGGGGTATCTCTCAGGGCTGATGTAGGGCTACTCGATCCATTCTAGTGTTGCAGGTTTCCCAATTTCATATTCCCCTGCCAAGAAGCAACACTTACCCATTCGACCCAACTTTCACTCCAGACTAAGACACCAAACACTTTTGGTACCACCTATATGGATATATGCCATATATCCATATATGCCAGTGCATAGGATTAATTTTAGATGGTATTTGGGGCTGTATTAAAACAAGCAATAATTGACTTAAAAATCAATCGCACTCAGGCATCGAGCGCAACTGCAGCAAAACAAAACAATTAGCGAAACTCTTATCAGCGCCATAAATTGCGGGTAAGCAGCCGTGTGCGTGCTCTCAGGTGCCGGGGCACCCTGGTAATTAGCCACACTCAGAAGATGCTAATTGAAAGCCGAGCAGGGCTCTGACTTGGGAGCCGGGCCGAGGCCTCATCGGGGAAGGTTTGAGGCTGGAAGGCCCCAGAGGCCCCCGGGCAAGGGGCCTCCCTCGCCCCCCTCCCCGCGGCCATGTCCCCTCCTCGCCTCTGCCCTCGAGTTACACCCGCCACAGACCCTCCCTACTACAACTCCCATCAGCCCCCGCCCCGACCGCGGCGCATGCGCCGGCCGGCTCCCGGCGTGCCCCTGGCCGCGAAGACTTCTGGGCCTTGTAGTTTTCCTGATCCGGTCAGGCCCTTGCCGGCAGCGCGGCCGGGGACTCCATTTCCCGTGGGCCTGCGGGCGGCGCATGCGCTGCCCCGGCAGCGGGGCGAGGTGGAGGGGGGGACGCGGGGAAGCGCAGGTTCCTGTCTGCGCTGGCTGCGGCCTGGCACTGAGGGAAGGGGCGGCCTCGGCCCCTGCCCCGGCGCCGGCCTTGGCCCCGGCCCTGGCGGCGGCGGCGGCGCAGGACTATGGACCCGGCCGAGGCCGTGCTGCAGGAGAAGGCCCTGAAGTTCATGGTGAGGGGCCGCGGCGGCCGGGG
>NW_020449418.1:7419433-7560591 GCF_003343035.1 Apteryx rowi
GGTGCGCAGGCGGGGGGCTGCAGGTGCCGCCTGGGAGCGGGAGAAGTTCAAACCGGGCTGGGGGGGGGGTGCTTGTATCTACTGGATTTCTCCTTTTATTTGTGTTCTTGAGCCTCCCCTTCTGTAGTGCGCACCAGCCAGCTGCGATGCTGGTGTTGGTTTTCCTTCCCCTCTGCTCCCAGAGCTGTATGTATGGCTACTTTAATCCTGCGCCTTCTCCCGCTGCCTATCACTGATAACACATGTTAAGAGCATTTATATTGTCTAGGGTTGTGAGTGGGCCTTTGGCATGGAAAATACCCTTGGGGTGTTTGCATTCAAGAGACTCTTCAAACCTGGCTAGCTCACTCCAGGTTTGAGGCATGATGCGCTTAAGTTAAAACATTCTTTCATTTTTTTTAAAAAATCATTTATTGATGTTTCCGAATGTTTTGGCTAGAAACAATAATATTTGGAAATGAAAACAAACTGATGCCAATTGAATTGACTGTTAATTTTAGGTGCCCCAAACTGTCCTTTCTGTAAGGATATTGTTTGAATGACTGGCAACGCTTGCTAAAAGTTTATTTTGGATTAATGCTTTCYGTGGCACAGAATTAAATCTAAGCTCATTAAGAAGAAGCAATTCTATGAAATCTTCAGAGCATATGCCCAAAATGAAATTGAGGAAACACTAGTTGCAAATTTTAATTATTAATTGCTCTTTGAAACACTTGCTTGGCTTCTGGCTTTTAATCTTGTAGAACTTGTTTCTCTTGACACTTTTTAACGCTTTTGTTAGTTTTCTTAAAGTTTGTCAGATTTATAGAGTCTCAGGTCAATGAAGTGGGGAAAATGCTATGAATACCTAAACAGGCGAGATAGCAGTTAATAAATTATCATCTCAGTTGTGTGATTGGCTGAAGGAGTGTCCCAGGTCCTGTTGTACTTGCATTTGGTCGATCTTGGTAATTGCAACCTGTATCTAGATAGATAGTGAGTTTCATATCCTGAAAAGTTTCTGCTGAAAAGTTTCCATCTTGCACCGAAGAACACTGTAAACATATTATGCTGACATCTCATATGCTGCTTTTTTCCACTCCCTGTGCAAAGATTCCCATCCAAAGGTTTATTCCAGGCACTTGAAATCCTCTGTAAGATTGGGCCTGGCTACCTGAAGGAATTCCCGTCCATCTTGCAGCTGGCCATGTTCCACTCAAACAATAAAACTCCCTGGCACTAGGGAGAGACCTGAGTGTGAGAGAGAGCAGCTTACAGGAGCTGCGTCTGTTAAGAGCACTAGATAAAGGGAAGAATGATCAAGGGTCAGGCTGCACTGGGAGCTAAARGCTAAACCAAGTTCTTCAATGTTTTATTAAAAAAAATCTCATATGCAAAACACATCTAAAAAGCACAGTGGAACATATAGCCTCCCTCTGTTCCTTCCCAACTGTTTAGGCATTTTTGTTTTGTTTACAGGTTGACAGGAGAGTGAGAAAGCCTTTTGTTTAACGCATTTGAAGCTTTTGCTTTCACACATGTTTATATAGTATATAACTCTGACTTTAGTTATGTTGACAAAGTAAAGTTTTTAATCGGACATCGTGAGGTCTTTCAGTCGTCTCCCTTTGCAGTTCATGGAGGTGTGGCACAAGTAGGTTGTTTCGATATGTAGGATTGTATTAATTGTAAGTATCAGCTTGGCTGTGCTGGAACGCCTCTTGTTGTGTCTGTCTTTTAACACTCAGAAAGTCTTTAGGTACTGCAGTAATAGCATTGATACAATTATCTACATGGATTGGCTAGTGCATCCTCTCAACTAATGCTGAATCATTCACAATGTATTATCCTGTTCATCCAAGTGTGTGGTACACTTCATGTATTGTTTTCTTATTAGATGGGTCACAGTTTGGGTTGAAGTGGGCTATGCTATTAATTATTGATTTTTTTTTTTYCTCTGTGACTTTCCCGAGTGCCAAGATATTTCATCATAGTTATTATTCAGATATCCCTTGTAGGGATGAGACTTGCTATCTCTCCAGCTTTGGATGGTTTTGTTTTTGATACAGATTTCAGCTCAATTTCATTTCATGTTGAAAGCAGCCTCGTAGGTGGTAGTATTTTTGTCCTTCTCTAGAAAAATATTACTTTTTCCACTTGAAAATATCTGTGCATAACTTTTGGTAGTGACTTTGAGCTGCTCTCTTGAATCACAAGATATCAGGTGAGACAGACCTGTTTTGTTTTGTTTTTTAATGTCTAACACTAACAGAAAATGTCATGTTGAAATTTTGTTCTATGTTAATCTTATGTATGAAATAGATGCTTTTAAGAAAATCATGTTTTTACTTCTTGTTTCAGAATCAAGACTATATGTGACACTTTGAAAGACAAATCGAACTGTTTTTTCTGTGTGCTCATGTATATTTTGGCTCCCCTTTTTTGGTGGGAGAAAAGAAGTCTTGTTCTTCCTGGCTGGTATTGGCCGGATTACCTGCCAGTGAAATGATATTACATTAGCTAATATTCACTATCAGTTTCTGTAGCTACTCGTGTTTAGATGCAATACATATAATCTAATACTTTCAGGTTTAAGTAATTTATTTAACTATACTTGCCTATTCAAGTTACCTCTGCATTTTAAGAAGGCCACATTAAACTGCTGTGTAGTAGTATTGTGCAATACTAAGCAACTTCTCACCGGTGATGACTGTATTTACTGGTGCATGAGTGTTTTCAATCATGTAGTCTATACGTCATCTTGCAAAGTTTCTTCTGAACTAAAGCCAGTTTATAGACTTAGAATATGGTTTGTGAATTATATATTCCAGTGTTCTGCAACTATACCAAGGATTTTGCTAGGGTGGAATCTATGCAAGTTCATCTTGCCCCCTTTTTATGTTTTTAAAATACTGCAGATAAAATTACACTCTTCATAAAATATAGTTTTTAAGAGACTGATGCACAAGCTAGAAGGAGAAACAAATATGCCCATTAGTTTGAAAAAAAAAAAATTCTTGCCTGAGAGAGCTCTGTTTTTATTCTTTCAAGAATATGGGATTTCTGTTGTCATAACCATTTACAAAAGTACCAGGAATGAGGCGCTCAATAAGTAACTTCCGTATTTGAATAAACTGTTTAAAAATGTAGATACAGTATTTAAAGCATGAGTGCAATAGGCTCAACTGAGACTTTGATTAAATGTCATATAAACTAAACTACATATGCCTGCATAGAATAGTAGAAGTAGCTCCAAATGGTTCCGTTAAGTGTACGAATGTTCTGATGATTATCTTTTTAATTAAAATGAGAAATCTTTGTTTAAAGTGGCATTCCTTTTTTATGGCCTGTTACAGTCTCTGTAACAATCATTTCTTAAGTCTGAACGTTTTTAATTCCAGGAATCCATTTATATAAAACTATGTTTAGACTTAATTAAGGAATGATTCTTACAAAGCTTGTAAATAGCCAGGAAAAAAGGGACAGAAAATAAAACCGACATTCACACTTAACAAAACGATTGTTACAAGGTATGTAATATGCTATAAAAATACAATAAAGCCCTTTTTATAAGAGTTCATATTTTTTGTTCCTCATTTTGAAAGGTATTTAAGAAAAATATCAAAGCTCTATGAAGCAACATCTGTTTTCTTGAATGGACTAGTGACAACTTCTGTTGTATTAAATTAGCAGTGCTCGGATCTGTACCTGACCGATTTGTAATCCTATGTACGATGGTTTGGCAGGCAGTAACTTGACGTATACTGAAGTTTCACTTTCTTTCTCAGTTTTTTTTGAATGAACCAGTTGGCAGTACTTCATTTTCTTCCCTGGGTTGTGAATAAGATGATGTTGACATTAGCATTCTTCCTGTGAGTGTCTTTTTCCACTTCACCCCCAAATTAATGTTATCTTTTTCTGGGGAGAAGTGATTCTAGGAGGTCCTGATGGCCTTGCAGTTTCACAGGAGAACCAAAACACTGTTTTTTAAGATGCATCTGCTTTTGTTTTTTTTAAACAAGAGAAAACCCTGAAGTTCCTTAACTGGTATTCTCATGTTTGCAATAACTTCCACRTAACTGTCAGGTAATATATCAAGGAATAGTCATAATTGAAGGCTGAAGGGCTGAATCTCTGAATTTTTTTTTTCTTCTGCTTATGGGAAAGGATAGACAAAAGCTTATACTGCAAAGAAGTCCTGTTTGCACTGAACTTGTATAATTTATGGTGTCAGTAGGGTTGTCTTTTAACGATCTTGTACTTAGTAGCCTTTGTTTTAAAACTCTGCTTTGAGAACCTTATAATCTTCCTTATAGCATATTTGTGTTGTGGTCATTTTGGGAAAGGGTATCTAAAGCCAAGGAAGCATGGAAGTAATGACAATAATTTTGTAAAACAGCTGGGGTAGCAGAGATTTGCCTGTTAAAAGCAGGACTTGCAACCCCATATTTGAATATTAAGCATAGTCTTTCTCTCTAATACTACTGAAATAACATCCTCTTAGTCTGAGGGCTTGTTGGAACTAGTATGTCTGAAAAAAATGTTGATTTCTTTATTTTCTTCCCAAATATCTTTCTTTGTATTGTAGATTTTTCTGCAGTTGGTGCAGGCCTTAGGTACTTCAGTAACTTCACCCTCGCTTTTCTGGTAATGTTTCATTTCAGCCACTTTGCTCCATTAAATGTATGCAATTAGAAAAGCAAATGGCAAATTTGCTATCACATCACTAAAGTATTTAGTTTCACAGACTTAAAAAGCAGAATTTGTTGCACCATGCTCTCCCCACTATTATATATACTATAAACATCAGAGAGAATAGGCTGACCTTAATATTTGCTTCCCAGACTAAATCGCCGCCTTGCAGCAGTTATTTCCCACTGAATAAAAAGTTTAATTTCACGCCCTGATTAGTGCTAGTATGTGCAGGTGGATATTTATTTTATGCAGCTAAACTAATCTGCCTTGGCAAATTATTTGCCAGTCAGCAGAGCTATAATTCCTCATGAGTATTTGGTACTAAATTATAGTTCTCATTAGTAAGATAAAGCAGACTGTTCTAACCACAACATTTGGTTAGGCAAAGGTTTTCCCAAATAATTTTTTTTACAAGATTGACAATATGGACAGTGGCCTCAACATTCTCAGTATGCCATAGCGATGTGCAAAGGTAATAAAGTTTTCAAAAAAAAAAAGAAAATTATTCTGTAGCTCTGTATTATATCTAGAGAGTTGATAGGGAATGTACAACGTTCAGAGATTGCCTAAGAGGTGCCTAATGAAGAAAAGACCGAAACAGTGGTCTTTAGAGCATTTCTGGTGGCCTACCAAGCTCTGATTTCTGGACAGTAAATGAAATGAAAAAATAAAGCTATGTTGTTTTCCCATTGTTTATTTTCAGTGTGAGCAGTTACTGAGCTAGTCAAAAGAGAGATCTGATACTTGAAACTAAATCACAGAAGAAGCTTTGTGGTCCAGTCTCATTTAAAAAGCACTTCATACTATAAAAACATTTAAAGCGGGGATCAGAAAGTATTTCCTGAGGTACAAACGTCGACTGGATGAGTTTGTCAGCTGGATGTGTTCATCCACTGTTTTGTTTTTCTTAGGTGTTACTATGCTGATAATTTGCTTATATCATAAAACTTGTTAACGCCAAGTACTTATTTTCTATTACGAGGAAAGTCATGTATACCTTGAAACTATAAACTTCCATTAAGAGTTGAGTGAAGGGGCTCCACTGTGGTTTTTTTCATCTGTATGGATGCATTTCATTGTCATAGTCATGTTCTCAGTGATCACTACAACTATTTTTAAAGTATAAATGACCACTTATAAAACCAGGAAGCTTAGCAACTTGATTTTCTTGTATTAAAATTTTCATGATAAATCCAACATTCGTGGCTGGAATAAGCTATTGCTGTTTCCTTACTTTCTTGTCTGCTTCCATTGTGTCGTCTCTAGCCTCCATGTGGGCTGGTGAGATTTGTGTAACATTTAACCAGTCTGAGTGGCAAACTTACTAGTGTTTCTAATGCCTTGTATTTTCTTCAGTCTTCCTCATTTCTTCTTTCCTACAATTCAGGACATACTCAACAGGGCATATTATTTATATATTTTAAGTGCTTATGCAAGGCAGAACGCAGTATTTGTTTAGCTGAGGAAACTGATGTAAAAGAAAATGACTTGTAGCATAATGGAGTCCGGTGGCTGCAGCTCAACAGTAAATGTTAAAATATAATTAATAAGCAATCAAACATGAAGCTGCTCTCTTGACATGATGCCAGTTAGTGCTGAAAAACTTCTTGGTCCCTCAGAAATATTTAAGAATCAGACAACTTGAGAGTTTTATTAAATATGCCCTGCTTATTGAGCAATAATACTTTCTAATGTCTCTTTATCTGAGGTTTTTGAGGAACCCTAGTGGTGGAAAAATGTTGCCCCTACTTTGCAGAAGAGGAAGCTGAAGCTTAGAAATTTGCCTAGGGTCATGAACTGGAGTGATTTGTGTAGGCTCATATGGTAATCCAATAATAGAAGAATAAAAAAGCCTTGTCCTTCTAACAATGTTTTGGTTAATTTTACAAGTGGCTAACCACCTGTTAAGATGGTTTTATCATTTTATCATTAAACAAAATTAATTTAAAAAATGGCTTGAAACTGTCTGTTTTTAATGGGATCTGAATATTCTTAGTTTTAATCTGCCTCATGAGGCTTGTCTTTCTTCTGGCAAGTACAATGTTACATCATTAAAATATCATCCCCTACTGAGAGAGAAATCGGTCCCATTCACTAAATGGAAATGATGAAACAATGACAAGTATTTCTAAAAACTGCATTAAAATTCATTTTTTTTCTTTCATCTGCAAGTTCCATGGTTCCATTAACCAAGGGTACTCAGTCTGTTTGAAGCTATATGTGTGTAGCCAAATCTGTTAGTCGTTATGGCAGAAGGGATGGCAAGCTGCAATGAAGACTTTCARTTTTAATTCATTTCACTTTTCCGTAGTGATTTTGCTCTGAAACAAAAGATTGATCATAAACTTGCGCTCTCTAGCTGCTTCTAGTCCTCCTCTGCACTAAGAATTGAAAAACATCTGATTTAATTTTTTTCCCCCACTTCTGGAACAGGGTCTGCACGTTCATCTTTGAGAGGAGCAGGAAGGAGAGAATCAGGAAGAATGGGAAAGCTTGGAGAGTGGTCCTTTACTTCCATCCTTCGTGAGGGAAGGACAGAAGCGTTTATAGTCTGAGCAGGAGCCCTGCAACCTCTTGGCAGAGTCCGCTGGATTAACCAGTTTGGACTAGCAGAAACAAAGAGCCTTCGTGCTGGTTTCATTTCCTTCAACCCATGATAAGAAAGGAGAAAGGTACAGGGCCATACTTTGAATGAATGAAGTTCATAATGCCAATTGTACGTTAGTGTACCCATAGTAAGTGCGCTTCTAATTGTAGTCTAGGCACCTCATCTTCTCAGGAGCACCTGAAGCAAAACAGATTTAAAGGGGAAAGGGGATTTGAGAGATAGCAATCAGTCCAGAACTCTGGTGTGGTTTTCCTGTCAGCTGGCTTTGTGCCCATATGTGGATTCCCTTGGTTTGCTTCTAGGAGTCCTATCTTCTGATGCCTCCAGCTAAGGACATAGTTATTGTTACAGATTGTGAGGCCTTTCAAATACAGAATGGTGGATTAAATACTTGGGAGAAAAGTGATGGCTACCTTTGCTAGGATTCAAAGCAGGGCTTGACTTCCCTTTCTAGTCAGACTGCAGTCTTTTGAAGTTTCCAGACTTGCCCATTTAGCAGCCCAAACTGTCTCTAGTTGTTTCAGAGAAAAATGGTCCAGCATGAGGGAAAGTCCATCGTACAATATGGTTATTCTCCCTCCCCGCATACCTAATGTGTAATTTATTGTGAGAGTAATGCAGAATGGAACAGTGTTTATGTGGGAGTTGCTTCTAGTTTATGGATAGTTGGCCTCAAATTTTCTCTCATAGGAGAGTGCTGGTGATTGTCCAGAGGGGTTGTTCATTGGATCTGCTCAGTGCCCTTACTTCTTATGTGCCAAAACTCTCAACAGAATTGGGAAATGCAGTCAGCTATCATTCATCTCCTGCAAATTAGAACAATGAGAAGTGGGTGTAGTCTCAAGAAACCATGGATCAATCTTGTTGTAGAAGATGCATCTTGGAAGCCTCTCAAGTTTTCTGAAGAACTCCAGACTTAATAATGGTAACACCCTCTTCAAATGTGACAGAAGGWGCTTTCCATTGCTAATGGATTTGAAAGTACAAAAATCTACATTCTCTGTTCATTTTTTGTAACTATTTTTACTTTTCTGCCTTTTGACTTGGATGGCTTCAGTGTAGTGTGTTGCTCTTGTCACAGCTGTTGCTTATTAAAAAAAAAGTATAAATGTCTTGAAAGTTTTCTACTGGCAAGAAGATATTCATATATATCCGTATCTCATTGACCATAAAATAAGACTGTATTCAGAGACAAAACAGTAAGAACCCTTCAGGGAGAGGAAGGGTCTCCACATAGGATTGAAACAGGTATCACAGAGCATTGGTTCTTGTCCCCTATACTCCATAGTCTATTTTGCAAGCTATTCATATGAGTTCTTAGAAGTGAGGAGGATTTTCTTTGCTACATTGTTGCAGGGCTACTCCAAATTTTATTTCTTTGATAGCTAGAATCCTCTTCATATTTCCAGCTTAACTTTATTTATGGCTAACTTATTCTCATTTGTTTTTGTGCCAATGTTGTCCTTGAGTTTAAACTGCTCTCTTGTTTCCCTGTGTTCRTCCCCTGGATATATTTGTGGCAAGCAGTCTTAGCTCCCCCTCAGCTGAATCTGGCGAGGCTAAACAAGTTTGGCATTTTTTTCCTTTTTCTTTYCCTCACAACAGGGGTTTCCCAAAACTTTTAATCATACTAATAGACCTTTTTGAACAGCTGCAGAATTGTATTGATCTACCTTGATCATGAGTGACAACAACTACACAGAATATTCTAGATAAAGTTTTATTGGTTCCTTGTACAAAAGCATTAATGCTAATCTCTCTCTCCTGGGAGTATTTCACTCGATACATTCTAGAGTAGAATTTGACTTCCTCATGGCTGCAGCTTACTGGGGAACCATCATAACCTGGTGAATAATGTTCCCTGTGCCTGTCTTCTCAGCTGTTGAGTCTCTAGTTTATAACAGAAATAATGTTACTTTGTAATTTATGGACATACTGTTTTGATTCTGTTACTGGAGTCTTCAAGATACTGTGTCCTTCTACATATTTATGACAGCTCTTTCTTTGGCAAATTTCATTAGCACATTGATAATTCTTGTTTTGTTGCTATTAATGAGAATATTTTAATGTTAATTCCAAGATTAATAATGGATTTCAACGAGGATCAATCTCTTCACAGCTTGATRGTTCCCTTTTCAGAATAACCTGTGATCCTCTACCGTTTTTAGTTTCTTATCCTCCTTACAATTTCAGTATTAATCCTAATCCTCTCCGTTTTAACTGGTAACTTCCTACATGTCGTCTGTCAAATGCTTAACTACTTCTAATTTGTCTGGACTTCAGTGATCTTCTTAGAGAAGAAGATTGGGTTAGTCTAGCACTAATTCTAATTTGTTCTAAATCGGGAGTAGATTTACTTAGGCCTCCCATGGTGACTATTTCATTTTGCAATAGATATCAGTACTCAGTCTCGGTAGGTTACCTGAGATATAGGATATACTGTTTTCTTTGATCGGATGGCAAGTCGCTTCCGTAACATTTTAGACTCCTTCTGGCTACTCTTCTTGCAGTTATGTGTTCTGCACAGGCATACTGTCAGACTGCCCATTAGGTATCTTCAGTTACTTCTGTTGTCCCTGCTTTGTTCTTATGCCTTAATCCTTCCTCCAAGATGGTACAACTTCTTTGGTCTTCCTTGTTTTAAGGAGGAGTTTCCTGTAGTCAAGCCAGGCAAAGGAGCATTTACATCTGTGGAGTGGAGAACTGCCATAGAGCTGAATTCGGTACAGGGCATTTAGACAGATCAGGAAAGGAAATTTAATGTATCCTGGTAAGTACTCAGGGCAATTATCTATGGATTCCAAGCTTTCTTGCACTAGGTGAATAGATCCCACACAGTAAGTGTTGTACAGTGCTTTGTGAGGGAGATGAATTGCGATAAAATGGCCATTCCTGCAAGAAGGAAGTCTTCCCCCCCCCCTTTTGGCCACTCTATTGAACAGAGGAAAATTTTTGGTTTGAGTGCTGTATATTCAGAGCATGAGAGCTCACTGGCTTAAGACAAAATGTCATGGTTGAGTGCTGGAGTCTGACCTTGGAAGCATTTCCATTTCTTTAGAAAACATGGTATTCCTCTTACAAACTTGTCTGCTTTAATGCATGAACTGCAAGTTTCTTTCCAGGATAGTTGACACAGATCTATAACCCATCTCTTCTGCTTGCCTTTTTTCCTCCTACCTGGAATTCAGCAGGAGATCAGGAAAGTGAAAGTTAGCACTAGAGGTTCTTCTGCTAGTTAAGGAGATCATGGTTTTCCAGGGATCTTAATTTTGTTCACCTTGGCTTCATTTTTTTCTTAAACACAGAATTTTCTATTCCCTGTGTTSTGAGTCTCGGTGAAAAATAGTATCCAGGATGAGTTTTCTGGCTTTTGTGTGGACTTATGTAAGAGGCAAGATATTTTAAAAAATATCAGCTTTATTTTGCTAGTATCTAGACAAACTTCCACCTGTGACTTTATACATAAGGCTTGCACTGTGTATGCTGCTGTTCTTGTTGGATACTTACCTTGCAGAAGTTCAGACAGTAGCATGAGAAATGTAGCTTTTCTTCACTGTAGATCTTGCAGTCTTGAAGGAAGTTGAATATAGTCTTGAATTTCAGATTTAAAAAGTGAAGTGGCTGTGAAATCAAGAATGCTTATACTCATGGGCCCAAAGAGGATCTCTTTACACTGTGATAGTAAGCATGTCCTCAGAACTTGCTGCTACTTTGTCTTAAGATTAATAGCGTCATCACAGATCTCCATTTGGTTTTGAATGCTGTAGCTTAGTATTCCTGTGAGCCCCTAAGAAGGTATCCAGGTGTTTTGTGTTACTAAAGTAGTTTTCCTGATAGCTGCTCCTTTTGCAAGGTATGAAAGCTTATATCTTTTTATCTGTTGAGGAATATAAATACACATTCTCCAATGAGAGTTGCTTTTGAGCAGATCCTGTTGAGCATACTCCAGATTAACTTGCTAAAGAACTAGAGTAGTTATGCTCACATAAACATCAAAATTTGTTATTTTGATATGGTGTATTCATTAAGTTTCCAAGCAGAGTCAAAGGCTACTGCTTAAGAGTGCTAAGTCCCTTTGAAAGAGTTTGTATCAAATTGTGCGATCTTGCAGTCAGTCAGTTTGTTTTTTTTCTTCTCCAAAATCTAACAAATGRTGCACTTAAATATTGGCAGTTAATGTTTTCGGTATCAGAAAGTTCACGCTTTTTTCTCCTAATAATAAAGATTTTGAAATCCTGTGTGTGGTTTTGTTGAATTGGAGTCCACAGATCTACCTGTGCCTTATTTTGAGTACTTCTTTGGACAGTAGAATATGGTATCTGTTTGGGTCTTGAAGTTGTATGTTCTGTAGTAGGAATTCAATTTATTGCTGTAATGCATACAAACTCATTAACAAGTTCTAGGCCACAGGGGATATTTCCCTTTGCTATGGAAGCCATCTCAACTGGATGATCTTCAGTGCAGCTGGCCGTGTCCTCTCATGTCAGGAGCTGACAGATCTAATTCTGCCTTTGTAGCTGAGAGCCTGTTAGTTAATGGCATTGTGAATACTGTAACTCAGAGGTAATCTTCAGTGTATTAAAATGCATTTTCCTATTCTTGGTATTTATCAAATAAGGTGTTATATCTAATGAATGCAGTGTTATCTTCAAATAAATACTCATATGTAGAGTATAACTTAAAAGGAATGAAAATATAAGTAGCTTCACAGTTGCTTTGTAATGACAGAGAGAAATGGCTTTAGCTTGCCTGTTTGAATGGTATGTGATGGAAACCCAGGGTGAATGTCCTCTCCAAGGGAAGARGAAGCATTATGGTTTAAATGATCAGATTCATAAAATCCTTAGTACATATATATTTCATATGGATCTCATTTTTCGCCCCGTTTCTTGCATCTTACATGAAAGCAGATAAAATAGAGAAGCAGCAGTACTGCCTTGCAAGTACCATAGTAGGTTTCACTTTATAATTATCCTGCTCTGACATATTTATCCTTTCTTGTGGAAGTGGAGATGCAGATATTTAAGAACCCTTCTTGCACAAAAAAGCCCAATTTCCGCTCAGTACTTAATTAGCACTTGTTTATGACACGGTGTCTGATTTGATTTTCAAAACAAATTGCACAGTAAAGAGGCTGATATTTAAACTGTATAGTAACCACAGCTCCAGCTGTGACTCAAATATTGTAAGCCTTCAGGGGTTGTGTTTAGGCTTAGAAAATAGGAACTCAGGCCTGTAATTAAATGTCCTCTAAAAAATCAGCCTTTTGTAGGGAAGGAATGAGGGTACCACTGAATTTTAAATGACTGACTTGTTCTCAGAAATCATTGTAGTATTCTAGGTCTTGCTATGGACTGCACAAATCAAATGGGTTAAAAATGGAAGAGTAGATTACTTAACTTTTTTTTTTTTAAGGGTTGCAGGAGAAAAAAGGTGAGCAAAATAAGTTATTCTGGCCCATGGGATTATAAACGATTACAATCACAGAATGGTTGAGGTTGGAAGGGACCTCTGGAGATTGTCTAAGTCCAACCCCCCTGCTCAAGCAGGGTCACCTAGAGCACGTTGCACACAATCTTTATATATAGATAGTGGTATACGTTCTGTGGGCATAAAGAAATACTAAAGAGAAAGTAGGCATTTCATACAGGGTAAAATTGCATTTCAGAACTATGAGTAGATCTCTGGTTATGGAATAAGTCATCTGTGGTGTTGGAAGACTCCTTTTTAGAGCAAGTTTTCAATAATAAACTTGAATGACTTAGAAAAGGAAGTAGTCAGGGTGGTATTACAAATTAGTTACATAGATTAGGCTGGGAAATATCCACAAAATGGCATGATAGAAGTTGGCAGTTAGAGCACTTTCCAAGTTACTTTTTGAGAAAGGCAAATACAATGCTGGTTATTGGAAAAAGAGGAAAATTACCCTGGCAGTCTAACTTCTAATCATGTAAAATGCTGAAGCAGATGTTAAGAGAAAATATTACTCTTATGGATGATATTGCAACCATGAGCATAAACAGTGTGTGTTCATAAAAATACAAAAAAAGAGTAGATCTTGCTGGGCAATTAATTGTATTGTTGATAGAATTGCCTTGAATGGATCATAATCATGAAAGATTTGAGTGTTGATTGACAAAATAGTACTACTTTCAAACGAGATAAATGTCTCTGTCCCAGGTCTTTAAAAGCTGTATATATTGGGGGGGGGGGRGGGGAGGGAGTTAATTTTATGTGTGTGTGGTTGTTTTTTTCTTGTTTGTTTGTTTTATGTCAAGCACATATGGGTTCCTCTTCAGTCACCTGTAGTTGCATGTCTGCTGTCATTGGGACACCAAAATTTGGAAAGGTTTGACCAGATGTCCTTATCTAATTGCTTGTCTGTGCAGAAGGAGACATTCTTAGGAAGAACCACACAAATCCAAAATTCAGGAGATTGGTTGTAAAATCAAGTTTTGCCAATGGCGAATCCATATGAATTAAATGCTCTTGAGTCAGAGCTCAGAGGTTTTCATTAAGTGACACTTTTCTGTTGGTGCTTGCATTTGAAGTCAATGGGGCTTGTGCTCCTAAAGGCTCACTCATGCACAGATCCCACTTTAATGTCTTAAGCAGCAGTATGTGGGTAGTAACATAACTTATACTGATGAGATTTGCTTCTCTTCTATGTAGTTTATTTTCCTTTTAGATGAGGACAGGCTTAGCAAATGTAGAGAAGGTGTACCTCACTGAGGTGATTTTGCAAGTATGGTGCTGAGGAACGGGTGATGGTGTCCGAGTTTGTCCTGTTTGAATTTTTAACTTGTGGATAATGAAAAAATAAATTGAGTTTACAGTAACTGTTAACCTGCTGAAAGTCCCAATTACTTTTATTGCTAATACTCAAGCAACTTTATTTTGAGGTCACAAAGATCTTATGTTAGTAAGAGTTGTCTAGATAAAACACATTTTTTATCTTTGTTATTGGAGACACTTCTGCATGGGAGCAATCCAGTTGATGTCAGTAGTTCTGTTAATATACTTACATGTTTGCAGGACCAAGGTCTTCAAGTTAAGTGGTTTAAATCAGTCTCTCAAATCAATTACTCAAACTACTCCAGACTGATGGGCTTTGCAAATGCTAAGCAGCCTGCCAGTCCTAAGAGTCCTGTTATCCTTTAATATGTAGGTTAGGTGACCAAAACAGAGAGGGAAGTGAAGTCATTTTTCACAGACTTGTTGTGTGTACCTGGACAGAGCTGAGATTGGTATTCAGGTCTCCTTACTCCTGACGCTGTGATTTAACCATAAGATCATTATTCCTGCTCGTTTATGAGGATTTTATTTATATTTATTTCTTGATAGGTATACCATGCTGTGCTACTTCAAAAAAGCAACAGAAGCACTTGAATCAAATGTAAAATACAGGTTTCTACAGTGTTCTTGCTAGATACGTAGCACTTCATATGGATTCTTCCGTTTTCAAAACATGTAGAAATGTCAGTGATTCCTCTCAGCAATCCTGTGAGGTGGGTTAAATAAGTGTTGTCCTCATTTTACAGTAGTAGAGAGGCTAACCACCCATGAAGTTAGTGCTGAACTAAGGATTAGGTCTCGGAGCATGATGCTTCTAGTAGCGTAATGAGTCCCCTAAAACATAGTTCGTTAATGTGTTAAGCATTGCAAGTCCAAAATCAGCAGGTGAAAGCAGTAACCAGATATACTTGACTTTAATTTATTAATCAGTACGATGGTGTTTATTAAAATTCATGTTTAACTGGGATTACTGGCCAGGTCACCAGGGCATAATCTTGCTACTGCTTTGAAAGATTTAGGAGGATTTCAATTTAAACCATAGAAGAGCAAAAATAGCTGATGTTCTAAGTCTGTTATGAAATACTGTAGGTGTACTTTTTAGAGGCAAGATTTTAGTATGTTCTAGTTCTTGGAATTTGAAATAAAAATAAGGCTCAACTATCTCCCCACCATAGCTGTGAAGGTTATTCATTCAGCGGTGATACAATTTTCTGCTCAATCGGATTGTATTTTATACAGTGTTACAAGTATCAAGGTAGACACAGTTTGTACAAACTAAATATTGTGTTGACACAAGAACAAATGGGAATAAACTTGCCTTGAATAGATTTGGTCTGAAAATTTAGGAGATTTTCAGCCTTCCAAAAGGAATGGTRGGGGTATGCATCTGCTGCTTTGGAGGGGGAGTACGGTGAATTAATAAAGGAATTGCAAAATAGTTGCCTGCAGTAAGAAAGCACTCTGGACTTGGTGTCTGAGGATGTCCTGTCTGGTCCTGTTGCTTAGTTGTCATCTTAATTTCTAAGCATCTCCTTTTGGGGGATGAAGGGGGGCACAGTTGAATCCATGTGATTGTGAAAATACCTTTGAACTGCAAATGGATGTAACAAGTAACAAAAATGAAATGTTGGCTTTTTTTCTTTCCTAGCTGTAAGTTATGTTGTGTGCTACCAGTGCAACTGGATGTCTTGTCTTTTCTTCAACCTGCTGAGGGAGGGAAACAAATGGGTGGAGATTATATTTGTCTGTCACTTTGAGGCATAATTTATGACAGTGTGTGAGTATAGTTTCCGATTACCCCCATGTTGAGGCTGCACCTCTTCGGGGATTTTCCTTAATCTTTACACGTTGCCCAGTGTCTGGTGCAGCCATGTTGAGGATAGTGACTGTAAAAACACTCTYGTAGCTTGACTGCTGCTGCTTTGATACCATTTAGCTTTATATACTGGCAAAAGCATTAATGACCATTAGTTTCTGCTGCTGCACCCACCACAGGGGCAGTGCTTATCCAAGTGCATTTGTGTGAGAATTTTAAAGAAATATCTGTATACGGAGTTGAAATGTAAAATGGTAGAAAATGTAAAAATGGTTTTATTAGAAAAGTGTTCTTAAAACATCTGATGTTAGAGTAGTAATTAAACAAGAACTTATTTGGGGGCTGAACCTTCATATGTGGCTTAATACATCTGCATTGTTTAAAATAATCCAAAATTTAGACTTAGGTTAGCTAGGTCCCAGTGTAAAAGGAGGTCTCTCTTTATGTCTATTCTCTCCTAGCCCCGAATACACATGCCAAAAGATGGATTCCAACTTATATCTTCTGGATACCAAGCATGGCTAAAGCAGGTTGGACTGTATTATTGTTATTCATCTCATGTGAGGGACTGTGTTGGACACCTGTGCTTGTCTCATTAGTGAAGTACATAAATGAGGGTGTAATGAAGTTACGGTGCCATGTTAGCTGATACCCTTCATAGCCATCACTGTTTTGTGTTTATGCATGCTGTGTTTGTGTAACATTTTCTCACAAGTCTTATGAATGTGCACTTTCTGTAAATACAAGTTCAAAATGCAGTCACCTGAAAGGGAAAAAGGTCAGAGTCTGAAAAGAAATCTGCAACAACAGCTCAAATTACAGAATTAAAATGGGCCTTCAAACGTAAAGCTGCATGGTGGTGGTGCTGGTAATAATGGGGAGGCCAAGGGGTTAAAACACATGAGAATTGCATCTAGAGTCTAATTCAGATCTGGCTGGGTGAAACAAGTATGGACACTTACTCACATCACATAACAATTGTGCAGTTTGACACAATCTGACACTGTGGGGACTCCCCTCTCAGAAGTGGCCTAGTGCTATATTACTCTGGCTGTTATTAAAGGCCAGGCTTTAGATGTCTCAGCAGTCTGCCTCTAGCAATTGCTGTCAGCTTTTCACTTTTGTGAGTGAAAAATCCCCCTTCAGAAAAAAATAGCTTAATTTACAAATTGCCTGTATAAATCTCTTCATCATACGTGTATCTTCATGAGAGAGTCCAGTGTCCTTGAGAAGGTATGGCTTAAAGTTGCTGTTTTTGTAGAAAGCCAGAATGATTGTGTTGTTATGGCAACGAAAACTGGAAATATGAAAACAGCACGGATAAGCTGCATCCTGTTGTCGTGGCAACTAGAGTTGTGAAAACGATGAAACGTGGTGGTGAAAGGATATATGGTACTGTGAGCCCAACAGAAACAAAGAGCCAAGTCACTTGGGTTGAGTGGGAGAGAATTAAAAACAACCACAAAAAAACTTAAAACAGACGGGTTTCACTGGAGATGCTAACAGGGTGGATTTGGTTCTCTCCAGGGTTGTCTCCGTATCTTACCGGTAGTAAGTGGCAACTTGTTTGTGCAGGTTGCTTCCTGCTGTCAACTTGCATTGACTTCTGTGAAATTGAGAAGAAACTGAATGCCCATAAGATGATGGGGATTGAATCCTGCATTACATTTGCAAACCATTACTTTACGTGAGTGATGGGCTGCAAAGGCGTAGTGCGGTTTGGAGCTTCTCTCTGAGAGACCATCTCTTTCCCTCTTGTAGTCTGCGCTAGTGAAGGTCAGTTGGGATGTTGAAGCTGATGTTTTCTTGATTTAAACTTTGCTGAGCTGGAGGCAAGGTGTCTCAGAGGGATCTCAACTCTGCAGTTAATGTCTGACAGAGCTCAAGTTTGTTGACATATGGGGCATGGCACCAGTTTCCTTCTCTTATGTGGTGGGCTGGGAGAACAATAGAAAAAGTATTGTGTGGTTTTTCTGTTCTCTTTTACCTCTGAGGCAGACAGACCTGCATCTGTTCTTATTATATTGTACTGCCAGTGCTGCGATGCAGGTGAGATATATGCATTTTGCCTCTGAAAAATACTGAGGAAAAAACCCAAAATGCTCAGTCAGTGCCTTTCACAGGGAGACTTTCACATTAGGCAAGCTCAAATAAAAAATCAGAGTAAGTTCTTTTATTTGTATGTTTTTCTGTGTGGCTGCTTTCCTTTTGGTTTTAGTTTACTGTTATTGGTTCTAAAGTCTTTATCTTAAATCTCCTTACTCCTCCTTGATTCAAGGTAAAGGTATAAACCTGAGCTTGTGTCATCAGCAGATGCTGTCATGGAAATAGCTTTGCTATTCCAATTTCAGTGCTGTGATTTCACCACAGGAAGCATGTGGGTAAGGGAGTTGATATGTAAGGGTGGAAACTTGCTCAAAAGAAAGAGCTCTTGTGAGAAGCAGAGATTTAAAAAAAAATCTCGAGGTCAGATTGATTTGCTGTAGGGCATCCAAAGGCCTTACTTATAAAATTCTTAAAACAGTATATTGGAAAGAAAGACAGACACTTTTAAATAAAAGCAGTAATGTGAATATGCATCCAGATGGAATAGTGTCTGTGCATCAAGTTTATCCCTCCTTGTGCCTGTGTGTGTGTTTAACAGAATCCTAAAGTAATGATTTTTTTCCTCAGTGTAGCTGAGTATTGATCTGCTGCCTGGTTTATATGGAATATGAGAAGTATTTCAGTAACACATTGTATTAATGTGGGCTAAAAGCAGTTTATATTACAAATGAGGTGGAGGAAGATGGAGTTCTGCAAGAGTGGACACATACTATAAATATCCATAAAACTGACAATTTTATCTAAAAACAGTGCTGGCTGGATTTGCGTATTTTCAGCCTACTTAAACTGGAGATAATAGTTGAACACTACCTGAGCATGGGTCGCCCACACTAATACCATTACCGCCTGCCCTTTAATGGCAGGTTTTTATATTTAACGTTGCTGTGCTGCAGTGGAGAGTTGTATTGTGTTCGTATGTGGGCTAGAGGAAATACGATACCTATGGCCAGAAATACATGTTGCTTTCAAGAACAGGATTTTAAGTAAGCTGTAAAGCTCTCTTTACTCTAGCCGTTTCCTGTGAGTTTATCCTTTAGAAAAAGCCAAATACCTGCAGTTGTTTTATTCGGCCTTGATCTTCACTTAAGCCTTTCTTTGAATGGCAGCACTGTGTTTCCAGCAGCCTGTAACATCCCATCTCCTAGATGCTGACCTTTTTGAAGACAAGCTGCAGTTGACTTCTAAGGCAGGGGCGTGTGTTAATTTGTGTATAAATATGATCAATAGGCATGACATATTCCAATTCCTATATTATACGGAAACCTTTTTAAACCGAAGCATAAAATTGTGCAAATTAAGCTCTTAATTAGCTGAAACACTTACAAAACATTACTTTGATTACATTAGTGGGGAAATTAAAAGCACAATTTTTAGGTGGCTTGTGACACATGGTGTAATTCAGAGTTAAAGCTAATCCCTTCCCTTCATGTACTGTTGTGAGCAAGTGTGTATCACATAGGATATGTAGTATAACACACTCATCTGAGCCTTCCTGCCTTCCACTGTCTTTCGGAGCAGAATTTTTAGAGCCAAGTTATAAACCTGTAAATATGTTTTATACTGGAAATTCTTGATGCTACCTTAACTAGATTGGTGCCAACAAAGGCCAGTATAATTGAACAAGGCATTTGAGATATTAATGGTCTGCACTACAGTCAAGTCAGCTGGAAAACAGAGTGTTAAAACCAGGACCGTGGTGAAAACAGGATTCTTCCACTAGAACTGCACTTTCCTACATGAAAAATTGGGATTGTTTCAAAATGAGGCCTTGGACATGATGAAGCAACTGTGTTTTTTTATGAAATGCTCTTGGTCGTCTTTACAAGAATTTGATTTTAAGCCTTCGAATAGTTTCATGCTTTAGACCTTGGTGAGGTTGCTCTTAGTGAGTCTGAATAGGGCTTGCTTTTATTAATGCCATCTTTGGTGTTGCTTAAAGCAACATGTACGAGTCTCTACTTGTCACACTCCTAAAGAAGGGTATGGCATCTGAATCTTAAAGCTCTGCAGGTGCACTGGTTTGGATTTGTCAGCTTCATGGATTAAAGAGCTATAGTTATGAAAACATTCGTATTGTCTGGTTCAGATATGATCTGCACAAGCTCCCTCAAGCACTTGGCAACTGAGGATCTCCTACACCTTATAGATGGGAAGTTGGCTCCTTTCTGGGGCAGGTAACTCTTGTTGGTCTTGAATCCCAGAGGCTGAACAACTCCTGTAACCACTCTCTGAGGAAAACATTTCTTCACAAACATGTATCTAAAAGCTGTGATGTGATCCTCCTGGATCCTGCTCAGGTAAGAAATTATTTGGATAATCTGAATATATGTAAACAGACCCTTTCGGATGTCTCTTATCTCAGATATTTAAGAGTAGTTAGTGAGCTAGAATCTTGTGTTAAAAGTTACTGTAAGCTAGGGAGTTACCAGAGGATTAAAGAAATGTCTGCATAATGTGTATGTTCAGTAAAATTGACTGAGCAATTACATGAAAAGTGGGAGGCTGAAGGAATCATTTACAGTGCTTTGAGCTGCTTGTGCACAGSAGAGCTTGCAGAACCTATTAAACCCACAAGTCATAGTGTGGATGGGGAAACCTCTGCACTGAATTCAGTGATCTGTACCAGGGTAAGAAGTTTGGTACTTCAGGTGTTGGGAATATAGGTGTTAAACTTGAACATTGCTAGAAGGTTACGGCCTCTGATTTGTGACACCAAACTGGTTTGAAAACAGTTCCCACAATGTCCAAGGAACACATTCTCTACTTTTTGTAAGTGAGATTCTGGGTTGGTTTATTTGCAGTTTCTGAAAATACTTAAAGGTCCTTTAATAAGACYGTGCAATGACTTCTATTATAGCAAAATAGGAACACAAACCACTTTTAGTAGTCCCCATACATGTTTGTGGAAAGTGACCAAAATGTCTGAACATAATAGAAGCTGAAAATTGTGAAAAGCATTTTTATGATAGCAACTGCCTGTTGCTCTTTGCGATTCTGGTGCAGTACGTGCCGGTTAGAGCTGACAGTTTGCGGGCTAGGTGAACCCTGAGAGACCCTTCTCACGGTCGCGCTCAGAGGAGTACTGTACTTCCCTTTTTATTTTATGACTTAATCTTCTTACCATGGAAAAACTGCCAAGAAGTCAGTGGCAAAGCAAATCATAATTATCTTGTTTTAAAACACTAAATAACTTCAGGGAACAGTGGTGTGGGATATAAGGAGGTGTAAGCTCTAACTGTAAGTTTTCTGGCTGTTGTTTTTGGCTTAATTAAGACTTACAGCTTTTAACACTTTTCTTATTTTCAAATGAAAACACACAAAAAAACTTTTGGAGAAAGTTATGAAAGTATTAATTTGCTCTGAGCCGTGCTGGTCTCTTTGGTAAGTTCATAATTAGGAAGGATTTTTTTTTTAAATGGGTATTCTTGTCTCTCAGGTATATAACTGTTCCGTAAGTGGTAAATCTGTATTCATATGTTAGGGTTTTTAAAGGCATATTATTTACACAATTCACTGGAATGGCTCCTCTGGAAGCTGGGTGGCTCTCTCATGTAATTATGTATTTAGCATGCCTTGTATCCACTGTTGGGGTGGAAAAAGAAAGAATGAAAAAAAGAAGCCCCACAAAAAACTACTAAAATACAAACTAAAATAGGAAGAAAAAAAAAAAGAATTTGCTGCTCATTCTGTTCTTGCAGATTTTTTTAATGTTCTATCATATACCTTTTTCCCAGATGAGAAGCCCATATGGTCAAGTGTTACCCAAGCTAAAAATTAAATGCATTTGGCAGTTGTTGAATTGTGAAAGTACAAAATATGCACTGGGAATTTCTTATCATTTTTTCCCCTTCTGTTCAGCTAGGTATTCTCTTTGATTAGATACATTTATTTATATATTATACATTATACATACATACTATATATATAAATACAAAACACATATATAATGCATGTGTGTATATATGTGTGCATACACACATGTGTATATATATGTATATGCACATACATAAGATTATATATAATTATATATATAAAAAACATATAAAATGAGGTTGCAAGGAGGAAAAGTGGACTAAGGAGGGGAACTGAAATGTCACTTTTTAGCTAAAAGTAAATTTCTGGAATTGTTAAGTTTCCCAAGACCAGCATTTGTAATAATGTTCCATAGAATGTATAGATTTCTGTGATGACAGGAATAGTGCGCACTGGACACAACGTGAAAGCAATGTGTGTTTTATTTTTGGCCTTGGCTTACTTAAATATGTGGCCAAAAAAAGCGCAAGAGGAACCGAGTGGGAATGAAGAGTACTGGGGTTTGTTCTGTGCTGCTTTGTGTTACTTGATTAAAAATAAATAAATAAATAAAATTGTGAGGCATAGGAATCCTACTAGCATCTGAACATGTGTGTTTGATAAAGCATTGTAAAGGATCAAGATTCCTAAGGCACATTTCCTACTTGTTTTTAGAAAGCATGCAGGAAACAATACTCTGAAAACTTTTTTTTCAAGGAATATTATACTTCCCAGCCATCCCACTTTCTCTTTCTGAAGTGATGATGACAAAAAATGGGGAAAGATCTGTCTCATCCTACCAAGGTTAGGCCTAGCTGATGTAGTTTTATTACCCTTCGGAGTATCTCTTACCTTTTATTTGCTCCAATTGGGTGGTAGAATTTCTAGCAGTTATTTTCCCCTCTTGTTCTGCTTTCTTTAATAGTTCCAACTTGTGTCCTGTTTCTGTTTCGCTTTACACAACCTTATCCTGTTTCCTGCCTTACAGACAGCTGGATCAACCAGAAAACATCCCATTTCTCTCAGTATTTAAACTCTTCAGCTCTTGTCAGCATGTGTCATATTCTGTTTATGCTCCTTAATAAATACTGGGTGAATTCCCGTCTCCCAAGAGAAGGAGAAATTGTATTGCTTTATCATTAGAATTGGACCACCTAAAGCACTGGGCACTGTGCTAGAAAAGGAATAATTCCGAGTGAGGAAAGGACGGAAGTTAATGTGGTGAGCAGCTGAACTTAGTATTGTGTGCAGTTGAGCAAAAATCAGCGACTGGAAAAAAAATGAGTTTTCTTTTTGGCTTTGCCACTGACTTCACAAGATGTGCAAACATACGTGTCACCTTGCTTGTAAATCAAAGGCGTTTTAGGCATACAGGTTATCATAAGGTTGAGAGTAGGCTTCGGACATGAATGATAGGCTGTTGCACTTTAATTGTCATGCATTTTAACATATTAACATATTAAAGATTAATACTATACTGCTGCCTAATTAATTTCTCCTAAGTGTTTTTAAAGAAAATATCCTTGAACTAGTTTTCTATTTTTTTGTTTACAGTGAGTTCGYACTCTGTGTTTTCACGCCTTCTGTGTACTCTGTTGTTGTAAACTGTAGTAGTCCAAGAACTTTTGTTTTTCCCCATGTAGAACCACTTAGTTTTACAGAAGAAGGTGATGTATTTCTGACCTGTAACACAATTTCCTAAAACTGTATTAGCTACCTCTAGTATATTGTATTTGCTGAAGGACCAGAAGAGAACAAATTTGATAAAAAAAAGTCTGAAATTGTAATGTATAATCTTGTAATGCAATAGCAAATAATAAAATTAAATAATTTCTAACACTAGCAAAAATTTAGCCATAGAATGTGTGCTGAGATTTGTCTTTACTACATTAAATAATTGGAATGGAAGGTAGGTTATTAGTGGCAAAACATCTGATCTGGTCAAAAATCTTCTTGCAATACGGTTGCAAGAAGAATAGTTGAATAGGTTAAGCTTCAGCTCACGGTTATTGCCCCCTCAGCTCAGTCAGTGACTGTAAATGCTTCTAGTCTGTTTTAATTCAAAATATGGCAAATCCATTTTAATCACCAGTGGTGCAGCTGGTACCAGTTTCTGTCAGGAGGAGGATGTTGATCTGGTTTGAAACTGTATTCCCTCTATTTCTTTAGTGGGAAAACACATTTCTGAGTTTAAGGGAGAGGACTGGGAGAGGACTTAAAACTCGATCAGAAAAAGAAATCGAGTTTTTGGGAAATCATTGCCTGTCTAGCACCACTTCATGTGTTTTAAAGCTGCTTAGCTTTTATGAAGTGCTTTTGGGTGAGAAAGGTGCTGCAGGAATCCAAAATATTAATGTAGGTGGGAGCCAGGAATGTAGAAATACTGCTGTGTCCCGGCACAGCACTCGGCAAGCGACACCCGCACATCCGCATTCCCATTGGGCTGTAGCCCAGGCTTGGTGCCTCTGTAGCTTTGTCCGGAAGAACCGACGTGGACCGACTTGAGTTCGGGAGAGGATTTTGTCCGTCGGCTTCGAGGCGGCGAATGTGGAGCCCGTCCCTTGTTTGCAGCGCTGATGTCGGCCACGCGGGCAGCTCGGCGGCTGGGGTCGAGGCTGCTGAGGCTCTCGGAGACCAGGCTGTAAATGAAGTTGTTCTGTTGGGTCACTCATCTGATTTACACGCAAGCTGTTTCCATTGAAGCGCCTGGGGCCTTTTGTTCATGCTTGTGAATAAGCCTCTTTCAGTCACCAACAGTAATTTAGAGCCTCTGCTTCCTTCAGTAGGTAAAAGGCAAGTACAGGAGCAACATTTTTTCCCCCTGTTTGTGTGCAGCTTTACACATTTGTTTGTTTTTTATTTTTTTGAGAGGTAACAGGACTGTATCAGTAATAGAAATTTTGTTACATACTGGAGTAGATTCAGAAGTCACCCRAGGTGTTGCTTATTTTTTATGGTGTACCTCCTAGCTATAGGATAATATGAAGCAGCAAGAATAGATACGTGAGCAAGAATATCCTCAGGTGCAGGGAGTTCTGCAGAACGGACCTCCAGGATTTGCCTTTSTTAGAATGGCAATTTTAGAGGAAGATGTTACTTTGTAAGTGCCCTGGCACAGTGGGGTACACTTAAATTTTCAGATTGTACTCCTCTCCTCCCTCCTCCCCCCCCCCCAAAAAAAAAATCTATACCTGCTTCTTGTAGTGACTCAGACTGATTTGAGCCATAATTTTGCATAACCTTTGAGGCAGCATAGACTGGCATTGCCACTGACAGAAGTGGTCCTCTTGTTTTCCTGCCTCAGTGTCTTTTCATGCTTTGCTTAGTGCAGCTATTTAAGGTAGCTTCTTTTCTTTTTGTTCACCTACTTTGAATCGCAATCAGCTCTTCCATCTCCTTCACCATGGCCAGACAAAAGCTTCGGCCAGCACGTGGAAAGAGAAAGCCTGGGAGGAGGGAATGAATAGTTGGGGCAAGACTTTAATAAGTCCATAGGCAAAAAATACTGATTAATTTCTTATTATGTATTTGTACTGTGTTACGAATCCTAGATTGGGTAAATGGTAGGCAGCTGAATGCTCACCTAGTGGATTGGCTTTGCCTTAGCAAGGTTGCCATGCTGGAGTTTGTTTCTGGGACTTTGTTGAAGAGTGCTGTTAAACAACTTGATTTAAGTTAGTGCATTATTAAATTGGTGAGATGCTTAAATATAAAGATCCACTTGGTGTGTGTGTTTTGTGGTTTTTTTGCTAATGATCACAACATCTTAATAGCTGGCGTGACACATTGTGTTCCAACACAAAAAAATTACAGGGATTTGTAAAGTTTTGGTATGTGGGAGGGAGTGTTTTCTTGAAGGTCAGGATAGCAAGCAAGGAAATATGGCTCAGATTTTTTTTTTTTTTTTTCTTGTTATGATCCTTCGGCCGTAATTCTTTGTCTGTCAGGAAAAGCATCATCTACATTTTCTTGTTAGGTGTGATATTATAGAGATACTGAAACTTAAGAACTTGATTACTTACAGAGTTTTTTGTTTTATTTTATTTTTTTATAAAGAAAATGAGGTGAGGAATTATTACAGGGTACCATAAACTTCTTAAAAGCACATTTATATAGGTTATGTTCCCCAGCAATCTTGTTACGCTATTTCTGGAACAGAAGCATGAATGGCAACAAAGTGCACCAAAGAACATGGTGATAGACAGGGTTAATCTCTCTGTCTCTACTGTGTAGACATGCAGTAACAAAGCAGAGATGTTGGTGATCACCGTCTTTCTGCTCATTCAAGGACTGGTTGCATAGCTCCTACATGTTAACTTAGTGCAAGATTTTCTAGCCCTCTTAAGAGCAGCGAGAAACAGTGGCTCAAAAGGCAGCTGTCATTTCATACCCATTCCAGCTGCCCATTCCACTCAGATTTCCTACCATCCCCCCCCTTAAAAAAAACACAAGAAAACTTAGTATGATGGGGGGTGCAAAAAAGAAGAGTATGATGGTTTGAAATTTCTAGCTTCTAAGATATCACATCCTGCAGTTTTCATAATGAGCTGCCCATTTAGAATATACTTTCTCCTGCCTTACCAGTACTTTGACAAATGCAGCCATTGTAAGAGTGATTTTTATCCTAATGCATCCCTAAATTTAATAGTCGGGATTTAAAATGAACAAGCAACTCTGTATATTTCAGGGTGCAATAGCTTTAACTATCAAAATAAATAGAATTTTCTGTGATTGGCTGCTTTGGCTCTTCTTTTGTATTTGATGTGTTTGGAGGGACAGAATCTATTTGTTTTAATAATTGTATTTAATGAATAACAAGGCAAGCAGAAATATGAAACTCCTATGAACTGTCACCAAGTTCCTATTGACCTTGGACTGCAGGATTTTCCTTCTGTCCCCTTTGGAGATGATAATTAAAAAAAAAAAAATACAAAAGCTTTTCTTTCCCTGCCAGTATTCCATTTAAAGTTGTCATTTCCTTTTCTGCTTCCCTTGCAGAATTGCTTGCTTTGTGTTGTATTGTGCCTGGGCAGTGGCTATGCATGGAGAAGAGGCCTGACTAATTGTAAAGAAATGTTTTATYAGTGAAAAACTTGCACGTTGGCATTAAAAAAAAAAAAAAAAAGATGAAAAACTTGCTTTCTTTATCCATACTGTCCTTTTCTTGCTACTATGACATCTGTTAATCTTTGGGGAAGGAAAAGACTCATCAGCAGTTTGTGTTTTCTTAAAGATGTCTCAGTCTTTAAGGCCAGTTGCGGTTGTGTTGGTGCCATTCAGCTAAGCCTTGAAAGTACCTGTAATCTGTGCCATCCTGTCTCATGCAGCCCCATCTCATAGTTGTCCTTTCTCTGCAGTGCTCTATGCCCAGATCTCTGTGGCTGGGCTGCTCCAGCCTGGCGGACAGCATGCCCTCACTGCGATGCCTGTATAACCCAGGGACTGGCGCACTCCCAGCTTTCCAGGTACTTTCTGTCTCTCCCCACTCCTTCCTTTCTCTCCGTCTGTGTACGTGCGCGTCTGCTTCTTTACTCTTTCTTGCTTGCTTACCTCCATTTATTCTGCTGCGTACTGTATGCCTCTCCTGTGTCATGCAGAACCCCTCCAGTATTTAACACCATCTTGTGCAGATTCAGGGTGGCTCAGTACTGGGGCATTTCCATTATCTTGAGTTAATATAATTATTTTATCTAAATTGGCTTGGTACCATTATCTTTTCCATTGGTTTTCAGTTGTGTCAAAAATACACTGCTTAATTATATTTGGCAAACAGTATCCATCACACAGTCTCCAATCTGGCTGCTCATACAGTGATCCCCTTCCTATCTAAATTTTCTGTATGCCGTTTAGAGGACTGAGGGGGTGGGTTCATTGCCATGGTGATAATTGATGCCTGCATTTGTTTACTTTATTAAATTTGTTAGCAGTAGTCTGGGCACTTTGACTACAGAAAATTATTCCACAAGCAAGCTGTTAATCAAATGGCAAATAAAGTAAACCTGTTTTTCTTTGGTCTCTGAATTTGTTAGATTCAAGCTTTTCTCTGTCATGAGACGGCTTTCTGTCAAATGGGGTTTGTTCAGACATTTTGGATGACCGGTGAATCTTTCAAAATTTAGTTACTCTCCTGTGGGCAGAGAGCGAGGCAACTATTGGACAAGCGGTTAGAAACCTAGCTAAGGCTCTCAGGATCATTGCAAACATTTCAAAATGACTTGTAGATATAAAGGGGGAGCAGTCGAGACTGGACTGCAGAGATGCTGCGTTCGTGTTGGATGCTCTGCTGTGTCCAAGATGATTCTGTGTGAACCGCATTGACTCGGGGACCTTAGGGATGTTTCTGTAGAGAGCGTGCTTGTTGGGGCTTGTGGYAGCTTTAATATGACTTGCATTTTTGGAGCCAACTTGTGGCAAAGAGTTTTATTCACCAGCATCTGGAGCAACCAGGCATAACAGATAATCTAGAACCTTCCTGAAATCTTGAATCATTTTGGTGAAAGTTCATGACCTGCCTCTAAAGGGATGGTGCACAAGGATTATTTTGAATTTGGTTTCTGGCTCTCAGGACCAGGAGAGTGCTGTGGAAGTAATCTCCTCAGTCTCAAGGGAGGCTTAAGTGTCTTACATCACTTTGCTGCGCGCCTTTTTGCTGAGCTAGCAGGAGCAGTGATGGACTCCGGAAGGTGTCCTGCCAGGCCTGCTTTGCTGCGGCAAGCTTTTAGCAGAGCTTTCTGGGGGGGAGGGGATATAAGACTTTTTATTAGTCTAAGAGGACTCTGGAGACAACAGGCAGAATTTAGAATCCTACTTCTAATCCTGATTTGCATAATTTGACTAAATCGGATAGGCCTAATTTTTGGGCTTTCTGCTGTCGAATAAATCTCAGACCTCTTTAAGCTCAGGTTTTAGAGAACCTTAGTGTATATAAAGCAATTTGTAAACTCAGATTGGGGCTCCTCTATTTTTGCTTGAATTATTTTTGATGATTCAGGATAAGCATATAAAGGGTTTAGAAAGGGGAGGGGAACTAGCTTCTTTTAGCTCAAGATATCCTTCCTAATGATAGATATGAGCAGCAACTTTACTGCTAATACAATGCGTTGATGTTTGCAGTCAGGTGAGTCAGCTGCACAACCATTTACTGCATATTGCCTTCTTGGAAGTGCAGCAGGGCTTTGACATCTGCATTCCTGCAGATTTTGAGACATTTTCTTGGATATTTAGTGACTGTGGGGGTTGGGGAAATCTGCCTCATTTGCCATCTAAAATGGTATGCTAGCACTCTTCATAGCACTCCTTGTTTCCTATGTTGAAGAACTCATTTAGTGCCAATTGAGAGAGAACTAAATTGCCAGCAACAGCTTCTGCAGCAATGAGTCATCCTTATTTCAATCCGTTTTTTTCAATGGGCTTTGATCCCCATTAGCTTGCATGGTCTGAAGAAATCTCCCCTCTAGGAGGCATGGCTTCTGCATTTTCCGGTGCAGTAAGCTAAATGGGAGTGGTTTGGAGCCTGCTTGAAGCTGTGATACTGAAATATTTCATCATTCTTTAATGCTTTCTTTGGTACCGAATCTTCAGGAAAGCATTAAAGACTTTCTTGTAGCCCAGCAAATTTTCTCATATTAAGTTATTTTATTTTTTCCCTAGCAAGCTTGAAGTAACTGGAGAAGCATATCAATGTTCTTTGCTTGTGGCAAAAGAGAAGGTGCCATCTGGAAGGCCACTTAGTCACTGCTGAATTTGTCTAGTTATTTACATGCTTACCTTCAGATGCTCAGACACAAATGTGGAAACAGGCTCTTTTTGAATAGCTCAGTTAAAGCCCTGCTGACTTCTCATGGGAAGCATTGGCAGATAGTCGATTTAGAGATGATTCTGTTAATATGTCAGATAACTTCATTTTTCTTCTTTGTGTGTTTTTATTATCGGAGACACTTGTGTGCAAACAGGATCTTCTGGTTCCTCAATTCCGTTTGGCAATTCTCTCACCCAGGGAAGGGTTTTAAGGCTAAAGCCAGGGATGGGGAATAAGCAACTAGAAAACAGTAGGTTTGTTTTTTGAGTTTTTTTTTTTTAATTCTTTCATCTCACAGTGCTTTGCAACTATTGAGTGTGGTTGGATCTGTTGTGTAACTGAATTTCATATAGCTCGTGGGGGAAGACGGCACCAAATTGGAACATGAAATCCTATAAGACACTGTGGGAAGGCGATAAAGAGGACATTTTAAGAGAAAAAGGCCAGCCCTTCCGTCTTCAGTGTCTTGGATGCAGGTTTTACTGTGCTATCACCCTTCAAAGCAACTAAAAACTAGTTTGCCTATAGATTCTCCTAATATGAAAAAATAACTTAGAGCGTATTTTTTCTAAAAATCCATGTTTTGGAAATTTCCAGATATGCCAACAGGTGTCTGTTTTCATGACATTTTTCATCTGAAGATAATTACTTTCCCCTTCTTAAAATATTTGCCATGCATGTTCAGAAGACTCAGTTTATGTTGCGTTTAATAGTCTCCGTTCTTTTCAAAATTTGATTTATAATTACACCCAACAACTGTGCTGAGAAAATAACTGTATTAAACCTTCCAGGTTTGCAGAAGACGATAATGTTTCCTTGAGTTCTTTTCTATAGGCTGTTGTATAGATGAGGAGATTTAAGGAGCAACCTTGCCAAAGGTTGTGCACCAGGGTAGTTGCAGAGAACTGTCCAGTTCTTCCTTTTTACCCAGTTGACGCTCCTCGCGAACATTGGGTCCAGTTCAGACTGTAACATTTTTTGGGATAAAAGCCATGCTTTTATTTTTTTCTGGAGCCTAAGTGCCAAATCAAAAAGTGAAGGGTAGTTTTGTCAGCTTTTCTTTGCCAATTCTAAAATGCAGTAGTTCTGCAATGGGCTTTAGTAGTCAAAGAGGAGGATTAGCAATCTTATGGTGGAGTTAGCAGCATCCTGTTGAATGTAGGAGTGTCTCTCTCTGGAATGCCAGAAATTCCCCGTCTGCTACCTGGAGCGAAGGTCTTGATCGTCAAGAACTGCACGTCAGGGTTTGTCAGACGAAGGGAAGAGTCTTCTGCATGATTTTGAAGAAGTGAAGCATGTCCCTTGTTTCTTGCTGGAAGCACCCTCATAGTTGAGGAAAGCAACTGCGCTAGTCAAATGAAATAATACAGGAGCATACGTGAGGTTTTGGGGACGTGAAGAAGGAGGCAGAATTGGCCTGCTGTACACAGCTCCTTTTCTTTGGCCAGAGATCTTTTTGAAAAAGTTGCGGGTCAAAGACATAAATGGTCTGAAGTAATGGAAGCCTGTTGTACTTGCGAGGAAGAGATCAGCTCATTGCTCAAATGAATTTTACATCTATTTTTTCTGATTTTTATATTTTCACATTAGGAAGTGGAATTTTTTTACAGAAGCATTTTCTGTAAATTCTGTTAGAAACTGATATCTTTTCACGCTTCCTTCACGCCCTTTATGCGTTTTGCCTTAAAGTTGGCGTGTTGTTCCTGAAAAATCTCATGTAAATATGAGAAGTAGCAGTACGTTATTTATGGTCTTATAGTAGGTGAAAGCAAAAGTCTCGGGGAGAGCAAGCAGTGCGTGCTCAGGAATGCATTTGCGAGAAATGCATTTAAAGGAGATCGTTCGGCTTTGGCGAAAATGTTTACTGATATGCGTCGTTCTGTACCTAAGTGGGAGCGAGACGGGGTGTCCAGAGAAGAGCCTGTCAGCGTGGAGACGCGGCTGCACTCGACCAAGCCTGCTTTGTATTCCCTCCTCTCGCTCCCTTCCCGTGGCCCTGCGAAATGTGCCCGCAGGCTGTTTACGGGGAGGCTCTGAAATGGATTCATAATTTTGGTGACTAATAGCCAGAGCATGTGGCTCCAGCACCCCCCCAGCTGGCGGCAGGCGCTCCCCTGTTTATGAATGTAGTTAGGTGGCCCCCAACTGTTTACAAGACAGCAGAGGTGAGGTCTTTGATTGACAAGTCAGAAATGCATTAGATCATTCCCTCTGCCAGTCTCTGGTTCATGCTGTTAAAAATGTCAGCCTCTCCAAGTTTGAATGGCAGCCCGAGGGCCTCAGAAGCTTTTTGTTTTCTGAGATGGAAACACAAATTGGATGTGTGCCTGAGCGCTTCATCCTGGGCTGTAATTTCATCTTTTAGCTAAGAACCACAAGGTACATGAGCAAAGCACCCTGTAAACAATAATACTGGGGAAAAAAATAAACAAGGTCGTGTTTCTGGTACGTTGATCCACCGGTGTCCTGACCTCTATCACGTTGAACATCTCCACTCTGATTGCTGTTCCCTTTGGCATTACAATGAGAGGAGAGAGACTGACACAGGAGGCAAAGATTTAAAGTTGCAGTGTTGTTGCACATTCCTTGTATTGGCTATGAAATATTGAACTGCCACAGTGCGACACCTGTTTTTTCTTTCAAACAAACTTTCTTGTTCGAGGTGTTCGGGGTCCCCTTCTCCTGTTTGTCTTTGTCTTACCACCTGGCAGGAGCAATTAAGGGCACGAGAGGGAATAAGAGAAGTAGCAGAAATGAAGCCAAATTAATTGTGTAATTTTTGCACTTGACTCCAACCCCTGAATGTGTTCAGACTTTCAGGAGCTTAATTGTAGGAGGACCAAGAGGGTTATCCCAGCTTGGGATTGTGCAAAGAAAGTAAAGCCACTGCCCAGTGACTAGAGAAGAGCTTTGGTAAACAAACATATTTAGGGTTTATCCTCCTTTAAATCTAATGACCTTTGTGTCTGGCTGGTTGCTTAAGTACTGTATAACTGGTGCTGTTACTTGGTGGTGGCTGGAAAATCTACCAAGCGCTGCCTCGGGATCCTGCTGCAAGGTCTAATAACAGCAACAACAGAAGCCTCTGTCCTTTCAGGTAGCAAAAAGATCCTTCTCAGTGGAACCGTGGAGACTGGGGTTTTTAGGTAGTATATTACAATTTACTATTTAGAAATCAGCATTTATTCTCTGCATATACTCATTGTCAAAAGTTGCACATAGGTTGAAGAAATGAGAAAAGCATCAAGAAGTGTGCCAGTATCTGCTACTGAGAAATACCTCCCTTGATCAACTCCACCCCAGTATGCTGAGCATGATGATTAATTTAAACTGCATTGTAGCTAAAAAGCCTCCCTTACTTCAGCCTCTGCATTAATTATCTTGTTACTGTGTAATGCGCTCTTCCTGGTAAGGAGAGGGCAAGGTCTTTAGCGCACCAGCATTAGTTTGGCTGATTAGTTTATAAAACGAAACAAAACTAATCTGCCGACCAAACCTGCGTTTTCTTTCCTCCCTCGTTAGAAGTGAGAAAGGTGTATAAACCTCTTTTGACAAATGGCATATGCAGCGCCACGTTGACGGGATACAGGTATTTTTAAAAGCTAGCTCTGGTTCCTGAGGATTGTGAACATCTGCTTAGAGGTATTGTAGAGCTCCACAATGCACTAATTGAATTACTCTTTTCTGGAGTTGCAGACTGCACTAATTGAATTAGCATCAGCCTCTGTGTGTGTGTGAGTGTGTGTGTGTGTGAGTGTGTGTGTGTGTGTGTGTGTGAGCGTGTGCGCCCGCACACGCGTGCCACCGCGCATGTGTGTGTGCGTTGAGCTCAGCAGAACCGGAGCCTTGGGGAGCGGCGAGGCAGTGGGGGACGCGACCATCCTGTGTACTGTGCTGCTATCTCATGGCTTTCTGCGGTACTGCACAGTCTCCAGGGAGGAGAGAGGGCTTTCCAGTCCTTGGCATAACCTAAGGCTAAAGTCCTTTGTAATTCCCATGGTCCCAGGATGGTTTAAGATCTGTAACAACACTGCTTCTTGACATTGTTTAATGGTTTCTTAAAGAAAGATTATTATTTTTTTAATTAACCTAACAGTTTGGTGAATTTTTCATGATCCTCAAAATATTTTAACCAAATCTTAATCATTCTTGCATTATATGAAGAAAGAAGTGGTTAAGTGTAACTGACTGCAGCCCCCTGATAGCAATAATAAATGTTTCAGTGTATTCCTACTGAAGTTAGCACCAGCATAGTCTGTTATAAATCACTTGTCTTCGTTATCATTTTGATTTTGAAAGACTCTGAGCTGTTCTTAAGAGGTAACCAGTTGTACAAGATCAGTTTCTACCTATTTCTGCTAAACTGGCAAAGAGCTGATGTCACATTAATAATAATTTTAGAATTAAAATATATAATTTTGTCACAAATTTGGGAAGTTCGTGGTGTTCTCTATCATCCAACATTTAAGCCAGTGTCTGTGGGAGTTCAGTGATTCTTGTAAAACATAACATGCAGAGATAATTTGAAGTAACTTTAAATGCACACATGTATAGGAGAACAGAATGAGATCTTCTTACAAATCAGATACTTGATCACACGCAAGTTTTAGGGGAGGGAGGGGAAAATCCCAAACCCTCAGAGGGTAAATTTTAAAATTCATAGCTCAAAAAGATACTTATTCACTTATGGTGCTTGGGATGGGTTTCTTTTTATTTCTTCTGATTTCTATTGACTACTACTTATTTTGTGCATGAAAATAACCAGATATTCTTTGTTGCGTTCCTTCTTGTCTAGAAGACCCAGGTTTTTGTAAAATTTCAGCAATTTCCATTGTGCTTTTTGTATGCTTTTTGTACATCATTCTCTCAAACTGTATCAGAGATGCAATGGCATTTATTTTGCTTTAATGATCGTTCCTGAGATTTTGTTACTTTTCAAATAGACCAAAATAATGTACTAGGATGCTGTGCAAACTAACTAAAATTAAACTATGCTTGTCAAAATACATAATACTCTGTGCATGATTCTTTTTATTTTGTTCATATACTTGCCCTATGTCTGGTGATGTTAAATAGGACTTCTAACTACCTTGAAGAATCAGCAAGTGCTGCTATACACAAAGCTGTTGCGAATTCTCAGTGTCATTTAAATTAAAAAAAAAAAAAGTCCCCCCCCCCAACAAAATGGAAAACATTTTTTTTAATGTGTGGAATAGTTTTTATTTTTCAGTGTTGCTTTTGGAGGAGAAGTCACAAACAAATTTATCCACTAAATTTATTTTGATTTATTCACATTTGAAGCTGCTTCTCTTTGGCATTATATCAGGTTTTCAGTCTCTTTGTGTCCCTTCCCAAATAGGGAAATTGTACAATTTCCTATGAGTGTATCCATGTATAGCATGGTCAACCATCAGCCTTTTCCCTGCCCTCTAGAAGAGAGCTTGGGATTTATTCCCCCCAAATACAACCGTGTATCAAGGAAACAAAGGAAGCGACTCTAGTTCAGCCAGTAAAGTTGCATGCATTTTTAGTCTTTCAGGAATATGCTTTTCACTTTTATGGCATCTTCAGAGCAATGAACTCTGCAGCAACCCTTTGATGCAGGTAATAACATTTGACCTTGCAATGCAGCGCGTTCCCTTGTTGAAATGAGGACTCCCAGCACCTGGATATTTTGGGTTGTTCTTTGTAAAAATCGGTGTGTAGTGTGGGACACCTTCCTACAGTGCTGCGTCCTGGTCGAACTCAGAAGCGAAGATGGTCGTGTTGGGGGGCTGGGGGTTGTCACCTCTAAAATAACATCGGAGTGAGCCCAGTGCTGCCTTAAGAAGCAGTAAGCGGGAAAGAATCCATTCCATCCAGTGTATAAAGTGCTTTTAAAAACAATCTATTTCTAGAACCTAAATTGTCCTGGGACCAGCTCTTGATATAAAAATTCATAGAAACCTGTTTTTCCGAGTGTGGTAACTTCTTGCCATAGTGCTGTAGTGTTAGAATTCACATTGGCCAGGTTGTTCTGTAAATTAAACAGTGACAGCTTCCCTCGGGGGAACAGCCAATGTATTTATGATGATGTGCTGATTACACAAAATACACTGCAAGCAGAAAACAGCTGCAGAGAACAAACCTCTTAAAAGAATACAATTACAAATAGCACCCTCAGTATTTCTAGTGGTGAGAGTAAAATACAGCATGCTAATGCAGGTTTTCTAGTTTGCTTCCAAAGAAGAAAAGGGATGTACGGAGTAGAGGCTAAGGCATGGTTGGATGCACATGCAGTGCCAATATGGAGTGGCATATAATCTGTTCCTGAAGGTGAAGGGCAAGAACATACATACCTCAGGCCTGCCTTATAGCTGCCCTTGTTTCTTAAAATTTCTGCGATTGCAACTCCGACAGCATTGGCAAGTGAAGCATTGGGGCCCTCCAGCTTGTCAGGGTTTTAACCACTGTGGTTCGTACCCTCTGTCCTCACTAAAAATTGAGATGTGATTAAATTACTAATAAATAGTTTGCGCTACCAGTCTGACCATTGTGAAACATTGTAGGAGATGTTATGGYGAAAAGTCCTGGTTTAAGGCTGATCTTTCTTCTACTGCTAATTGTTTGCTTTGAGGAAACTTTTACAGGAGAAAAAAGGAATGGCAGATTTGAGTTGTTGGTTTTTCCTMGTCTGCAGTGTTTCTGTTTTATTTTTAAAAGCCTCCTGGCTTGTATGTTTAAGGCAAGGCCTTGAACCAAACATCTTAAAATCCGATTTAGGATATGACAGAGTAAAACTTGCAGCAAAACGATACTGGGAAGATAACGAAGATAGGACAAAGAGCCTGGCAGCGACAATGGTGCTTTGGTGAGCCTTTCTTCATCAGGAAACAAAAACTGAGAAGTAGCCAGAGTTGCTCTGTGCACCGTGCCTATGTGGAAGAGCGAAGTTGCGATAAAGACTGCTGTTGTGGGATTACGTGCAGGTTTGTGAAAAGTAAGAGCCTGTGGCTGCGGCAGCTCGCTGTGCTGCTGATGTCTCACTTTGGAGGGCTGCAAAACAAAAAAATCTCCCAAACCCCAAGCACATTCTTTTTTTTAAGTCTGGGATGAGCTGAGACAATTTAATGATTAAAAATATAATTTCATATGGCTATATCATGGGTGCATGTGGGAGAATTCAGGTACTGAGTGTGTCCTTTCCACCCACTTTTTGGAGTAATTGATGGATAAACGTAATGCCTTTAAGGTCTGGAATATCTTGTGTTTGGTGGTGGTGTCCTTGTTATGCTCTAGGACCAGTAACAATAAAACATGATTCAAATGCTAGGAAAGGAATCATCTGTTTAAAACCAAGAAGTGTTGTCCTTTCAATATATAAATCTGATTTTAAAGGAGATGAAGTAACAACATTGGCACTCTGATTTGGAAGGACTTTAATTCACTTGCTTAAAAAGAAGAATCAGGCTTTCCATCTATGGATTGCTGGCATGTACTAATAGACTGTTATTCATCTGTCTGTCTTTTCTTTAAATCGTTTTTGAACCTCCCTGTGTTGTCCTGCTCTGCTGACATGTATCCCATGTGGCAAGAAGGAGTTTTGTATAATCACCCTGCTTTAATCAATAGAATAATTGATAAACCAGATAAGATTTAAACTGATTACCTCCCCGAGCAGAACTCCCTGAGGGCCTTGGACTCTCTTAATTTTGACATGTATGTTGTGTACCCCGTGGATGAAGTGCAGTTTGAATTATCTGTTTTTATTTGCTTAATGACGGGGAGGGTGTTAAAGTCAAATGTTTAATTAACCCAGCAATGGGCTGCGCTGTCACTTACACACACATCCAGCTGATTGAGATATCTCACCGAGAATACTGAATAGGAATGATAATGTGGCACTGAGACGGAAGATTGCTTTTTCAATCCATTTGCTGGGTCACTGCTTTGAATGTCTTATTGGATGAAAGGCATTCAGCCTGGAAAAAAAATTCAGCATTTAAGTACATTTTGTTTTCCTGGCCCCCTCTCCACCAAGAAGTTAACTAAAACAGATATGTTGTAGGATTAATAAGCCATTCATGTTCTAGCAAAAAGCTGCAAATAGCAGGTCTCAATAGCTGGTGATCTAGAGCGCTGTAATTTCCTATAGGAACAAAATCTTTGCTAGCCCCGAGGTATCTGAAGACGAGTTACTGCATACACATACACCCCTATCTTTCATCCTTTGATTGCTTGATTACCCCCCTCGTTTGATGGTCTCCATAGCAGGTCCAACTCTTCATCCTTACCCAGGGCAATGAGATTTGTTATGACATTTTTGTAGCTCCTTGCTATAGTTCAAGAAAATGCTGTTTCAGAGTTGGAATTATTTGGTAATAGCAGAACCTAATAGTGGGCTTTTAAATTGAAATGTTATGGAAGAGACTGTTGTGTTACCATGTTTGTATTTGGTATCGCCACATCGCGATGACCCAGGGGATTGTTTCTTGGGTGGCAGYTGTTGTTACAAGGCTGCAGTGCTTGCTAACCAAATGTCATAACATTCAGTGACTAATCCGTAATTTCACATGCTTTTATTAGAAGATTATGTTATTTGTTTGCTTTGTTGAATGAAAGGTTAGTACGCATTTAGACTTGCATGTTCTTGTATGCTGGCCATGAGTTTTTCCTCAATAATGTATGGAAAAGAACGTGTGTTAGAAGTTAGCTAAATTTGCCCCACAGTCCAGTGGTGGATGATGATGCTTGGTTTTTTGTTTTTGTTTTTTTTAAAACAAACAAACAAAAAAAACCTTTTGCTTTTTTACTCTGTCMAAAGTTGGAACAAAGCTCTAGGTCTGCCCTCACGGACAAACTGCTGTGAGGCGAGTTAGGGGCTGGAGCTACATCATGCGAACAGCTCTGTGCTCACTCTCTCGGTACTTTGAATCTTTTCTAAATGGAAAATGAAGTTGCTCAGGCTGCAGGGTCACCTAGCTCACATTTGCCATGACATAAAGACATGGGTGCCTGTGTTTCCCGTGGGGTAGATAAAATACACTGTGAATTCACAGCAATCTAACACTGCAGTAAGTAGCTTGAGTAGATCTTTCTACTTGACTACTTGAGTAGTGAGGTGCTTTCGTTTATTATTTTAGGAGGGATTGTGCCTAAAAGGCTAACACAGTGAGGGAGCCAGAATTTGGGGGTTCTTGCCCCACGCTATCATTTTGACTTTGGGCAGACAACTTAACCTCTGCTTCATGCCTTTTTTCATATCTTCTTTCCCCTCTTCCCCTATTGGAAAATAGGAAGAAAAACCCGAAGCTGGAAAGGGAAGGCATAATACAGCAGGATGAGGGCAGTGTGGTTGAACTGGATGTTTGGGAGATGGGAAGCCCTGGGCTCTAGAGAAGGGGTGTAATGACTAGCAGAGGTCTTTCTGTCTGCTTGACAGGAAAGCTCAAAATGAAAGGTTTTGACAAAAGGTTAATATAAGAAGGGTAGGACATGACTGGGGGGGGAAGGGGTTTTATAGTGGGACTAATGAGACTGCATTTGTCCTTTGAGGGAAGTAGCTGTAAAAAGTTGGAAAATAGTACTTCAGGAGAGTACATGCAGTCTGCAGCAGATCTAGGCAGTCGTACAACCCATTTATCAGAGCACTTGCCGTTCCTATGCAAATGAAGCTATAATAAATATTGTATAAAGAAAGTTAATCTGTATCTAGAGAATTTTAATATATAAAAAGTTTTTTAAAACTCCCCTCAGACTTGTTGGCTCTTGCTAACTCTTGTTAGGGCTAGAAATATGTTTTGACATATTTTGGATGTTATTTTATGTTCACAGCCTGTAAAAGCTGTTTTTGTGGTCCCTGTCCTCCCTCCCCCCCATATATGTGGGGGAAAATTAAGAAAACATCTGATTCTGAGCTGCATCAGCACAGATGAAAAGCCTTGATCCATGGTAGGGATAGAGGGGGAATCCTGCAAACTGAGAATGAAAGTGAGTAATTCCAAAATCCAGTAGTTCAACACTCTGATCCGAGTGTTGAAAATGAATTTGTGTGAAAGGAATGTAGCAAAATTCAACCAACAAGGAAGCGCGAGCCAAGCTGTGATTGATTCTGTTCTTCCATTCCCTCCTTTAAAAAGCTTCTGTTCCATGCAAAATCTGTCTTCCTGAAGTATGTGTGGCAGAAGTCTACAGTCTTAGAGACAAACTAACCTCAGCTGAAATTGYTTGAAGAGGAATTTGAACGAGAATTCCAAAGATTGGTGAAATCATTAAGGTTGTCCTAGAGAACAGAAAAAGAAGAATACTTTTTTGTTCAGCGTGAGGAGCAGATGTGAGGGATAATTCACTAGTATGAAAAAAGCCAAAGCACAGTGATAATGGGATTCAGAACAAGTCCTGAGATCAGCCCTACGTAAGTTGCCCTGTTGAATTTTTTAGAAATAAATACCCATATTATGCATATTATACAGTTAATTGGTTGTTTTCATCTATGCATTTTGGGAATATGAGCTTTCTGTTCCCTAAAAAGATGTAGGTAGTTTTGAAGTACTATAAAAGCTTGGAGTACAAGATGTACGCTATAAAACCATGCATACAAAGTGCTAGCTATAAAAACATATGTGTACCTGGGTAGGTACTGATCGATTTGTGTTATTTAGGAAACGAAATTCTGAAACAGACCTGGCTGTGAAAAATTCCCAGCCATAAAATTCAACTCGAGGTCCTTAAGGCTTCTTAAGCTCTAACCTTGTTATGAGGAATGGGGAAGTCGAACTGCCTAATGCAGATGTCTGTGAGTTACAAAAATAACCAGATGTCCTGATTAGCAGAAGCAAATGTTCTTCCCTTAATCCACGTGAAATTATATTCAAAGGCTCTCCGGATGTAATGCTTGTGTAAATAAGGCACCAACAAACATTGGAATAGAAAGGGCCATTGGCCAACTAGCTTGCGAGGCTTGAAAGCTTGAATATTAAAAACAAATTTACCACTGCTGACTCTCTTAAATTCACAGAACAGAAATGTTAAGCAGGGCTGCTTCCTGGGGAATGTGAAGAGACTGTTCTCATTAGCCATATTTTGTCTCTCTGTCTCTCTTTCTCTCTCTCTCTTTCTCTCACAGAGAGAAATGTCTGTGAAGTGTTTGAGAAATGTCTACGAAGCAAAGCTAGATTTTTGGAATATCCCTAAATGGCTTGTTCCCAGCACCTGGATTTTTGTTCCCTTCCTAACTACAAATCAAATTTCYGCTCTTTAAAATATTCCTGTTCATCATATCTTTGATGTCCGTAGTGTCTTTTGAAATTTAAGAGTTAAACTGAATTCACTGTTCTTCTGTAATGTTAAGACTCCCCACACCTTTAACTTATGCTTTCTAACAAACCAATAATTAAAAAGTTAAATCAACCTGATGTGAAAGTTCTCTTGATGTCAAGAATTTCCAGTATTTAGTCTCATTGCTTTGAAAATAAGTTTTTTTTTCTAATCTGCAAGTTATTAATTTGAGTGAAAAAGACAGGAAAATATGCAAGATCCATTTTGTAGATGTAAAAATTAGAATCCTATCATGGTTTTTCAACTGCAGAAAGAATTTGTTGGAACTTTTGTTGTTGTGGCCTGTATTAACATAGATGCAAACCAAACTCGGTCTTGTGTGAACGCGTCTGCATGTGTCTGATTAGAGGGGCAGTGTTGTCCTTTCCCATTCTCACCGTTGTCAGAGCTTCAGTTTTGGGAATTTAGTTTAGCATAGACACCTGAACTGCTCAGGCATGGATTTGAACTTCATTTCTTTAGGCATATTCAGAAAGAAATAGGCCCTATCACGAAGAGTTTCCAAACAGATTGGAGCCGTGGGGAAAACAGGTTTTTGTGCAGGTAACTCTGTAATCATAGTACACATATGCATGTCAGTCTATAAAGCAGGCACTGAGCAAGGATACCAGTTTAACTTATCTCCTTTCCTTTTCCGGTCTCAGTTGCTGCAAGACAGGCTGCAGTTTCTCTGCTTTCTCTTTCTTTCATTCGAATGCTCAGACTTCAACCCCTCGCGAAAGTACCATTTAACTTTAAACTTGTAAGAGCTGGGAAACTTGTCTACGCCTTTGCTCCATGCCGAAGTCACCCCCTTGTGCCTACACATTGCAATTTATGGCGTTCTCTAAAAGGATCTAATCTCGGTGAATGTTCAGAGCAGCAAATGCCAAAGAGGAATGGGGTCTAATATTTATCTCTGCATTTTCATTGCTGTGGATCTCCCTGTGTGTTACAGCTGTCATTTTTGTTTTATCTGCTGAACAGACAGAGAATTGCCTTCAAACTTGCTGTTTTCATACTTGTTTTTCTCAAAGTACATTAGCCAGTGTTAAGGACCATTTTTACATAGTGGAGTGGCTAGCCAAATAAGCATGAATTTGAGTGGTTTAGGCCTTGTGAGAGGAGAAAAAGGAGAAGCTATTATTACATGTTTTTAATGGATGTTTAGGCCCATAATTTTTTTTAATGATAATACAGCTTTCAGACTGACATTGGCTATGCCAGGATTCATCCTAGCAGTGTTTGAAATAGCTGAGATATTTATAAACTGACAGACAGCATTTATAAAATCAGGATGCTGACAGTCCCTTAACGATAACAATGGGCTCGGACTCATCTATCACTTACAAAGGTTATTGGAAAGGGAACGTAAAGCTTAAATGCGTCTGTAGTCTTAGACTGGCACTTATTTCCACATATACACACACATGCTCTGTCTGCGTGTGTGTCTCCCTCTCTGACTGTCTCTCTCTCTCTCTCTGTCTCTCAATCCAGTCTGGTTGATATGGGCATGGGGCAATCACAGCTAATTTCCCCACATCTTTACCCACTGTTTCCTTGTCCCATTTCCTGCAATCAGTTAATGCAAGTTGGAAGACAACTAACTTCATGGCATCTTGGGGCAACAAGAAAGAAAAAAACAGATTAGACAGGAGAAACCTCCTGACTGCTGGCAGGCTGCTGGCTTGTGTTTGGAAAGAAGAACATTGTGCATTGACTGACAGCCTTAACCTGGGGCTGGGCGGGGGTTAAACAGGCCTTCTGCTTTATTTTCCTCTTATATAGCACCGGTCTGCAAACAGAAATGGCTTTATTCAGTGGATGCCCCTCGGCCGAGGTGGTAGCCTGCCCTCCTCGGCCAGGAAAACCAAGTGCATTGTGGGGACCCTTCGAGGAACATGAAAGAGGTGGTCAGTTATTTGCAAGCTCTGATTAAAACACTATGTTCAGCAAACACACCTGGGAGCTTGAGGATCAGGTTGTATCAACAGTTTGCACTGGAAAAGGGGAAATGCACTATTTCACCGGTTTGTGTTAAAACAGCGATTTTAATGTGGCTATAGAAATACCAGGACAGCTACATCTGGCATCTGGGTTGCCCTTGAATCATTTACTCTACTCTAACTGTTTGGACACTGTGTTCCCACTGTATTATTTGCTTAGGGACCTGAAATACCCAAGTAGATTTCCTTCATGCAATTGGATGAGCTTATATCACTAAAAACACACCCTGCCCCAGCTTCTGTTGGAGCTGATGTGTACACACGCAATGGCTAGAGCGAGACTTGATTGGCTTGAGGGGCTCTATTTATCAGGGAACTCGATTAAAATACAGACTGCACATGACATCAAATTTATAATCATTTTTCCACAGCAAGCAAGCATTTTCTGTATTGGATGCAGGTGTTTAAAGCAATAGTGTGTTTTAAGGGCCAGTACAGCACAAATTCTGGCCTTTGGGATAATGACAAGTGTTTTGCCTGCATAAACAATATATATTTTTTTTCCCCCTTGAGGTCCACACACACCTAGTTTCCCTCAAGCTCATCATCTCTGTCAGGTTAATCAATAGGCACCGTATGGCAGAGGGTCAGTAATCAGTGTCATCGTGCCTTTAAATCGTGTTGAAAATTTGCTTAAAGCCTGGGCCAATTAACATCGAGATGATGAATGGATGGGTAGATGGGAAGAGCCTGGCGCTCAGGGGCTTTGTGAGAAGGAGATGCTCAGCTGTTGAGCAGCAGACACCAGCGAATAAAATCAGCCATTCATGTGAGCTCAGTCCACCCACTCTTAATGATAATGTCAATCTAGCAAAATATATACACATTGGAGTTGTCATGAGTTCATAAATCAAAGGAGTTTGTCAAAGGCATTCAGATTAACGAGGCAGCAGCAATAACAAGTCAAATTTGCATAGAGAATTGCCCGAATCTCAGTAAATTATGATCCTGTTTTTCATTTGATTATTTGCTAATGTCTCAAGAGGGAGAATGATTATATTAGCATGCAAAATCTACTCCAGAAGTAGAAATCCGAGGTATAACAGACCAGCACATGATGACAATTAATCAGTTTCTGCATACTAGCATAAACGCGCAAGGCCCAGAAATGAACTCCTTTTTTTATTATTATTTCTCCTTGCTACTGATCCAAATGGTTCAGCTTGACAGAGACTTTATATTGCTTTAACAGTGTTCTGAATTGTGCCTGCAGGCAAGACATAGTTATGCAGCTATAACCAACCTATCCATCTGCCAACCAGATTGGAATTCTCCTATCCAAGGCTTCCATTAACCCCCACTGACAGYTCCAAACAGGATTAAGAATTTGAAAGCATAAAAAATAGTTGTGCTCTTCGCATAGACACACAGTCCTTCCCCCACCCCCACCTCCCCACACTTGGAAAAGGGCTGCATCTGTACTGTTTTATAATTAGTGTTGGGCAGCACAGCACCAAAGAAAGCCTCCCCAGTTGGCAGGGTTTTGATTTCCACCATGACGAGTAAGGCGGTGCTAAAGGTAGCTCCGTCCAATTGGTAGTCCCTGGGAGTGCATTTATCCATGTATTATATCTCATTCCCAGCAGTGTTTTGCTGGGCTATGTACACAAAATACTGCATGTCATCTCACATCAAACACTTCAGTCTAGGGATTTTGTATGCATTGTAGCATGTTGTGTTTAGTGATGGAGGAGACTTCATGGGGAGAGTTAAATAGTAATAATTTTGTGGTGGTCTTTAAGACAACCTGCCATGGAATTATACTCTGTTAATTACAGGCTGAAGTTTTAAATGCAAATCAGATTTAAAAGGATCTCATTATAGACTGTAGCCATTTCAGAAAAAATAAACTATGGAGGGCAAATCCCCTTGACAGGAACCTCTTGCTAGGGAGAAATTTTGAAGGTTACAAGAAATGTGAGGTTGGGTTTCCTCGTTTCTCTTTCCCACATTTCCAATGTCATTGTGTGACCTTGGGCAAATCAAAAAAAATACCAAAAATATTACCAGTCTGTGGAAAGCGTGGAGGGTGGGGATAGGTATTTATCTCACCAAGGTTGACCATGTCGTGCTTTGTAGGCTTTGGCACTTCTCATCTTATCTTGCTTGTCCGGTGCTTGTTTGAAAGGAGAGACCCCTGCACGCAAGTGCAAACACTTCTGTCTGGTTTTAGTTCATGAAGACAGACATGCCTATGGGGTTTTAGAATTTGCTCTAAGGAAAGAGAGTTTGTATGGATTTTCAGCCATACCTGCTTTTTACGTCCACTGTTTCTTTGTGCTTCTTTCACCCTAACAAATTCCCTCCTTCCTCTACTATGCATCAAGTACAATCACTGCAGATCTTAATATTCCCAGTGAGTACACCACCACACCGTCTGGATACCAAATGCTGCTTCCCTGAGCTGTGCCGGAGATGTGCGTTTCAGTAACCACGAGAGGGTGCTCAGAGCAGTTCCTCCCTTTGTCTGCCTCTCCTGCGGCCGGGAGCATCGCCGACGTCCTGCCGAAGTAAACCTTACTCTGACCTCACGCGTTTATCCCTCCTCCCACCTTGTTCAGCAAGGAGAAATATATAGATGCACTGTTTAACTCGATTACATTATCCTCTTCCCATGGCAACAGCTAAACATTACCTTATCAATTGGAATTTGCTTCCGTGCAGCTACAGTTCGTCCCAAAATATGCAGGATCTCGTACCTACACCTGGATTGATGGGTTCCCTATGCCTGAGAAATGAGCGGGAGTTATAAACATCTGTGCTTTTCCTTAAGTGTAATGCTTTCCAGTCATTCTGTCTTCACCAAGCGTAACTTACTTGCCGACAAAAGTGCATGAGCAGCGCTCCTCTTTAATAGTCTGCTGTTGGAGCTGCTGTGTTGGTGCTGTAGAATGGTGAGACGCCAAGCTGTGAACCACCATATGCACTTGGCAGTCTTTGTCTGGTCTTTGTTCAGCCAGCCTCTTAGCCTTGCCACCTATAAAGATAATGAATGCAAAATGGTCCTCTGCTTGCTCTTAAAATTAGATGCTCGGCTTAAAGAAAAAGTAGATAACTTGATGCTTTGCAGTAACCAGGAATTTCAAAATAAGGGCTGACAGTTTGCCATCAGCACTGATTTTCCTGCTTTTGACGTTTTTGGAGGGAGAATCCTTAAAGGCTTTGCAAGGCCAGTAAAACACAAGATTTCGCTGTTATGGAAAAGATTATTTGGAAGGGGGAATTGTTTTGGCCGTTGCTGTAGGGAAGGGAATGAATGTTGAAAATGCATCCAGAAATATTAAAAAAGCCCCCGCCCCTCCACAACAACAAAATGTATTTCCTGGAATGTATAGTATTCACCTCAAATTCTTATGCCTCTTGCACTTGATCTTTTTCCTCCAAAGCACAAAATTGAAAGCCTTACTTGAATTAACCACTTACTAAACTGTATTTCACGTGAAGAAAAGAGCAGCTTTTATGTTTGACCTTCCTTTTTGCAGATATGTGGTTCTAGCTTGTGTGATTTTACGATCACAGGCCTTTCTGAGCCAGATTTAATGTAATAACTTGGTCCTTGGCTGAGGCCTCATATGAAAACTTTTAAAAGCTTGCCTCTTACAGCGATTTATCAGGCCTGTTTAGGATTGATTTCCATTATAAAACCCTGGTTACAGCATCCCAGATGTCATGGTGCCCTGTGAGTTCTATATCTTGTTTAAAAAAAAAAAATGCTAGTTGGTCTGCAAGCCTTGATTTACACAGAATCCTCGGGACCAATTTATGACATCCTGGGTGGCTTTTTTTCCCCCCTCCTTATTTGCTGTTTTTCAGCAAACAGCCTATGCCCCTGCCCTACCTCCAGGCTGCACCTTTTCCTCCCCTTCAAGAGAACTGCAAACGTGTGAGCTACCCCGACCATGCCCGGTCACGCAGCGCTGCCACGGGCGCGCGAGCCCAGTGCTCTGCTGCGGGCTTCCCGCAGCCTGCTTGCCTGCTGCGAGCCCTGCTTTGCCATGCTGTCCACGGGGCTCCGCTCCTCCTTTGCCAACAGATGCCCCTTCCCTTTCCTGAAGTGTGGGGCTGGAAGCTGGCTCTGAGAGAAACTGGGCAGAGCAGCACTCTGCGGAAGAGGAGGTTATTTGGAGGAGGAGGGGGGAAAAGTACAGGCTGCAAACTTGCGCCTTGACATGCTACTCCTGAGCTTGCCTGCAAGTAACTGGAAAACCACACTTTTACTGGCAGAGCTCTCCCTAAGCAGTTTTTCTGTCTCTCTTTAAAACCTGTTTAGTTACTCACTACTGAAAGTGTGGGAATGTGGCCTCAGGCTATGAATACTATGGTGATCAAACTGATTTTAGATGTGTTCGTGGGATTCCCCCAAAGCTGCCTGTCGTTACTCCATCGACACAGAAGCTGATCCTGTGCTAAGGAACTGTGCTCCAGAACCGCTCACTGCGTCAGCCGGGACAGGATTTCCCCCCTGTACCCAGCAGTTTTTAGCTAAAAGTTTGCTAAAGATTGTGCGTGTACTGAGAATAAGCTATAACCTATCTTTATTCTAAAGCAAGTAATAACTGGTTTTGAACATGAAGTTAACAGGACAAAAGTCTCCTGGTTGCCCTTCTGTATTCATCCTGGAAAGGCCTTCACAGTTCTTCTTTCCTGTCCCCGTTCCCATGTATTTCTGATACTCTCTTTCTGGAGGTGGTAGCTTAAGTTTCGCATCAATGTGTTTTTCTGGAAAGGTCAAGGAATTGTGTATGTATGTAGAGTCACGGGACAGGAATCAAAGACATAGCCATGGTATCAAACCTCCCTACACAGATTAAACAAAAAGCAAACAAATAAACAAAAAACACCTCCAATCCCTGCCTCCTGACCACCTCATTCACCAGCATTTAGCTAAATGAAATTTCTGAGTGATTTCTGACAGCCCAGCAGACTCTGTGCAATTAGTAAGTTAGGCAAATTAAAGCATAGAGGTATAGAGGACAAGTGCACCCATTAAGTGTCTTTAGTTTTCAACAGGTTCCACTGTTTTGAGTAGTTATTCTGGGGAGTTCAGAAGCCTTGGTGTTGCCATACTCATCAGACCATCAGTTCACCTTTCCAAAGAGGCCATTACTAGTAGTTTCAGTATAAATCCCCAAAGCCCAGGCTTCTGTAATAGTTATCTGCACAGTGGTGCATTGTTGTGTTGAGGAGGAGAAATTATTTCTCTGCCATAACAAGCCATTTGGCTTAGAAGTACAAGTTAGCCTCCAGTATGTGTACGTGTAAAATAATATAGCCTCTGTAGCTACAAATATTCTTTTTCTTTTCTTCTCACAGAGTAATATTAGGGAAAAGAACTGAATTAAAGCTTACTTTCTTTCACAGAATTCTTCTGAGAGAGAAGACTGTAATAATGACGAGCCCCCTAGGAAGATCATTCCCGAGAAGAATTCACTTAGACAGGTATGTGATCAGTCTCTTTAAAAATGCAATAAAACTTTCTAAGCTACCTGAATCCTAAAATGCTTTTGGAAGCTGAAGTCTGATTTGTGCTCATGGACTTTGAAGTCTGAGCAAGTTGCATTGTACCTGGGGAAATCAGACACATGGGCTGAGATTTCACAAGGGTGCAGTCTGATGACTCTTTCTAAGGAAACCTAGGCTGTTCTGTGTGGTGCTGTCACCTGTGACTTTCTAGTTTTACCTTTCCCTGTTTGCTGTTCATCAAGACCTCTTCAGCCTTTTTTTCTGTAATTGTTTCTGTCCTCTTTGTCAAATATTTTGCCTTGCTTCAGATCGTGCTTTCAAGAATCTCAAAGGGTTCTACAACAATTAAGCTTTTTATTACTGTTGAAGGTAAATTTTCTTAGAGATGATGTCCAGGTTAATAACCTGAAAAATAACCAATTTTTCTTCTAAATTCATATAAATTACTACTGGGTAGAAAGGAGAAAGGGTGGGCAGATAAACATATCTCTTTGTCCTTCTTATATAGTAAAGCAAATTTCTAAGCCGTTCATCAGAAGAATCACTTTTATAATCCCCATGGTTGACAGAGGGAATTGGCTTGTGATTTCTGGTGGATTTAGGTAGGATCTAGTGATTTCAGATGGTGCTTCATGTAGCAGCTTGCCCTTCTTTCTCCCCACTGCAGTCTTCAGGCAGCAGAAGCAAATATGTGGCCATGCCTCAGCTGCCCAAGTTTGCTGCCTGGTGTATCAGAGTAAAGCCATTGATGAAGGTGATTTAAGTGAACACCCAGGCCACAGACTGAAGCAACTGAGGAGCTGGACCTCATCTACAGGAGAGGCAGCCTCAGGCAGAGGAGTAGGGGGGTAATACAGTGCCCCACTGCTGCTATTTCTAAGCAAAGCTGAGAGTCAGAACCACGATAGAATATCTTTTTGATATAGCCTGTTTGTTCTCATGGCTAACTTGCTTTATAATGTACTGTGTTCGGAGTGTTGGATTCTGTGGGAATAGGTGTCATGTGAAGGTCTAGATGTGGCTAAGACACAGGTCCATGGAAGTCTTTTTGACAAGAGGCAATATACTTGGATAATGAGCAAGATATCGGATATTGTTGAGAAAGATTACCTTGTAGAGCTGATTAAATGCCTTACACCAAACTTAAAATGTTTTTGACATCCAGCAACAAATGTGAAAGCCAGCAAAAAGGGACAAAGCTATCAAGTGTCTAGGAGTCCAACACACCAGAAAACTTTTTTTTTTAATCTTAGCATTACCTTACTGATGAAGAAGTCATTTGGTAGACTAGTATGCGTAAGGTTCAAAAATAAAAGGCATATGTCTCTTCTCCAAGAAAAGGTCCATAGTGAGAGATGTTAAGTCAAAAGGAACACTGGTTACCTGTCTTGTGTGCTTTCTCATCCCACTGAATCCTTCCTCATGATTGTTGGTTAAGGAGGCGACAAATATTCATATGAGCAGTATTATACAGATCAAGAAGATGTGGTTTCTTGAGCTGGGTTTCCTTCCATTATCTGTCAATCTCCAAAAGTATTCTTAGTGTCCATGCAAAGCTGCCTGTCCCGTGGGCCTGCAATTCACCATAACCAAGGTGCCTTGGTATCAAGAATACACCTTAACAACTGCCCTGTCCAAATATTTCCTATTGGAAATAATTCATATGGATGTTATTTACAGCAACGATGATTAGCTGTGTTTCAGGATATTGTTAAGATGTTGTATCACAGTCTCCATCTTTGTCTGTGCCCAGTCTTTGTAGCGACAGATGCAGAACACAATCCTTGGTCTTGTGATTGTTGTGTGGCACCTTTTGTGTTGAGAACAGTGTTTGTGGACAAGTTCAAGCTGGAGTCTTAAAGCCAGCACCCTCATGTCTAGCTCTTAGGAGGTGGTTACCCAAGATTTTGTGTCTGTGGCAGAAGGAATTTTGGTTCTTTATGTATGCATAAATAACAGCTGTCAGATCATTTTGGAAGCTCGGATGAACTCCTTTTCTTCTCTGTTAGCGATTGGCCAGAAGTAGTCAGTCAGAGTTTTCCAACTCTAGGTGCAGGATTCAGACACATGCAGCCATGTGCTTTCTTCTGGCCTAATGAATGAGTAGAGTGATACTTATTGGAAAGATCTGCATCTCCTACAGGAAGATATGCAAAGTGGCTACCCTGCCTTATACCTCTCCATACTTTGGAAAACCAAAATGATTTGATCTGCAAATGCTGTCAAAGCAGCAATACACGAAAAGCGCTGAATTCAGTACCGGTGCCTTAGTGGAAAGATGCTAACGTGGTAAATATTGAGTGTATAGTTTCATATTTTCTGTCCCTACCTTGAGATGCTGCTGTTAAAATTTCATTATTGGGAAACATGGACATACCTACCAGCACAGAAGAATGGACTATGTGTATGTGTGTGTGGAGAGGGGGGGAAGTCTGTTTACCTAACTAGTCTTTCTAGTGGGAATGTCGTCAGATTCAGTCCTTTTCTCGTGGTTTAGTTTTAGGAAATGGATGAGATGCATCAGACCACTTCAGGGGAAGCATGGTGTCTTGATCTGTTCAGCTGAGAAGTTTAAGTAAGGTGCATTACCTTGTCTTGCCTTGTTTGCCGTGCTGGTATGCATACAGCCTTTGCCATAAATGTTGCCTCAGGTAGGTTTGTGGCGCAGACATACCAGAAGGTGTAGGTGATGAGAAGGTGTAGTGGTTACTTCAGCTTCCAAAGTTGCAAGTAGGCTGAAGACCCCCATTGCTTAGTACTATGGACCTCTTACTAGGAGAAATGTAACTTTTCTATTGGTTGAAATGGCTTTTGTAGACGGGCATCTTCAGAAGTCTCAACAAGTGGAGCTGTGTTCCTGGCATGCTGGAAGTGGGAGGTATGGCCACTCTTAGATGCATGAGGGACAGCAAAGCAGAAGACATGGATATTAGCACTAGGAAAAGAAACAAAAAAGATAATGAGCTTGATGCTGTTAGCTGGAACAGTAAAAAGATCTAAGCTGTGACAGATTTTGAAGTAAAGATGCAAATATTCAGTTCTTGCTGACTGCTTGATCTGACAAAATTAAATTTTGAGGGGGTAAACTGAAAATCATAGTATGAAAACAGACTTCAGAAAAAAACAATAACAAGTGGCAAAAGTTTTTGGCAACTTTATTTAAGCTAACAAACGAATTTTCACACTGCAAAGTTATAAATTAATTTTAATAGGCTGATCCAGATGGTCCATTTGGAAAATGGATAGCTTGATCTGTTGAAAATTAAACTAAATTTATCTCTCTCATACTTCAAACTGAAGTAAGCGTGAGAAGAGTGCCCATTAAGTCCAGCTCATACAGATGGACCGGCAGGTCACACATGGGACTAATCTGATTCATTTTAAAAATAAATGCATGAGTTATTGAATCAGGTTCCTGTTTCAAATCCTGTGTGTGAGCGTGTGTGTGTGTGTGTGCCGCCCTTTCAAAGGGACTCGCAAATGCTTCAGTGCCTTTTTAACCTGTGTGTTTCCATTTTAATTCAACTTCCTTGCCAAAAAACATAATTAGTTTTCAGTGCCTATCATTTAGTGTTAGACCCAAACGCTAGATTGATTAGGTCAGGCATTTGTTATTTTAAGGGCTACATCTCCATTCTTCATTTATGAAGAACATGAGCTCAATAGTCTTGGGGAGAGAGACGGCCTTTAGAAACTGCGAAGGGGAAGCTCTCTGGGGGCCCCTCCAGCCTTTTAGCTTCTGGGTGTTTTAAACAGAGCCATGAATGCAGATTTGTAAATTTATTGCAGTGCCATCTGGTTTTTTTGCAGGAACCGTATTATTGTTGGCTCGTATCTGTCTATTGTGGTGGTCACTCCCCGGGAGCTTGCCCTCATAGTCCTCAGGAAAGTGATGAATAGGGGGGGTCAACATGAATAGGTCACAGGGCAGCTGTCCGGGGCTGCCCTGAACTTGATTACCCCGCTGGTTTTTCAAGAAGATGGGCACAATGCAGGTTGTTTAGAAACCTTCCCTGCCTTCTCTTCGGCGGAGTAAGAATGAAGTGCCTTTTGCTGCCGTGGTTTCTTCTGTGGGCAAAGCTGTGCGGGGGGAAGCGCTGTCAAAGGTGCCTTGTGGGGAGCTGCTGGCAGCAGCGAGATTGCCGTAACGTACCTCCTGCAAACCGCACTTTGGGCTCTGCTGTCGTTCTGCAGAGCTTCCAGATGGAAGTCCAGGGGAAAAAATCTCTGTCTGTTACCCCATTTGAACAGGCCCCTTTGCATTTTCAAGAATTTTCCCTGTTAGCATTTTGGCACAGAATATTGCCTGCATTCAGTCTTAGGGATTTTAGATCATTTTGTAAAATTACATGTAGCACCTAAAACATGCTCTAGGCGCTATTTCAAAGTTAAAACAGGCACAGTCTGCTCTTAAGAGTTTGAAGTCAGTATACAAGCAAACCCTCAGAAGCAGAAAGCAGTTAAAGAAGGCAGAGCAAAGGAACGACAAAAAGTAGTAGCAATCACTGTTCACTTCTCGTCGGTGGCTTCACCTGCTTCTTAGGACGCCTCTGCTCCAGGTATAATCTAAAGCTCTCCAAAAGCCCCTTCTGCTGTGCAGAGATAATTCCCTCTTTTCAACTGACGGGGAAGGTTACAGAGTGGGGAGGTTGTAAGGGTCCTGCAGCTCCCTCCCTTGCTCTGGGGAAGGGATTTTGTAGTTAAAATTTTCCTCCTCTTGGAGAGCCAGCTGAGACCAGAAATACCTTTTCTGTAAAGTTCCCCTCTTTACCTCATCTTGTATGCTATAAATATTTGCTAGTAAAGAGTGGCTGGTTGAAAAGTCTCCTGAAACTGATAGAAATACATCCGAGTCATGCATTTAGGTTTGTTCTTTCTGTCTTAAAAAAAAAAAAAGTTTTCTGTATTCTCAAGCAAAAAAATAAATCACTTCCATTTCTCCATACCACTTAATGCATGTTAGAAAAACGAGCGAACCTGGGCTGTGCCAAAGTCTTAAGTTACAATGGGAACGCTGCCTTGTGGCGGAAAGGCCACGGGGTTCTTTCAGCATTGGTACTAATAGGAATCTGTCACCCCACTGCATTTCTGCATTCCTCCGTAATTGAGTAAATTGCAAGTGTTGTCTACTCCCCCCTGCCCTTTGTGTCCATGTCCACTTACCATCCGAAGAACGTGGGCAGTGATAAATAAAGTGCTGAGCAGGGCTCTCAACTCTTTGAAAGCAGCGTGTTGCCAGCCCCCTAGTTATATTTCTTTAAGTGTTTATGTTTTTCTGTATTCTTTCTCTTGTGTGGCTGGAACCCTGGGGATCCAAAGCCATGAGAGAGGCCAAGAAGCTAACAAAGTAGCTGTCCTCTTGTTAGCTTGTTCCTTTCTTCTTTAAAAAACAAGATGAAAACCATCTGGCTCAGGGCATTACATTTTCCTCCCCCATGCACCTCTATAGATGAAGAGTTTCACCTGCAGTGAGGGTTTACATTGATTAGGGAGGGAGCAGTAATTCAAGCCTCCATCCACTTCAGTGATACTTTGCAGTCTTTAAAGGTGCTGACCCATTGAGTTAAACTGTCAAGGGAGGATAAAAAAGGAGCTTCATCCCGGGAGGTAACAGCTGCCAGGTTTTCAACACCTTGTGCGCTGCTGGAGAAATGTCACAAATTGTCAATGGAAAGAAAAATCACTTGGCTGCCATCTTCCCTTAATGACGAGCCTTATAAAATGAAAGATTTAAGGGTTTTTAAATCAGCAAGTAGCTGTCAGGGAGAAGGGAAAAAAAAATCCAGAGGGATTTTGAACAATGGTCCCAACAAGATGTAGATTCAGCAAATAATGCGTCCAAGTTGGACTAACCTGATCCGTTTGGGACGGGCATGGTTATCTTTGCACAGTGGGACAAGAGGGAAGTGAAAGCAGCAGCAGCACAAAAGTCTAGCATTAGTGTGTCTGTATTTGGAAAAAAAAAAAAGTCTGATTCATAAGCCAGTGAACTGAGAGAAGACATACTGTATTTCTGCTCTTTTGAGGACAATTTGTTTTCAAGCAGCTACCAGATGGCTAAATACCACGACATTTCCTTTTTCTTTTTCTTTTCTTTTTTTTTTTTTCTTAACAAGAGATCCAGTTCTCCTTGCTCTTTGTTTTTGTTTGTTTTAATGCTTTTACTTCACTGAACAGCCCTGTGGTGTTCGGGCACTGTGACATACTCTTTTTCCCTTGCATTGATGGATGAGGAAAAAAAGATCTTGAGCTTTAATGTAATTTCAGATAACAGGCAGATTGGAATAAGGTTTTTTGTTTGTATTGTCTTGAGGTTTTTTTGTTTTAAGGGCCTTTTTTTGCTGTTTGTTTTAGGTAAGTCATTTTAATTGTACTGAGTAATTAGAAGGTACACACAGCCAAGGGAGCTTTGTTATGGTAATTGCTCAAGAAAACCCACTCCCCAACTACCATTGCCATGTGTTGAGACGCTTCTTCCCTCTAGTGGCAATATTAAGGACTCTGGCTTTCACAGTAGGCAAGGTGTAATTGCAATATGACAAACTGTGCTTTAGGGAAAATCCTGTAAATGATCCAGTTTTTTGTTTGGCTAGTCTTTATTTTGTCTTATGACTTTCCGTGGAGACTACCCTTCCCAAGACTGGGCTATGGATAGCAAAAATTTAGTCTTAAGAAAATACTCAGAGCAAATCACGGATAATGTCTTACAGCTTGACTTAATTCTAGTCTTCTTTTTAATTACCTGTTTATAAAAACGTTTTTAAATTTGTTGAGATTACTTAATTCTTTCAGAAGCACCTCATTTGAAATAAATAAATAAATTGCATTTATTTTAAATAGTCCATGTGAAAGACCTTTAAAGGGTAATTAATGCAAGTCTCCTAAGACTCTAAGTAAGATGAAAGCGATCTTTCCAAACCTGCTAGAGTGATTTGTTTATATAACTTCCCACTTCTGCTGAATTCTTCTGAGTCTAATAACTTTTTTCTAACCGTTTGGCAATTTGTGCTTAGCTACAAAAACCCTTGTTCAAAAAGAACAGTTTAATAATCTTTTCCCTGAAAATGACTTGAAGGGAGGGTATGGGTTGTGTCTTTTTGCCGTGTTTTTATTAGTGTTATCTTTCTCTGATAAATCATGTAATTATTAACTATGGGGGGGGCGGAATCTTATTGAACTCCTGGGTTGCAGCTTCTATTAAAAAGTGGAGTTTTGTTCAGGGACTGGGGATTCTCTGGATAAATGGCCAAAGAAATGGATTTCTTTTGGCAAAAAAGCTGCACAAAGACCGTTTTGCTTTGCGTTCAAGACTTCAGGTTGGCATTCTGTGTTCATCCAAAGCTACGCTGGCATGAGTAGAAATGTTTGTGTCAAAGAGCAGGATTATCCTTTATTAAAAAAAAAAAAAGAAAAAAAAAGTCGGTCTATCAGACCAAGTCAGAGAAGCATTAGAAAAATGTAACCAAAGACACTTACGGAATGAGATCAGATATAGCTCTATCTTTAGTGAACTATAGTCTAGTGTCTCTGTGGCATTTTAAGCCTTCGGCTGCGAATGAATACAGCTTTGTGGTTCCCCTGCTTCTGACATGATTTGGTGCTGCCATATATTTGTAGATTTTTTTTTTTTTCATTAGAGCTTGTTTTGCTATAGGGCTGCTTAACGCCGTTCTCAAACGGCTTTTGCAAGGTTAAAGGAATGCAGCTTGGTAACAAGTTTGTGTCATTTTAAATATATACCTCCTAGTAAATAAGGAGGAGCCTTGCAATCAATCCCTTTTAGTGTGTTATATGTTTCACCTGACAACTAAACCCTCTATTGATTAACCATTACTTTGTTAGATAATCTTGTGTCATTGAGCCACTGTAAAAATTAAACTCTTTAAAATGTTTTACCCTAGCAGCAGTGCGAAAATTGAAAACTTGTTCAGAATTACAGCCAGCTTCCACAAAGAGGGTAGTTTTCAACAAACTGGTTTATGTTTGCATGCTTTATATGCAATATAAAAACATATTAAAGCACTCCAACGCAAAGCTATCTGCCTGTGGCGTTGAACCAGGCTACCGTTTCAGAGTGCTTTCCCATGGCGAAGAAACCTCTTATCTTGATGAAAGGTGAGGAAAAACTTGAACAGTTTCAGTGCAAACTAGATGAGATTCTTAAAATGGTTGAGCTTTAAAGGTGAAGAGAGAGATTTGCTTTTCTGAGACTTGGATTCTGGTTTTGATTTTTCGTGTTTTTCTTCCAGACTAGTCAGTGATTCCACGGGCATCTAAACCAATGAAAGGAGATACTTCGACGCTGCAGGGTAACATGAGACATCATCAAATGTTTTACCTAAAATGTAGGGCTCTGAATTACTGCTTGATGATACAACATTCATTTTTCTTTCATTCAGGTCTACTCACTAGTAACTGTTAGTGTGTGAACACAACTATGAGAGTACCACATGAAACCAAATGTCCATCTATGCCAGCATCTTGTGTATGAGAGTAGCCGGCAAGTGCTGCCTATGGAGAAACTTTGGAACAGGGCAACCGTATAGTAATACTTTCACAATATATTCTCCTGCCTTCTTGTGACTTGTGACTTCATGAGCCGGCTGCAGTGTCTTTGCATCATTATCAATACATTTCCATTGAAGCCTACTAAGTACAGTGACATTACCTCTTTTTACCCCTGGACTTTAAGGAGAACTAGATTTTGTTCCAAGTTTTTGCTCGAGACCTTTTTGAACATTTTGTAGAACATCCACATGCATCTTCTGTGGCATTTATCATTTTATTCATGGCGCGTTCTTCAGTGAGAATGTGCAAATAAGAACAGAAGAACTTTGTAACTTTACAAATGTGGTAATGGACATTGAACTGCTGATCACTGTTGGTATGGTTTGTTCTCAAATCTATATCCTCGTGGGTTGTTTCCATTATACATACTCGTTTTAATTTTTTTTCCCATGACTTTTTTGAGAAACAAAGAGCTACTGAAGGACTAAATGGTTTTCTGGTAGTTTAGGAGTTGCATAGATCTGTACGTAGTAAAATTACTGTACGAAAGTTAATCCTCACAATAGAAGTATGTTCTTGTCCCCATTCTGTGTGTGAAAATGCTGGGAAGGAGAGATTTAAGTATTGTTGTAATGTTATCCAAGGGCGGAGAGTCACTAAGAACACAGGAACGCCCAAGGTGGTCAGACCCATGGTCCGCGCAGCCAGCGCGCTGTCCATGGCAGTGTCGGTAGAAGATGCTGTCTAGGGAGAGCAAACAAGTCTGGCTACTTTCTGTGGTCCGTTCCCCTCCTTCTCCTGCACCCTTCATAGCTGCTGTACTAGGATGTCAAGGGGATATCCCTGCCAACCACTCCATGGGCCTGCAGTCTGTGAGTTTGTTTAATCCCTTTTGCTGCTTGCTGATGTTGTTTCCCTCCGTACCATCCTGTGGCAGCAAGCTCCAGAAGTTCACTGCTGTCTGTGTGAAGAAGGGGTTTCTTTCTTCTGTTTTAAACTTATCCTCAACTAGTTTCGTCAAGTGTCTCTAGTTCTTGCGTTGTGGGATTCGATGAACAAACTGTTTTGTTATGCTGAAAATACAGTTACTGCTGTTCATACTAAAATGTGCTGTCTTCTGTGTGAATGAAAATAATAAAAGTTAAGCAGTACATTGGAATAGTTATTTGTAGCTGTATTTTGACATGCACACACCTTTCGTATAGGAGTGTAATGAGTTTCCTTCCTTCTCAGAAAGTTTTAGTTTTTTTAGATTAGCATTTATTACTTTGTATTTTGTACTTGGACTCTCAGCTCTTTCCCATTTGCTAATGTGAGAGGAAGTCTGTTGTAAACCTGTTTTTTAAAAAGCTGTTTTGTTTGTGCGTACCTGTATTAGGAAGGAAAAAGCTTGAGTCTGGTTCATGGCTGTGCCACAGGTTTCATGTGTATAAGTTCCCTTCAGTATAAGTTTTTGTGGCTGAGCTTTCCCTACAAAAAGTGGAGTTAATATTAGCTTTCTGTGAGTCAGGGCCTGTCTTCAAACATACAACGTGTAGTAGGTAAGTTGTATAGAAATACTGGTACTGGAATTTTAGGAATGAAATTGCAAATGAAAGATCGCAGATTTATGATAAAACAGATGGGTTAAATATACACAAACGTAAATAGTGAATAAAAAAATCTTATCAACTATTCATGGTTTTTCACCTTCAGAATCTAGGTTGGATTTGACTGATGTGATGCTTATAAAATAACACGTGGTATTGTCTGAACATTAGTGCAAAGCAAATGGTGTCAACTTTCTGTCCACCAGTTGAGCCACTGCATCTAAGCCACAATTTATAGTAGTTTATGCTATTCTGATCTCTCTTCTGAGGAGAAAGTGCTATGCATACCAGAGTGATGGTTTTATGGTGTTGGCAAATATTTGCAAGAGGCTAAGTTGAGTCCATCAGACTTCTGTTTGCTTGTGGGCTAATCCCGGGTTGAATCGAAACCTCCCCTGCTGAAAGATGCACTCTGTTCGTCTGCACGGCGCTTTGAAAGGATTCATGTGTTTGAATTTTTCAGTTTCTCCTTCTGGATCCAGAGTCAGAAATTGCTAGCTGGCTGCTAGTTGCAGCAGATATCAGTGTTGTGTCTTGTAAGGAGATCTGCTGGAGCCAGGATATTCTGCATTCCTGTCTGTCACTGGTTCTTTTCTGGTTAGAGAGCTCAGTGAGAAGTAAAATGTAAAGTGATAAAGCAGTGGAGAAAATAGGGATTTTGTGCTCCTTTTTGTTTGTTTCGTGCTGAAGTTTAAAAGTGGTCGGAAAAGAAAAATAGATGGAAAGGGCTGTGAATTCCTGAACTGCCACAAGAGTGTCTGTACAGTATCAGACCAGTACAGATCCGCCTGAACCAGTGTACCGGTTTTCCATGGTGGGCAGTAATGAGTGTTAAACGAGGATTGTAAGAACCTGGGTGACCAGTGAGTGGTGCTTCCCCTGGTTCTGATCACCCAGTTCCCGTGCGCTGGTGCTTACCGTCCTCCTGAGCCTGCAGACTGGGTTAGGACCGCTGGGTACGTGGACCTATCTTCTACTGCCTAGCCCAAACCCCTTTTAATCTGTTTGAAATGTTTTGCCTTTTTGACATCCTTGGCGGTGTGTTGCTCCTGGCTGCGCCTCGCACATAGTGTCAGGCCTGTGGCAGAGGGAGGAAAAGGAGAGATCATGTGTTTGGTTGGTGCTTGGCACAGAGCGCAGTGCAGGAGGGGACCTGGCTCTGATGACTTAGCTGTGGAGCAGAGTGAGATTTAGGAGCCCTCACCACGTCAGTGTTGCCTGCAAGTTTTGTAACCTGTTGCAAGTTTGGGATTGAATTAATTCAGAGTCAAACAAACAGAAATCCAAAGCATGCCTGAAAGGAGGATCTTGAAAGATTGTCAGTGAATATTACAGGGAGAGAACAGACCAGCATTTCACTACAAATCTGTGTGTGTTCATCACTTAAGGTGATCTTAAAAATATCATGAATGTTAGTATGTTTGTTTTAGTTTTCTTGGAAATGTCTTTGTGGCAAACGTTTAATTTTGTTCTTTTTCAACACSTTGCTTAGGTTTTCCCCACATTACTTAACTATTTGTGGTAGCAACATCTTCTATGTGGTCCACTTGTTATTCTTTCAATGAAGCAACTTTGTGATTTCTTTTGGGCTCTGCTTTTGCTTGGGAGCAGTTTTCTGTGAGCAGCCGCAGACCAGTCCTTTATAGCAATGTTCCCAAGAAGTTGGACTGGGTAAGCAGCTGGTGCACAGAGATTACTGTCTGCCACGCTGGTATTTTCCCCTTGTACTCTCTTGTCCATCTGTCTCTTGGTCAGAACACAGATTGCAAGTTCTTTGGGGCAGGGAATGTTGTCTCCTCTCAGTACCTAAGGCCTTGCATGGTGGGGTTTTAGTCCAATACTGGAGCTCTTAGGTGCTACTATCCTACTACTACTACTAGTAAAATGTGAGCTTAATCAAGTAGTAATTAACAAGATGTTGAAAATAAGGGGGGGGGGGAAGCCTCCATTAGAAACTCTTTGTTCTTTGTGCATCTTAGTTTAAACAGCCAAATGAACTAAAATATAGTTTTAAGCACGCTTAACTAGGTATTGTTTATATACTGACCTCAAAAAAGGAAGGTGCTGTGAGAAACAGGTTTTACAAAGGCTCCCAAAGTTTGCGGTCCTGGTTGAGGGTCCCCAGTGCAGGTGGTCATGCGTTAAAGAAAAGACATTCTACTTTGAAAGAATGAGCTTCCCAAAGTTGGGAGAATGAACTATAACAGGTGAGGTCAGGCATGCATTTGTTCACATCTGATTGTAACCTTTGTACTGTCCCTATATATTTTAACCTGATCAAGAAGCAAGATTTTTATTAGCATTTGTCACCTGCTTTGATAACCAGCATGTAGAAATCTCTGTGCTTTAGTTATTTAGCTGTTGAGTCTTCCGTAAAATACTGCATAGCTGAGGTCAGATTTTTTTTCTCTTTAAAAGGAAAAGAGGAGAAAAACCTTTCCAATCTTTGTATCTCAGAAGTATAAAAAGGCACATAGCTGCTCAGAGGAAATGCATGCCCTCAGCATAGGTTCTGGATATAGACTAGCTTGTGTGGGTTCAAAACTTTCACACCTTAGGAAAAAGGAAATGGTTCAGAAATGGAGTAGGATGACTTCACAGACTTRTTGCAGGTTTTTGTGCCAAAAATGGGGTGCCCAAAATAAAATTTGTGTTCTTCTATTCATAACCTTTTTAATCTTCCTACAGACCTACAACAGCTGTGCCAGACTGTGCTTAAACCAGGAAACAGTATGTCTAGGAAGCACTGCTATGAAGACTGAAAATTGTGTGGCCAAAGTAAGTAACTGAACGGCTTTGGTTTTGAGTGGTGGTTTTGTTTTTTGTTTTTTTTTAGCATTTTGTTACTGTTAAGCAAAGAAAAACTCTTGTTGAAGTTACACATCGGAAAAATATTCCAACAGAAAGCAAAAGCAAATATTTTAGATTTTTCTATTCTTCACTGTAGAGTTTTCAGAGCTGGCAAACTACTGTTTTCCTCTCTTGGAAATGATTGATTTAAGTCCTGAGTTGTTGGGTTTGAAGGTTCATTCACTATGCAAATAATAGGCTTTTCCAATGGGATGACCTACTCCTGCCATGTAATTAGCTGTGGCAACCTTAAATGATAAATGTCCAGATATATTCTAAAACTACTGCATGAGAGCTCTTTGTATCATGGTTCCTTTTCTTAGCTACTGGAGGGGATGTGCAGAAGGAATTGTAAAGAAAGGCCTTTTAATTAAAATAAAGTGAATGCTGTGTTTAGGAGAAGCAGAAGAGGGAGATATGGCAGTGGGAATGGGAATAAAATGGATATATTAAGCCATAAGAGGAATGTGAATGGGAGAGTTGAGGTGCCAGTAACCACTCTCTTTTCTTAAAACTCAGTGTAACTAGTATAAAATAAGATACATGCATGGTTGGTTGTGGATGGAAAACATCCCAACCATGATGCAATATGTGTAAAAAGGCTGGTGCAAAGGATGCGTTTAGCCTTGCATCAGCTTCGTATTTCCACTGGAGGGAAGTTCAGAATGGGCCTGCAGGACAGCTCAGTGCATGCGGCCATCTGTTACCGAAACCAGCTGGCATTTTGTTGCTCCTCTGTCACCACAACCAGACCACTGTAAAGCCTCTTCTCTCTTTCGTTTATTTGTTCTTTGGATCTTCTTGAAGTTCCTTTTTTCTCATACTTTTGAATGGTTGTTGAATGTGCCTTGTCCCTTCATGATGCACTTTTGTGTACCTTTAAAATAATTTCCCAGGCTAAATCTTTGCTGTGATTTTGCTGGTGAAATTTGGATGTCCCATCACTTTTATTTTCTGTCAGTGAATTGGCCATCATAAAAGTTTTTTTGTGATGCTTGCAGGTGGCCTCGTGCCTGTAAACTGCACTAGGCATGCAAAGTTACCTTCTGAGGGAGAGGCACTTCGGAGAGAAGCTACCAATCTTGGGGCAAAGCGCTGATATTTAATCCCAGCACCTTCATTCCCAGCTCGACTGCTGGTATTGCACATTGCTTCCTAAGGCCCCTTATGATACAAAGTAGGTGAAACTCCTTAAGGAAGTCACCAGAGCAGCTCTTACTGAAATACATGGGCCCAGAGTGTTGTTATCATGTCACGAAGCAGCTCACAGCGAGCTCCAGTAAACCCATTCAACCCCACCTGCTCTGTAGCGTCTTGTTTGTCCTGATCATCTTACTAAGGAGCAAGGATGTGCAAGAACTGCAGCTGCTAATTACAGTGATGCCTCTTTTAGTTGAAGTAACATCCCTTTACAGTGGTAATATCCCAAATTGAAAACTCTTCTAAAATCCTGTTTTCGGTGGAATTGTGTAAGAGGTGGGGGGAGGGGTGGAGGCAGGCCCAGCAAGACTCGTTTCGTATTATTTAGGATGAATTTGAACTGTGGTCATGGAGTTGGAAAAGTATATGTTTTTAAGTGTTGTCTCATGTATATTGTCCTACAATAGATTAAAAAAAAAGGGAGGGGGGCTTTTCTGGGGATATATTTCCCCTAGTACTAGCTTGCGTTGCCATTGTACTCCTTTCCTTTGCCTTTCCAGCTAAAAAACAAAGTGAAATAGGTTCTAAGAAAGCTTATATCTTTCAAATTCCAAAAGTGTTGAAGCATTTATAAATCCAGTTAGCTAGATGCAGATGGCTTAGTGATGGCATAGGCAAATGGCACAACTGTTAAATGTACCCTAGGTGAAAGGCTTAAGTGGGATTTAAGGAGTTCAGAGGCCTTCTCTTAGCCTTCTGCACATGGTGAGTTTTATCCTCTGTGATTGATGTGTCTTACAGCCTTGAACATTAAAATGTTTTGTCAAGAGAGTGAATACTGGAAAGGATAAGTGTGGCTTTCTTTATCTGCAGCACTTTTCCAAAAGTATTGTAGGATATTCTTTTTTTTTTTTTTTTTAAACTGGCAGAAAAAGATGAAAAGGATTACTTTGGAAATCACAGTTTACCTTTCCTGGTTCTGCAGAGCAGTATGAGCCCTGGCTGGGAATCACAGTCAGCATTATCACAGCTTGTCAGAAGTGTCAGTTAGTCTGCAAGAGAGAATGTTTTTTTCTGAAAACAGAATTCCTGATTCTGCACCTACTTGCAAGAAAGAAAATTGTGCGCTGTGACAACTATATTAATGCCATTTGCTGATCATGTGCTTGATGTTTCTCAAGTTTGTTCAAAGAATGACATGCAGTTTCCCTTGAGGCCACACATATCAATACTGAGATATCTTTCTACAGACTAAACCACTGTCCATCCATCAAGCTTTCTTGTGGATGAGTGCTTCTGTACAGACCTTCAGCTGTAACTTACCCACCTAATAACTGGCATTCTTTCTAAAACAGAGGAAAAAGAAAGAAGCTTAAAATAAATATATACATATTTTCAAATACGGAATGTGGTGTAGGGCTGCTGTCTTCTGGCCACTCAGGGAAGCCTATGTTTGTTAGGAAACCTTGCCTGCCCAGTCTTTTATTTGATGTCGTGCCTACTGTCTGCAGCCAGGTGCTCAGTGGCTTTTGCAAGCCTATGGATTATCTAGTTTTATTCAGACATTTAAAAATAAAATCAGAATGTCAAGTTTTAATGAGTCTCTGTATGTTATTCTTAGCCCCACTTTTCTGGTATTTATTTGTCCTCTGAAACTCAGTTGTACAGAACTTGGACACATTTGGGTACAATCAATTAAATAAGGAGCAGTTAGCAGTTGTTTCAAGTGTGCATATATTTTGACCGAAGAGGAGGGATTATATATTTTGGCACACGTCACCTATGTGATTGGTAGCATCAGTTCTCTTTCATTCTCAGCAGTCTTTCCATCGATCTTTTGGTATTTTTTCACCTATTGCCTTTGAGTTTTCAACAAGTGTGATGTATGTTCAGTCTAATGCTTTTAAAAAGGAGGTGCATTTTCTAGTTTTTTACTCACGCGCGTGCACACACACACACACACACACACACACGTATAAAATCCCCCTGTTTGTCCCTTTGCAAACCACAAAATGTCTGAGAGGGTTTCTTTCATGATGCTACTGGTGTGCAACCACAAGTGGATGGCTTTCTCAGGAATTGGTGCTATGTGCTTAAATAAGGTAGAAATGTAGCATGAACCTGAGCTCCAAGGACAGGGTGTTTGGTTTTAATGAGGCTTACTGAAATCTGGCCAAATGAGCATCTGTTCCTATTGTTTGTTCCATATTTTGTAAGCCAGTATCTTCGGGCCAGATAATGGTGTTGGTGTGTGCTTCATCCTCAATTAGAGAAGGGGCATAGTTAAAAATCCCCTGATATCTGGTATGTCACTAGGACTCTTGTGATGCTCCTTGGTGTGCAAACAGGTTTCTCTCCTGTTCTGCATCCAGGGCCACTTCGGTTCTGTGGTGACCTTCACACTTTTTGTCTGCTGTTCAGTGAGGGATACTCCTTGGCTGAGTCTTTGCTTGGATGGATTATATGTGTTCCTGATTTCAAAGAGCGGTCTTATCTTTTCACCCTTGCATAACATGGGCTGTATTAGGCTTGAGTTTTGCTGTTAAGCTGTAATCTGTTAGGTTTTGTGCTTCCCTGGTTTACAGAAATGTTCTCTTGATTCAAAGTGCTCTTTTCCAGCAAGAGGCTGGTGTGTAGCTGACCTCACAAATTTCTACAGACAGTACACATTTTCTGTATTCATTAGACAAGTCTTTATTTTTTAGGAACTCCTGCAGTCCATTCCAGTTCGTCTGTATCTGCCATATAAAGAAGTGTTCTCAGTTTCATTTTGCACATGAAAACCTTCCCTCTGTATGCTGGGGACAGGCAACCTGCAGCGCGCCTGGCAAAGGCAGCGCAAAGACACGTTCTAGATGGCGTACAGCGTGCCCAGGCTTCTGCTGGGTTCTGAACTCAGAAACTGGAGGAAGAAAAATAGTGTCCGGCACACCACCCTTGAAATATCAGACTTCTGTTTCAGGCCATTCTTTGCTACCCATGTATGATTGCTGGTTCTCCTTTTTAAGGTCCCAGCAAAGCCACTGCCCTGTGTTTGCACTCCTAAATTTACTCTTGTGATGGGAAAACTTATTTCGCAAAGCCATGTATTATTTTCTTATTTCTTGATAAGGTATTTATCTCGGAAGGAGTTCTCAGGGTTTTTATATGAAGTGTGTTGTGTCTTCCAGGGAATCTTCTTTGATTGCTGCTCATCATATTTTTAAATTTGTATACTCTAGTGGTTACACTATTGAGCTAGGAATCTATAAAGGGTTCATACCCTTCATTTCTAGAGTTGTGATTCTATGCTCTGTGGCCATGATGGCTCTTCTTGCTCCTCTTTAAAAGGGAGCTGAACAACACTATCCATGCAGGAATGCTGTGAAAATTAACTGTATGATGCTTTTGAGATCCTTGGATAAAAAAGTCCTGCTTAAGCACACAGTAATATTCTGCCTGCTCAGCATCCTGTTTGTAGCATACAGGGGGACAGAGCTATGTTCTGCTCGGTTCTGGAAACGCATGACAAGGCTTGGCACTTCAAGCATGCTATGAGAAGTTTTCTTTCAAGGATGCATGGTATTATTTAGCTATGTCTGTACTTTCTACATTCAAGGATGATTCAACTAAAGCAGGGAGTGGTGGAAGTTGTTAGTAATTGAAATCTCCCTTCCTTTGTGAGTTCTTTCTGCATCACTGCTCCTTCAGCATTTTTCAAATAAAAATAGTTTGCATAGTAATCACATATCGAGCTTAGAATTTTTATATGAATTCAAAGGAGAAACCACAAGTACTCTTTAAAAAGCAAACATTTAGGGTTCCATGCTGCATGTTCCAGTTGGCAGTAGGACAAATTGAGCTGAAGTGTCCCTCTTGTGCTCTCAAGTCCTTTTATGTCACAGATTGATGGCTCCTCTTTCGTGAGAGTGTCCCTGCATTTACATTGCATGAACATCACAACCAGCTCAGAGCTCTGCTGTGATATACCACTGAGTTGGTATATCTTCAAATAACACGCAGCTTTCCGCTGTTTTCAAGTCTTTCCAGTGCTTTGAGATTGGAATTAGAGCAATTTAATCCTAGAGGAATATTGTTCGAGTAACTACATTCTGTTTGCTGATTTTCCTTCAACTGTTTTACTTAGAAAGCATATTCCTCCATATCTTAATTTTTAGTATTAAGCTTCTGTGTAACGATGGAGAGGAGGTGTCAGCTGATGTGCTTCCAGTTCCGAAGGTCTTGGTAGTAGTGTTTCCTTTTGTATGTTGGATATGCATTTCTCTGGGACTCCAGTTATTGGGAACATTATTTGGGTGGAAAGGAATTGTAAACCGAATAAATGCCGCCTCTGCCATTGGCTGAGGGGGATTTAAGCATGACACTCTACCATTCTGTTCTGGGTATTCTCTGTAAAATGAGGGTAATGCGAATAGCTTATATTACAGGGACATTGCTGAGGATTAGTTAATGTTCATAAGATGCTTTGGAACTATGAGTGCAGCACAGAATTCTCAATATTTAGACAACTCAAGCAGAAAACAGAATCAGAGGTTTATGTAAAAGCTTTGACCTAATAGTGATCTTCCTTCCATAGCAATATGTCTATTTTTATCTTAATTGTGAATTTCATTTTTATTTATTTATTTTTTGGTTCAAGACAATCTTTATGCTTTAGGTCCCCCCCCCATCTCTAATAATCTCTTTGCAAATAACTGAAGAAGAAATGTGATATTCCTGCTTCCCCCCACTCCACCCCACCATACACATTCTCCAGATTTTGATAGACTTGTTTTATTTATTTCCAAAATTATATCCGCAGGAAACAAGCTGTTTAAATTCAGATTATGCTGAAGCAAAATGGTCCTGGTATGAGAAGCAACGTGCTGTTTTATGAGCGCAGAGTCCCTTTTCTCATAACTGATTGATAGTAAATATTTTCCTGAAGAATTATTGCCAACCATGAACAGTGCAACTGTTTCACTTTTTTTTCCGTGCTACTTGCTGTACCAGCCATTGTCTGTAATTAAGATCTACAATTCACAATGCAGACGTTTGCACTTCCTCTGGGTCTGAGCTATTTATAAGGCATTTCAGCTGTTCAGAGTTTCTTTTGAGTGTTAAACTACACGTAAACAGGCTTCTTTAGTCTTCAGTTATGCAAACACTGTGAAGTAGTTGTTTTTTCTGCTTCTCTTACCGCCCAGCATCATTTTGTGTGTCAGTGAAGCCACAAATTAAAAAAGAATTACACTTGCTTTTTTAAGTGTAAAAGAAACATTGAAGAAATATTAATTTAATCCTTAGCTCTCATAAATTGCTTTATAGCTGAGGGTCCCTAAGAGTATTCCAGAGATGAATTCTTACAGCTCTGCAATAAGGATGGTCATGTGGGGAAGTGAGGAGATCTTTTTGCTCTCTTACCTCAGTCTTGATATGAAAAATAATTCCAGAGTTCAGTCAGCTGGGTGGAGATGCTTTTACTTTCTGAAGCACTGACTTTGGGATCTTGAGAAACCAAATTGCATGACCTGCGAAGCTGAGTTCAGTAAACCTTGGAGAGGCTCCCACAGAGATCTTGGAAACTCCCCCTCAGGTTGGACTGAACACCAGGGAAAACTTTTTTGTGATGAGGACAGTCAGCTGGAACAGGTTGCCCAGGGAGGTTGTGCAGTCTCCATCCTTGGTGGTTTTCAGGACCAGACTGGATGAAGCCCTGAGCAACCTGGTCTGACCTCAAAGCTGACCCTGCTTCGAGCAGGAGGTTGGACTTGTGACCTCCTGAGGTCCCTTCCAGCCGGAATTATCTTGTGATCCTGTCAGTGTACAGATAATGAAAATATAATGGAAATCTTTTGAGAATTAGAACTTGACCTGGCACCCTTAATCAAAATTCCCCTGCACATGTATTGCAGTGTAGCGTCACATGCTGTAATTGCACCCCAAGTGTTTGCTGTGTTTTGCTGATAGTCTGCATAAAGGATTGCAGTCCTGAGGTCTTCATTCAAGGCACTGTCACATTAAACTCCCCAGGACTGTTCACCAGGGTAAGAGTTATGAAACTGGGCTTGCACTTTTAAAGTACTCTGGGATCTGTCATGATGGAAATGTAAAATAGTTTGTAATGTAAATCATTGATGGTTTTAGTGGTAGACAATGTATAAGAAGTGTCGCTTCCCAGGTGGTCGCCTGCAGTGGCAGCACCCCCAGAGATGATAGAGAATGCAAATGCCATCGTCATGGCATCGAATAGATACATTTTCAGATTTTTCAAATGCAAGAACTGAAAGAAGAAGTTATTTGAAAAACATGACAAATTCTTGCATTAAGGCTTCTGGCGTGAAATGCTGGAGTAATCATTTCATACTGTCGCCCACTGCAGGGATGCCATTGGCATGGCCAAGTGTCACATTTCAGAAGGCAAAATGAGTTCTGAGTTTAGGCTAGCAAGGGAGCTCATAAAAATGAGCCCATTTTTGTAGCCCGATCGAGATTGATATGGGGGAAGTTCCACCGTCTTTACTGTTCGGAGCGGGCTGGGGAGGGGAAATAGGATGAAGCAAGTTCATCATCAGGCATGTACTGCAGCATTGCCCACCGATGCATGCCGGATCACCGGCACGCAGAGATCACATGGCTCCTCCAAAAGTCAAACGATCAATTCGCCTCGTTTTGGCTCTGTACTTAATGCACAAACAGTGCGATCTGCAGGGCTGTAATTGCATTGTTAGGGCCAAGGAACAAGCCTGTGCCTTTTCAGCAGACAGCTGGCAGGGAAAGAGGCATGTTGTTAGGAAAGAGAGAGGCAAGGCAAATAAAATTACTGCTAACGCTCAGAGATCGGCAGGAGTCCTACTTGCCTAATCTTACCGGTGGGAGCAAGCGGCTGTTGTAATCCAATTATAGCAGCATAAGCAATTTGTTAGACACTCCGCATAATGTAACAATTTCCCAATAAACTCTGACTTGTAATAACGTCGGCAAGAGCCCACATAAATCTGCCCGAATGGTGGGGGCTGGAGTGTTCGGCTGGGGGCTTGTAATTTGTGCCATCAGCACGTTTTGTGGAGTGTGGTGTGGTGCAGTCTTTCAGTGCAGGAATTTTAAGGAGAAAAGCATGGCACGCCCCTCCAAGAGAAAACCATTAGGAAGGGTCAAAAGAAACAGCAAACAAAGCTGGGAGGTGGCTTTTCTGGGAGGAAGGGAAAATCAACCCCAATTCACAAAACTCTAGCTGTCGAGGATTTAAAAATATTAAAAAAAAGCAGTAATGAAAACTACAGTGTTTTAAATTACAGCAGGGGGAGGAAGGGGAACTCGAATTACATCTGTTTTGGAGGGGGAGGGAGAAGAATACACTTCCTTATGTTTAATCCGTTTAAATATTAAAAAAGGAGCTCAAGTGTTGAAAGGGATGCTCCATGCTGTACAGGATAGAGAAGCCCCCAGATCCTGTCCCAAGCAATTCATAATCTACAAAGGGAAAAATTAAACCTTTTCTGGTATCCAGTTACTCTCCCGTTGTCTTTCTTGCAGCTCCTAGCTGGCTTCGTGCATATTGGCACAGCATCTTGATGATGTGTCTGAGAGATAAAACGTAGGTCTAGAACCATTCACTTTGAGCGTACCCCAGCGAATTTAACTTTTTTGGCACAATGATGAATGTCCCCTCTGGTTCATGCAGATCTACACAAAGAACTAATCTAATTTAGATATTATTTAAAAGTAAAATCAGTCTGCTGTGCTCTGCCTGTCACTCTCGGAGCACATTGCAAGTTACAGCGTCGTAGACACCAGATTAGGGTTTATGTGTAGCAAGATTCAAGATATCATATTTCTGTTAATCCTTCTATTTAGCATTTCCCTCTGCTAAAATGCAGATAGGCAGCAGCCAAAATAATGCAGCTCCCTTTATATACAGCGTAGAGACTTCCAGAGGTCCGGGATTTTAAATGGAGTCCTTAGGACTGCTCTAGTGTAAAAATGCCTGACTTCATCCCGCTAACAATACTTTATTCATTTCCTAGCCGGGGAATCCTGGGAGGCTTCAATGTGGAATGACATTTCTGCTCTGACTCGTTCCCAAGGCGCAGCAGCACAATGCTTTCTCGGAGGGGAAAAGCAGCGCCCAGCTGCATGAAACAGTTTCTCTCAGCGTTTGAAACTCCTGCTCTCGATGCCCGGGTTTTGATGCTGGGCTACGTGAGCTCTTTCGCTTTGCAAAAAAAACCAAAACCCCAAACCAAACCGTTGACCTTGCGCGTACAGCCCGCGTAATTCTGGCCACAACACGTTTGTCTTTACGTTAGCGCAGCAGTTGGCATGATTTTAGGACGTGTTTACGTATTCACCTGGAGCCTTAGCAATGAGCTGGGTTTTATTTAAACTGTAAAATAGTAGCCGAGATGTGCAGGCGGGCTTCTGTGTGGGTAAGGCTGCGTATTTTGCCATGCTTTATGGGGAGCTCAAGCCTCCATTGTTCTTAATCTTCATTGTCCGCCRGCGTGTCGGGATACCAGGCTGAGACAGCGAGCGGTGCCAAAAGTAGCCTAATAAATATTTTCTTTCCGCCTAAATATGTACAAAAAAAGCACGTTTAAGCAGGGCAGGTATTATCTTAGTTTACACAAGCTGCATCAATAAGCTGCAGTGCCTCTAATAAAGCCACTGAGTGTCGGGGTTTAACTAATGGCTGATTTTCGTGGCTTTGACAGTGAGCTGTGTGCGTTATTTTCTCCTGATATTGTAAAAATAATGAGAGCAAATTAGAACAATCAGTTTACCCGGATAGCTCCTGATTGGAGGTGATGGGCAATATGGCAGCGGGTAATCCATCTTCGGGCTCCTGTCACATTAACTTCAGCAGCGTGGAAAAGATCAGGCGGAGCGAGCGGGAATCCTGCCCAATCAGAAAGGGCAAATTAATGAGAAGAGCATTGTTCTGTGATCAACCTTTTAATTAGCGAGAGCGGAGACGGAGGCAGCGCTGGAGCTGGCAGCGCAGCTGCACAACGCTGGGCATGTTTTCTGCGAGGGGGAGGAAAAAACATGGGTTTTAAATTACCCCTTCTGTGCTCCCTGTACACCGGCAGTGTGTCTTCATTCGAAACCCCTTAAAAGATCTTAATAAACAGCCGCATCCAGGTTAATATTGCAAACGTGGCTGTTACTAATGAGTAGTTTAGAAGCAGGTCCTTTCGGGGGTCATTTAGGAAAATGTTGATCACTGTTTAAAAAAAAAAAGAAAAGAAAAAAAGAGAAGGGAGAGAGGCAGGGTCTGGTGCTGGATTTAAAGTTTCACTGCATCAAGGAAAGAAGAGGAGGGAGACGGATAAAATTAGAGTAAGGGACTGCCTGTTTTATAACTCCCCGCCTTATTTAGTATATGYTTGAAATAAGATTCCTTGGCGTATATTTGAAATGAGACTCCTCAGTTAAAAATACTATGCATGCCATGTGTCTTTAAGCAGCAAAAAAGAGATCAGATACTGCATTCATTTCCTGATACGCCTTTTTTGTTTTTTGTTTTTTTTTGTCTGTGTTTTTTTGCACCAACATTTTCAGTTTATTCACTTACCAGCAAGAAATTATAATTTGAAAGATTCAGCTTCTGTATTTGCTGAGATTAACTTGATTTTTTTTTCCTAGAGGATTGATAAAATAGCAGCTTTTCTCAAGTGCACCCTAAAAATAAAAATTAGAATTAATGACTGTCAAATCTGAGCATCAGTCTTAGAAAAAATAGATATTTTTGTAAAGGGGAAAACAGTAATGCTGGAAAAAGAATGGTATTAGGGAGTGATTGCTGGGAAGGAAAAGAAGAAATATTATGAAATAGTACTAATGTCTGCAGTGCGGAGGAATCGAGCTGCTTCCATATTAACACAGTTCCTGTTCTTTCTTGACATATGCATCGTGTTTTTCAGGCATAACTTTTCTCCTTCCCTGTAATTCCCAAAGAAGTGCTAATGGTTGAAGAGCAAGGCTCGGTCCTTCTGCTTGCGGTGTCTACACGGTTTTTTTTTTCGTTTTTCTAATCAGGACACTTATGCAGGCTCTTTTTGCTTCTAGGTATCCCACTTTCTGATACAGAAAAAACAAGTGAAATATTTTGAGTATGCAAGAGACACCAGAAAACTGGCGTGCTATGCACAGCTAACTGTACAGGCTGTTCATGTTGCTCTACTGTAAGCACTCACCCATTAGTGAATTGGGTATCGCTTGCTTTTAGGTGGGTAGCAATAAATCAGACGTGCTGGAAGGCAAGGTTTGTGGGGGTAAGCTGGGCTTTTTTTTGCTTTTCTTTCTGTTTTTTTTTTTAATTCTAGCCAGATCTCACCGTTGGTGGTTACAATAGTATTTTGAACTTTGTTACTTTGTAGCAATAATGTTACATTTTCCCTCCCCCCTCCTGTTTAAAAAATGGGGGTGGGGGGGTTGTGAGTTTGGTGATTTGCAGGTAGTTTTTATAGCTTAAAACACATCCCTGCAAAAAATTAACCTGATAAACCACAGGGCGTTAGTATTACTTAAACCAACTGTATTTGTGATGTAACTGGTAGTGGGACTTGCAGTTCTGCCTGTTAAGGTTGTCTACTATTTTCCAATATGAGAAACTGTTCCAGTTGTTTATAACTTTGCTACTATTTAACCCTTTGTGGTAAAATTTTATTTTGGCTTCAGTCTGATTTCCCTCCCTCCCTCCAGGCTGAGGCAGAAATAAAGTTTGGTGTGTGGGATGAACAGTATTCACTTAAGGGACAGCTGTTCAATATTTTATTTTATTCTTGCTGTTTGTTCTGGGCCCCGGGCTGTATTTATTGCATGCCTTTCAAGCCCTGGTCAGAATATGGAAATATGAACTTCCTCTTGGGGGTTTCCCTGTAGTTTGAGTGCTTCACAAACCTTAATTAATCCTTCCAGTGTTTCTTGGGGCGAGGGGTGGACTCTCAGCCTCCCTTTTTGTGGAGGAGTTCAAAAGTTACTCTTACGGCTGAAATCCAGGTATGAAATAGTTTATTTATAGTAAGCAGCAAGGCCCCACAGGAGGCGTATTAGATAGGAATTATGGCTCCAGATTTTGAGACACCTTTTGTCTTTGTCATATTCTGCTTTTCCGTCTCAGTTCTTCTATCTCTAAAACAGGATAATGCTGCTTAACATTCCCTCATTAGACTCTGGGGATCTGGAAAAGTGTCAGTTGAAGCGTGTTTGGTACTTGAGCAGTATTTTTGTTTATATACACCCAATGTTGATGTGGGCTCTGTTCCTCTAGCCCCCCTCTCTCTCCCACCCAGTCTGCCTGCATTTTAAAAAGGCTGAATTAGAGCTGCGTCTTGGGACACCAGCCCCCCCAAGAAGTTAAAGAACGTTTGCAGTCAGATTTGCAGTCAAATACGATCCGTACAGGAGGCAAGGGGAATGCCTAGGGAAGAGCTGGACCCTTTCTAAGCCAGCCGTTTTTGTTGTTGTTGTTGCTTAAGACACCAAAAGATGGCAAAGCTTTTTTTCTTTTTTAATAAAACTCAAAACCTAGTAAATTATTCCGCTGCTGCTTAAATCAGTTTGTCGGTTCCCAAAGAGATTCCCTTGCGGGATGAGACTAACTGGCAAATTCCTGCCCGAAAGTAATCTTATTGCAAAAGAATAACAGGGAAGAGGCAACGTATCATAGAATTCACAGACTCCCGGCACCTTAAGTATGGAGCCGCTACTGTGACTCTGTAATGGGATGTCCCAGCATGGGGTATAATATCATAAATAGTGTAAGTATGCCACGTGTGAATTAATAGGCAGCCTAAGGATTGTTAATGTTTACATATATGTTAAAATGAACATACAGCAAATCTTAATTCTTTTTTAGCCTAATAGACTTTTGTTTCTCTGGCTCCCAGTTGGATTTTGCAGCTGGCTGATTTTATCAGTGTTAGATGTTCTCGGTTGATTTTACATCTTGTTTTCTGTTAATTTTATTTGAAAATTGTTGATATTTTTCATACTTAATTCTCTACATTTTACATTTTCTCAGTGTCATTTTCCTGCCTCTCTCTCTTGCCACCCCCACACGCTCGGTCCATTCTGTCCCTTCAGTTTGCGTGCTGCTTTGAGAACAGAGGATGCTCTCAGTCCCCAGCAAGCTCAGGAAGAAATCATCCTCTGGGATGTCCTGCTTCACCTTTTGCCCAGTCACTCTGAAGGCTTTCTCTACTGTATTTTAAGACCAGAATTGTGTATAGAGTCCTACTGCTTACTGTCTTCTGCCTGAAGCTCAGATGGCTTAGGGAGCATTAATGCAACCTTGCAAAGCCCTGTGAAGTAGCTGTATAGTTTCTCAGGAAAGGGGACGGGGGGCAGCTTAGCCATGATCAGACAGAAATCTGAGCAGAGTGAGGAGTAAAAGTTGTTCCCTAGCTCTACTGACACTTAGTCTCCTGCTTTAACTGCAAGTTCATCTTTCCTTTCACAGAGGTATGTGCTTGCTTTCCGGACTCCCACTGATTTTCATCACAGCTTCAATAACCATCACCTCTTCATCAGATTCTCTAAGATACTCCTCCTATGAATGTAGCTATCTGAACATCAGAACTGACATAAAAAGGAAACCCGTAGAGCAAGATACGCACTTCTATAAAGCTAGTGACCATCTGAGCACACCACAAAGGCTTTCACGTACAGCCAGGTTCTCAGACAGTGTTGTACGTGCTCGGAGGAGAGTACAGCAGTATTGACTTCAGCAAACTAGAGAGATCCTTACCCAGCGAGGACTCCTCTCTAGAGAACTAGCTTTCATCTTTGAATAAGCTACCCAAAAGCCCTGTACAAACTACTGCAGGGCAAAAAGAAGTTGCCTATCGATCATGTCTTCCTAGTTGACATGCTAGCCCAGTTTGGATCTAATAAAGAAAATCATTAAGTAATTAGAGTCTATACTGGAAGAAATTTTCCCAGATCTCTTCTCTCTCTCTCCCCCTGCCCTGTAGCTTTCAAACAGCTCCGACAGCCTCACTAAACTCATTGCTAGAAACAAACAACCCATCAACCAAACACACACCAGACTGTGAATAAGTAACAAAATGCAAAAGTTCCCACAGCCTTTCCCTGATAACTAATGGCCCCAAGCAGAACATCAGACTCCATGGATCCTATACCCGTGCACTTCCCAGAATATCATATGTTTTGTCCAGCACACCAAAAGCCTTTATGGATACAGTTTGTGAAGCCAAAACTGAGTATGGTTTTACTATGTTTTAGAATTTTTCCAATGTCTAGCTAAACTCTCCGTATTTTAAAAATTTCAATTATCTGTTTCTTTCTCTGCCCTATGACAGCTAGTGAACTCTCTGCTTGCTGTCCACAGACACCAGCTACATCTTTCAAATTTCTTCTTCTTCTTTTTTCTTTTTTAACAAAATTGGGTTCAACCATTTTCAGTCTCTATTTAAGTTAGAAGATCCTTTAATGTTTGAAAAAGTAGATTGAAAAGGTTTTGTATGATTTTTCCAACTATATAATCAATATTACTGTTCTCCACAAGCCCTTCCTCATTTGAAAATTATAGTAGTATCTTTTTGTAGCTGAAGCACTTTAAAGTTTGGAAGAGGCTAAGTTGTTTACATGATTTTAATTGTCTGCTTTTCATATATACAGTATGAGTCAACATGTGATACATGGTAACTTTTTCTCAAGTAATGCAACATGGAATCTGATTTATTCAATGTAAGTACACTAAACTTTTATAAATGTAAAACATTTGTAAAACATATGGTAAAAACATAAAGAGAATATTTATTTAAAGAGAAATCATTTTGTAAGTTTAACTATTAAAGTTTTATAAATAAGCCAGGTGCTTATTTATAAACTGTTCCAGAGTGTAATTTTTCTTTAGAGAAATTGCAAAATTTTACCTATGCTAATGAAAACAACACAAATGTTCATATATGTTAAAGCACTGGCTCCCAAAGTACATCTTGTAGGTCCATGGAGGTGAAGCTGAAAAGATGTGAACTTACAGGTTGCATGAGTAAGTTATCAGACAGGAAACGGGAGCAGCATTGTTGAGCCTGCAGGCCCATTTCTTGCAATCATGTCTAATAAAACACATGTGCTTGAGATTGCCAAAAAGATGGTGGGGGGAAGGTCATTAGAGAAATAGCATGATTTCATTGGAGAACTTGGTGTCTCTCCCTCAKTTTATTTACAAACCTGGTCTCTGCTTTCATTTCTCCTTCCCTGTGATAACTTCTTTCACCGTAGTAACTTCTTTGGATCAAGTACTGACTATTAGAATCTCTTCTTATATGAAAGACTAGATCCACAGGCTTCACATCCTCTTCTCAGGTGGGGACACATGTACTTCCAGTATTTCCTGATGCTAAATTAAAGAACTCTTAATCTTGTGTAGGACCTGAAGTGGCTCAACATAATAATCTGTCTGGAGGTCAGACACTTGCCTCCATCATTCTGTCTCTCCAAGTAGATGGCCGTCAACTGGCAGGATGGTTTTTCTGCTGTTCTGCTGGCCATAAAAATTGATTCAGAACCGTAGTGGGCTCCAACTGGTAACTGTCTGTTCAGAAGTGCGTGTCGGGATGCAAGGTATCCATGGCAACCCGTACCCAGATAACTGGTCAATTAAAGGCAGAAGCGAGCAGAAGACTACAACAGTGTTGAAATCAGCCAGGTATCTTTTCTTTAATTATGGAGACAATAGACAGTTGTCCCTGGAGACAATAGGGTTCATAGTCATTACAGCTGACTAACCCAGCAGGTCACAGCCTTGTCTACCCCACAGGTCACAGCCTTGTCTTTCCAGTCAGCGGTAAGTGACCTTGAGATAACTCCTCCGTACTCCCCCAGCAGAAGTGCTTACATATCTGGGACTCTCAGGTCACTTGTATTTCCACCTGCCAGCTCCCATCTTCATCTAACTTAGCTTAGTTGAGGTCCATGTGCTTCCCGTCCAAACATCACCTGAACAAACAGCTCAAAGTTTTGCCCCAGATCCCATGGGAGTTCACCTGGAAACAATGAAGACAGGAAGATAGATCATCTTCTCTGTTCCTATGTGATGCATTTGTTATAAATGCATCTGAGACTAAGAGGGGCATCCTGTTGAACTACCTGCAGACACAGTGAATACAGCCTCAGGGATCAATCAGAGGTTACATATGCATCTCCTGGAGCTGAGACAAATGGATAAAGGCATACCAGAATGAATAACTTTTGTGGAACTCAGCAGCTCAGTGCCTAATGGAAAGGGTGTGGGTCGTGCATTTGATAAATCTCAGGTACACTCAAGCTGATTGTGCACATGCTAGAGTGAAAATCAGCAACACCTTTTTTGGGTGAAGTAGTTGTCCATCAACCATGATAGAGAAATGAAATCCTACATTTGTATGTTTAATAGAGTGGAGGCCACACTCATATATGTTCTCACTTGCTGAAAGTCAGTTTGGTGAGTTGCCAGTCAACCAGATTGTATCTGTGACCTCTCAGTTATACTCTGAGCTATAAGGTGGTGAAAGCCCTCTTGCAGAACAGGACACTGCCAGGTATGCATCATTCCACCTACTGGGACCTCTCAGGGCACTGGTTCCAATCCCTTGTTCTTTCAGGCACTACTTCATCCATTTAATGAACTTACTGAGTTTCATCTTACAACTAGTTAAAAGTTGGTTTGACAATTTTTTCCCCTGCTGTTTCCATCAGAAGATCATTCTAGAATCTGATTATTCTAAAGATTAGAAATCCTCCCCAAGTTTCCAGCCTAGCTTATTCATGCCCAGATTGTACCATTGATTCTTATACTCGTGTCTTCCTTTTGTTTTAGTAGTACCTCTTCCCTTTTTGGTGTTTATCCGCATGTATTTATAGAGAGCAGTCACATCCTCTTTGTCTTCTTTTTTATTAGGCTAAATGAATGGTCGTTGGGGAACGGCTAAGTTTGAAAAATGAGGAAGGAGAAACAGTGAAGACATTTGAGCATTTGTGGTTGGGAAGTTTGTTTTCCATGAGGAATTAATTTACATTTGCTTTTCTGATCGCTTTCTCTTGCACATTACCTAACTATTGTCCTGAACTGTACTGCAGTTAGTAACATTCACTTTCAAGTATGCCCAAAGACCTAATTCTTCAGGCCAATACAAAGTTTGTAGTTTAACTGTCATATTAAGGTAGTGACACGATCCAGATCTTCTGAAAGGAAAAGGAAGCATGGGCAAATGACTACATGGTTCTCTGTGTTACTATCTGCTATTCTGGTCCCTTCGTTCTCCTGGAACATTGTTCTGCCCTTTGCAGAACTCAGCAAATACAACTGTTTGACTGGATTAGATCTCATCAGTAGTCGCTGTCACTAATTGCAGATTTTAGAATTCTGAGTTTTCTCGGAGGGAACCTAGAATGGGAAATAACTCATGTTGTGCAGTAAAAGAAGCTGTTCCATATTTTCCTTCATGTATATTTAACACAATCCGTAATTTATAGAAGTAGATTTGAATTAGTCTGCCTGTGGAAGCTCATAGCCGGGATAACTTCTACAAGGCAGGCAGTCCCTTGTTGCATGTGCCTGACAGGCTTAGTTCAGGCTGCAGTTTGGAGATAGACAGCAATGCTCACTATATAGATCACTGAACCTTATTGTTGGGCGATAACTGAAAATGAGCATACCTGGTAATTGCTCTTACAGACCTGGAAGCACTATGTAAAGCAGCTGCAATTATTTGTTTCATCATAATAGTAAATCTGGACAGGCAAGTAGTCCTTGCATACTCAGCTCATGAAGTAGTTTGAAATCTGAGAATGGAAAGGATGCTATACACAGCCAGACTTGAGTTCTGCGTACAACAGGCAAGCGTACTTTTATGTGAGAAATATGCACTGAATTTGTGAATCGTTCTCTCTGTCCTAATTGTGTGCACAGGTTCAGACTTAACTTTCTTCTCATTTCCATAAGTCTGAGATCTTCCTGTTGCTTCAGAACACAACGTGAAACCCTTAAAACAATGGCCCGATACTGAGAATACAGTTGGAATGCATGATGATTACAATATTTCAGCACTGATATTTCTTACCCCACTTTTACTGTTAATAAGACCAGTTATGTGCATGTATTGTTTTAAGTCCCTGGATTTTGCAAAACTGTGTGGTTTGCAGAGTTAAAACAGATCATTCTCCTGCCACGTTAATATAGATGTGTTAGCCCCATTCTGGATCATAATTTATAATCCCAGGCAGTTCTTAGGTGCGTTGCAAGATGAATATTTTGAGGTTTGTTTTAGAAGAATCTGAACATGATTAGGCGTTGCAGTCAATTCATTATTGTTTGAGACCTGAATTTTAAAATTGGTTTAGGTCATAAATGAGTTTGGAATTTAATGGTTCGTTGAGAGCACCAGCTATGATGCTGAGACAACACATGAATATTAGAAAATCAACAGTCTTTGAAAAAAATTAAATAGTTGGAGGGAGAGAATTGACAGTCAAGATTGAGTGTCCAAGCAGGTCCCTTGCGTAGTACGTGCTGTAGACTTGCAAAAAAAATAAGAGAAGATATATCTGCACAACTGTTTAAGAATCTGGTATTTGATTGCTTCAAAGAATGAACAATACATTAACAAAGGTTTCTGAAGCCCAGAATTGGGAGAACCTTTTTTAAAAAAAAAGTCTCTGTGAAAGCATCTTTCAAGCACAATTTCAGATTTTGCTTATAGTAGGTGAAATAAATACATCAACATAAACAACTGTAACCTGATTTCAGTCAAAACCTAAACAGCTCCTCCCTCCAAAAGCCTGGGACGCATGCATGAGCTTTGACCTGGGGAACATGAGGTTAGAATCACAGAATCACTTAGGTGGGAGGGACATCAGGAGGTCCAGCTCAAAGCAGGGTCAACACTGAATTCAGAATTTATTGAATTCATTAGTACCAGATAACCTCCACTATTAGATATCTGCTTCTCCCAAGTTTTACGTATACAGGACTTCTACCTTACAATTCAAAGCTTAAGTCTCCCGCTGCATCCAGAAATGAAGCCAACAGGTGGAATATGTAATGCGTTTGCATGAGAAGAGCTACATTTGGCACTGGCTGCATCCCTTTTATTTCCTAAGATAGTGCCAAGGACCTCACTGAGTTATGCAATCTGGAAGTAACGAAGGTGCAAAAACAAAGGCTACAATGCATCTCCCATCTTCATTTAGGAAGCAGTTTGCCATAATACATAGAAGTGATCCGAGATCTAGCAAGATTCTGTATTCTTGCATGCAGGTGTAGGGGAGTATTGCTTATGCCATGTCTCATTATAGCTGTATCAGCCCAACCTCTGTCTTACCCATTACTGATTCAGAACTGAGCCACAATTTTTTGTAGATGGTGGGAAAAGCAGTTGGACTGCATTATCGATCCAAAGAAGCATGCAGCTAAGCATTGCCAGAATTGCAATTGTGGTTGTCTTGCTTTCGCTTCCAATGTCCTTTGACTCATGTTGAACAGCTCAGATAACTGACTGTAATCCTCTCTTGCCACATGTGAGAGGTGTGGAGAAAGAGAGAAGTAGTTGCCAGCACCTTTCTCCAAGTCCTCTTAAGGGGGTAAAAGAAACAGCCTTGGATGCCATCTGTGCCACGCGAGGGAGGTCTGCGTGTCAGGATTTGGGTGCAGAACCAGGACTGGGTACAGAGAGTTCAGGACCAGAATGGCAAGGGCAGCTGTCAGCAGAGACAGAGGGACATTGGCAGGTTACGTGAGGAAGGTGCTTCTGTCATCTACTCGGGTCTAGTTACTCCTAGTCTTTCTTACTGGACTTGTCAGAGAAGAGAAAGCTGTAACTGTGGTTAGCCTGACATGTCCTATTGTATTTCTTCTTTCCGTCATGCAGTAATATTAAAATTGCAACTTCTAAAAACAAGCAATGTTCAGAAGTCCCCTGGTGGTTAAATATTGAAATTGCTGTGATAAGTAAAGGAACTTAACTAAAGTGCACCCTCTCTAGGGCAATTAGGCTCAGGGAGTGTATTAGTTGTTTCCACATCTGTACTGATTTTAAGACCTGTATTCAGGATGCAGCATCTCAGTTTGAGAAAACTTCAACAAGGTAAAATATTTTCTTTACACATTTGAATTTTGACCCTGGTTTTAAAGGCTGGTTAAATGCTTTTTGTAGACCTACCTGCTAAAACGATTAGTACAGGTGCCTTTTCTTAAATTGGTGAAGTTTGGCCATGCCATTCCTAAGAAGTCTGTCTGCTTTCATTTAGTTCTTAAGTGACAAGTCTGTCTGCCAGCCCTTGAGGGGAAAGTTTGCACTTCTGTGTGGTGTGGTATGGTGTCATTTGCTGTTACTTGTCCTCACCAAGGACCTTTCATACAGGAGCCTCCAAAGACTTTACCAGCATTAAGCCTTGCTTTGTCTCTGTGTGATGTGTATTAGGATACATCGATTTAATGGATAGACTGTTGAAATGGAGTTCCTTGCCTACGGCAACTCCAGAAGATAGTGGGAAAGTTAGGAATAAAACTCAGAGAGACTTGGCTCCCATCTTCATTTCTAATTTTTACGTTGTACTGCCAGCTTTCAGTTTATCAAGAATTAATAAGTAATAACCTATGATTAAAAAGGTCTGCCACTCTTTCAGTCATGAGATGTTTCTCTTTCTTCAGCAGAGTGTGCAGAACTCAGCAGGGCTGCACCTTCCGAGTTTTACTTAAGCTAAGTTACTCAATATTTAATGCTGAAATGGAAGCACGTAATTCACAACTACAACTGTAGGCAACCTGTCAGCTACATTGGGATGTTTGGCAGCTGCATGGGAGAATGAGGATAGCAAAACTTTCTTATGCCATGAAAATTGAAATTTACTTTCTTTTTTCATTGTGTGTTGTACGCATGTCTGACATGATAATCCCTCAGCTGATCTGGAATTACATTTCAACATAGAGATTGGTTAATCAGAGCAATCTGAATGTTTTTAATCAGTTATTTTTAGAGAGAATTTTTTTCTGGCATTTGTTTCTCCTGAATTTCAGATAAACTAGTGGATGCGTTCTTAATTATTCATGTGGCAGCAAAAAGTAAAGCAAATAAAAATTACAGGCAGCACTACCCAAGTGCTTTGCATGGCACCAGATAGTCACAGCTTRGTATCTATGGCTTTTCTGTTTTGAGAGTGCTAGAGGGAGCTCTAACCCCTTGATCAGAGGAACAAGCTATGAGCAGTGTGTATCTGTTCGGCTTGCTCTCTGGTAGGAAATGTTGGATTCTCTTACTGTTTAATTTTATTGTGTGTCAGAAAGTTGCATATATTTTTTCCAGGCATGATCCCAAATTGCTCTTCCTAGATGAGGAGATGCAAATGCTGTGTTTTCAAGTATGCTAATACTAGACTTAATAGAGGCTATTGTGAATTGCCTGAAAATAAAGAAAAGAAGTGAGAGGTGATTGTTTCATAGAGGTGTTTAACAAATAGCATTATTAGTAAGGTCTAATATTCTCATATACTTGTTTTCACAAAGGAGGATAGTTATCACAATAGAGGACCTAAGGTTATTTAAAAGAGAGTATATTTAAAGCTGTTGGAAGGAAAAGCTACTTTACTCAGCATGTAATTGTTTTTTAGATGTTTAGCCAATTATTATAGCAGAAGTTAAAAGAAAGGGTTAGCAGTTGTTAGATAAATTTACAATGGGATACATTAGTGCATGAGGATGGAAGAAATTTCTCACATGATATATTCTACACTAATTCCATTCTTGACATGAAAGGAGTATAACTTACTCTCAGAAGTGGGATGAAAGATAAAAGGAAAACTCACCCTGCACTTGTACAAAGAAAAATACAGGTAGACTGAAGTTATTTTCACCATCTGTTAATCTCACTAAAAGGAATAATGGAATCATATCTCTGAGTGAAAAGTTGAACATTGCATGGGATGGTGAAGGACAAAGTGGGGCTAGCAATTATGTTCTGCCCCATTTTACTGGTTGTTGTTATGGGTTGTTATGTTCAAACAATTCCACATTGATTAAGTCTGTTCTAGGGATGGAATATTGTAAGGCTTCCTTCCTCCTCTAGTTTGAAGATCTTTCTGAAAGATTGTTGGCAGCTAGGCATCAAGCAAAAGAGGAGTCTCTAATATTCTGTGACTCGGACTTGTAGGTTCTACTGCAGTTGGAGTATCAGTTGATAGGGATGAAGTCTTCTGTTCAGATGTGAAACCAAATATGCCTTGCTGAAGAGAGATTATGGTCAGAGCTGTTTGCTTGTTGTTGGGACTGTTTCTTGCCTTTTTTCTGTCCTGTACTTTCATGTATCAACAGTATGAATTCAGCCTAATGTAATTTTGGCTATACAGAATTCACTAGAGAATGTCCTTAGTTTGTATTTTTGGAGTCTGTTCCTCAGGCTGTGAATATCTTGTCAGGTACTAATGAAAGAATGGGCCAACACAATCCTAGAACATAAAATCTTAGAAAAATTTAAGTTGTGATAGACATCTGGAGGTCTCTAGTTGAAGCACTTACTCAAAGGAGGACTAACTTCACATTTAGATCAACTTGCTCAGGGCCATGTCCATCCAGATTTTGAAAATCGCCAAGGATGGAGATTTCTCCTCTTTATGTCCAAATCGAATTTTACTTGCTAAAGCTTGTGCTTGTTGCCTCTTGTCCTGTCATTGTGCGCCTCTGAAAAGGCTCTGTCTGTCTCCTCCGTTATCTCCCTTTAGGTAGGGGAAGACTACTAGATCCCCCCCAGTCTTCTCCAGGCTGAACACACCAGCTCTCCACATATGCCATTTTTTCCAGCCCCCTGACAATCTTAGTGGTTCACCACTGTACTCACTCCAGTTTGCCGACAAGGTGACGTGGCTGCAAGGTTAGCAGCACAGCTAATCTCCAGAAGACAATGCGTATTGGTGGGTGACAGTAATGTGATTATCTCACAGGGGTTACCAGAGGCTACAGGACAAACCTGTCAAGGTATTGGCTGCAGCCTACTGACCAGTTTTGACCTGATGCTGTGCAAGAGTATTTCACAGACTTTTCCTGTTGCAGCTGCCTCTGTGATGGCTCGTCTCCCACACATGCTTCCAACTCTCTCTCCTCCCTCTACCCCATTATTTTTTCTTTTGCTTCCTTCCCTCTGTTGGTCCACTCAGGCAAAAGCTGTTTGCTACCCAGTGACCTGCTGCTAACAGCAGGGGTATGGTATCTATCAGTGCAGACTGATGAGATGTCCTCTTCTAGACCTAGCTGTGCTGGTGGAAAAGAATGCTACTCAGCCTTCGTCTGGCTGCTGCAGGTTGCTGCCCTCCAGGATCTGTCAGCAAAACTGCAAACCTGCTTTCAGTTAAGATGAGGTGTTTTAGTTTAGACAGTTTAAATAGCAGGTCTTTGCTAACAAGCTTATTTTGACTGAAATAGGTTAGGGAGCGCTCCTGTGGCCAACTCTGCCAGCAGATCTAAGTACATTTGCAGTGGGAACCAGCATGCATGTGAATCTTGCAGCTCTTCAGAACACTGCTGCATTTTTGCTTGATACATATCTCCTGTTCGCCCCAGAAATACGTAGTGCTCCCATCATTGGGAAATGGTACATGATATCCAACCTGTATACTCATGGTTTGCAGTTTTGAATCACTAACCCACTCGGCCTTGGCTGGGTTGTTTGTTGTGTTTGTGTCCTCTTCATTGTTGGTAGCAAAAAGCCTCTGCAAGAAGGAAACTGAGAAAATATGCTTCTTAGAGCTGTGTTCTTCTGGGCAAACTATCTTGGAGGACTTCTGTTTTTTGATAATAAAGGCTTTACATAGACAGAACCATAGCATTTTGAAAATCTCAGTAGCTTTACTGAGTGCAGACACTCGCTTTTTCAGGTCATTCTCCCCACCACTCCAATGGTGCACTGTTCCCAATTGTATAGTCTTCACTGTTCAGCTATGCTTTAAATCATTCAAGTCTACCTACCTGTTCCTTGCTGCTTTTCTCTGAGAGTTAAGGGAGTACTTAGAGCAAAAAGAAAATCAACAGTAACACCCATAAAGAGCAACTTCACTCAGGCAGCAGATCATGCTTGGGTGTTTTTAAAAACAGAAGCAACTGTTCCAGGAAACTATGGAACTGCTGCTTAGAGCATAGCTGATGCCTTTCCCTGCCATAAATGAGCCCTTTGCTGCTACTGGCTCTTACCGGATGACTTTAGTAGACTGGTTCTCCAAGTGATAATGTGCATGTTCCTTCCCTCCATTAACAGTAATAACATGTAGCAGTCCCAGCAGTTCAACACTGGTTCTGGTAACCATTCTGAGGAAGGAAGCATTTCTTTTGGTGACTTTCACTTAAAATTATCTATTAGCACTCTAGGATCTGCTCTGAAATTTGTTTATGATCAATTTACACCTAGTAAAACGTGCTCTGAAATCTAGCTCTTAAGAGCAGTGGTGGCTGCCCTCCCCCTGTATCTGTCTAGGTATGCATTTGGTCAGGGATCTTAGTTCGGGAAAGCAGCATATGCCAGTGTTGTGCTGATATAAGCAGATTTCTCATCAGCGCTTGTTATTTTCAAAGACAACTTGGAGTTAGGGGAGGAGGAGGAGGAGGAGGAGAGGGACTCCCAATTCACATCCGTTCCTGGCATCAGAGAGATTTTATTTTGGTAGTTTTTACCAGCACTTAAAATCTAGATGGAAGACCTATATCAAAGGAAAGTTTACAGTAAGAGCCRCAAGATTCCAGACAATTAAACTTTATTAGTCTGTCTGAAACATTAAGTATTAGCTTAAAAGAATAGTTTTTTAATCTCCTCTCCCTGTTGCTGTTTACTGTTTAKCAGTGTAGGAGGGGAGCTGCTTCTCCAGCAAGGTATTATTGCTGCTCTTTGTATAGCCGGTGTGCAAATGTCCATGGCTCCATCCTGCCTCCACAGTCCCTTGAGAGATTCAGCATGTTGCTTCTATGGTGTGTGCAGCTTTCTCTGGTCCTAAAATAAAACAGCCTTTTCCCTTTCTTCCGTGTCTGAGGTAATATCCTTAGCCAGGTGCCCTTCAGGCTAACACCATATCATAGGTACTTAGATGGTACCTCTGAAAACTATTGGCCCCCCAGGATTTCAGAAAGTACAGCAGCTTAGGCTGCTGTGTCCAGCTTAATTCCAGTGATCTTTCATCTAGATGTATCCTTTCTTATCAAAGTTTTTCTGCAGTGTGATTAGAAACCAGATGTGGGCAAGCAGCTAACAGCCAAAGACAGGCAAGAACTGCTGGCTCTTTGAGTATCCAGGGGGCTGTTGATTTCAGTATAAGTATTTTGAATTTTCCCTTGAAAATAAGTAGTAATGATGCTGTGGTTTCTTTCATGGTGCTTTCTTTTGACTCTCAGATGTGATTGATGATCATCTACTTCTGGGTTATGTTTGTCTTTCAGAATGTTTCAGTGAGCTTTGCAGCGTGGAAACTAATTCAGTACTGAGCGAGTAAGTCTGTATATGTGCTAAACCCATGGTTAACCTCACAGAGCCTGCTATGCGAGATGGAGGCAGACAGAAATGGGTGGCTTCTAAACTGAGCTTTTAAAATAAAACTAAATGGAGTGAGTTGCTTAATGACCTGGCATTGTAGCTTTTGAGCTCTGTCAAGTCAAACATTGGGAAAGCAGGTTCACCCAGCAAAAGAGAGAAAYGAGAAGCAGGCTAGCCTTCTCTTGTCGTTTGGGTGCCGTGGCTCGCAAGACCCTGCTCTTTGTGGTGAGACCCCCCCTTTCTGCCCCGCAAATTCTCAAAGCAAAGGAGCTCTTTAATAAAAGTTGCTGGTAAGGAACTACAAAGGATTTCCTCCCTCTTTGCTTAGCCTTGGCGGTTTGGGAATCGGTTCTGCAGCATTTGGTAATTACAGGCCCAAAGAGGAAGAAGTCAGCCATAGAAATTGAACCTGTGTTCCGTTAATTATGCTGTGTTACTGCCTTTAGGCCATGCAAACAAACCCCTTTCGATGGGGTTTTTAAATACTAGCTCTGCTCTTTAGTATGGAGGCCTGGGATACCTACTCAGCTCCATTTCAACATTTTTGTTACGTTGCTACATTGGAGTGGTATTTCATCATGGGCAGCAGCAAGCAGTTTCATGGCCACACAAGTAGCTTTGAAAAAGCCAGCCGCATTAACGTTCTCTAGCTAATAGTGGCTTTACAGATACCAAGCTGAAATATCTCACTGCCACAGTTGTACTTTTTAATCCCTCTGCTTCTCCACACAGCTTCTAACATGCTCCAGAATTCCTGTGCTGTATGCTGCTGCTGAATCGAGTTTCACGTCTGAATTTTTTATTGTGGTTAATCTTGAAGAATATTTCAGGACGTGAACACGAGTGTGGCTTTACTTTCATTGTGAAGTTACCCTCTCTTCTTCCCCTACCCCGCACATACACCTCCGCGGTACCTTTCTTTGTCATCCCCTTACTTGTTTTTTCCCCCAGTGTCTTTTATCTTGTGAGTAAAGTTTGAACAGTACGCAGAAAGTTAACTGCCTGGAGTCTTTTAAATATAAGTAACACGCACCCAGTAATAAGCTGTCGGTTGTTTTTTTGCTGCCTGCAAAGAAACATAAACACAGCGCTCATTTCTGGCAGGTTTTTACTGTCAGAGTTTCTCCTATTATATTTATCTTACAATTTGCCAGGGGGTGAAGTTATTAAGTTTTAGCAGCAGCCATCGATCAAGTTCACAAGTTAACACGATAAAGGCTCTGTGCCGCTCCGATCCGGGAAAATGATGATCCTCACTCGGTAATTAACTAAATGAGAAAGTTAAATCTTACTTGAGAGCTGGGAGAGATGAAAGAGAGGTGTTTGTCAGTTTCTCAGTGGAAATTAGAAGCAGTTTTCTGCAATTCCCTAAGCTGCTGCTCTGTCATATTTTACATAAGCACTGGGAAAACGTCTTGTAATTAGTGCTGTCATGGAGGATTTTTTTTGCTGAAGGATGTTGGAATAATTCATTAGATTATCAAGAAAGGCTTGTGTCCTGAAATGATTAGCACAGTGAAATTTAAACCATTAACGATAACAAGTTTAGAGCTTGCTGCAGTGCAGAGGCACCCGGGGTATGTCTGTGCCTATTTCAATCATTTCTTATAATTAAACATTATGTCCTCTTTTTTCCTCCCCTTCACTGAGACCCATCCAAAATTCCTGTTAAGGTGGCTCTGTCTAGATCAGTGACTTAACCACGACTGGCAGTGTGAGCAGTTAGAGGTGAAATGCTGCAGTTGCAAATAAGCATCAGAAGACACCTGAGGCAGAACCTGTAGTCCCAGTGAGTATGGGAAGGAGGGGAGGATGCCCAGGGTGACCTGCTGGTGCTAGGATGTCAAAAGGAAGTCCCTTCTTTTTGCCTTGAGAGAAACTCAGTTGAGAAATTTGCGCTGGTGGTCTAAGCTCTCAGTCTTCCCAGAGCTCCAGGATGAAGATGTCTTGAAGGCTCAGAAGGTCCCAAACCTTGTTGGGATTGCTTACGCCACTCTTGATTTTCTAGAAGGAAACAGCTTTTCTTTTAAGAGAAAGAGATGTCTTTTTATATCAAGAAGTGTATAATCTGAATTCATCCGCAGTATGAGAAGTCCCTTAACCAAATCCTCTGCCACGATTAGAGGACATTGTGTTTTTAAAAATAAATAAAAGTTGTAACTTCTAATTTGGATGGGGAAACACTACACCTGTATTACAATCAGAGAACTGTGCTGTTGCTTGTTTCTTTTCTGTGCTGTAGAAGGATACCTAGTCCCCTGTACTGAACAAAAGTAAAAATAACCTTCGTTGTCATATAAGGGTTACAGCTATGATATACCAGAGTTGTTTTGTTTTCTGCGCAGAGCAGTAGACTTATCCAGGCTTTATTTATCTATGTTGAAATATTACTCTTTCCTATAGTTGCAAACCATTATTTAGATTAAAGTCCTTTATATATTAGTCCTCTTCTACTTCACTGGGCATACAAATGTGCTTTGTGTTAAATGTAGCCATTTGGAGAAATGGTCTTGTAATTATGGGCTGCAATGGAGCATAGTACATAGATCCCTGAGCTAGCACCAACCTGCGGCAGTCAGTCCCCTGGGTTTCCTGGCATGGCTTGCTAGCTCAGGTACACCACCGTAGGAGGACACCTATACTGTTTTTGCATATGAGTTGGCTTGCCTAGAGCCATCCTGGACATCTCTGAGCCCTCACTTACAGGGCCAAACCTGCCTTCCTGACTTTGTGAAAGGGAAGCAGGAACGGCTTTTTCTGATCTAAGTTGGTAGTTTGCTGTATTGTGCCCAGGCTTTCTCCCAGGGTGACAGACTACCGAGGCTTCTGGTTCTTTGCCACTTTTGCAAGTGAGGCTTATAAAAAGTGTAAGTGTATATAGTGGATTCAGTTGAATATTTAATATAGCTGTATGCACTGCATGTGTAACAATTCTCCTGCTTCCAGATTAGGCCTGGTTATTATTTCAGGAGAGGGAAGAGGTTGTAGACTATTGCGTGCTCCAGCAAATAGTTACTGTTCCTGTTCTGAGATAGTTTGTCATGAACTTGAGGCAGTGGATCAGAATGGTTGAGTCATCAGGGTTTCTCAGGAAGCCAAATCGATTCTCTTACTGCTAGTAACCATTACCCCCCGACACGCTTTAATAATACAGAGGCTTGGTTTTGTTGTTTTGTTGTTGCTTTTTTTAATAACAGGCCTTTTTCACTGAACCCCCTGGTGGATTTTCAGGAATCTTCAAACTGAAATTTTGGAATTTTGTTCTTAACTGTAGCTACAGACATCCTGAGTGAGGCGTGTGTTGTGTCGTCTGCAGAACGGGTGTGCTCGGGGGTCCGCCCTGTCGTTCTGGTCACAGACCTGCTGCACATGCTGTGGCTCCTTGCTTGCTTTCTTTGCTCCTTTCAAAGGGAAGCTGGGGCAGGCAACGATACAATCGAGGTCTCAAGCTGACACGGTCAGAATGTGGCCAAAATATACACGCGGACCTAAAAAAATACAGTTTCCCCTGTCCACTAGTTTAGACGTACACACTGTGACACATACAGCGCTTTTCATAAATGTGGCCAGTGAGTAGATCCACTAAATCAACCTAGAGGTTGCCTTCCAGGGCTGTTACAAGCATTGGACAATGTACTCTTAATTTACTCATCCTTCCCACCCTGGGGCCCTGCATTCACTTGTGATTGAGGCAAAATGACTTGGCTTGTCCCATCTGAGCCATCTGTTTGTACATACATAAGCCATTACTTGGTTTTTGCAGATGTTGCAGCTTCTGTTGGATACCCTAGACTGAAGTTGTAGAGGTTATTGGGAAGCTGAAGTTTCTTGGGAGACAGGTGGTCGGAGGCAAGGTGTGTAGGGCTAGAGCGCCGTGCCGTTCTGTGAAAGCAGGMGCCCCTTTCGTGATCTTTGCCCGTCAGCTATCTCCTCTGCTCCCAGCTCAGCGTGTTAGTTGAACACCACAATCCCTCAAATGAGAAGGCAGAGGTATAGGTTTTTAAAAAATGCTCTGTTGAGACAGCCTGTTGTGAGATTGGCTGCACGGCAGACAAAATGAGAAATGAAATGAGATCAAGCTTGTAAAATACATCTCTCTGCTGTCTTAATCCAGCGTTTTCGGGGGGGTTCTGTTTTGTGTGCAGCTTAACTGCAGCCGAAATGACCAGAACGTCCCTTAAGGCCGATGTTCAGTGCAGTCCACCGGTAATCATTTTACGCCAGGCTGTTGCCAACTGTGGACTTTGCCAGGAAGACTCCAACCTTTCTCACCAAGGAGTTCATTCCCACTGTCCCTTTAGAGATTTCTCTGTATAAATAGTTGGCCCGAGAGAGAGGATTTCTTTCCTCCTGCCCGATACTGGGTTTATGGCTCGCTTGCAGTCAGCGCTGTCTATGTGATGACCAAATGAAATAGTGCAGCTCTGCTATCAGTCATAGCCCTCTGCTAACATGGTCTTACTGCACACTCAGGGAAATGAGGGGAGGGTGGAGGGGGGTAAAAGTAAGGTTGGAAACCTTGGGATGCACAATTGAGCACTKGTGGTGTGATATCTGTGTTCTGCAATCTCAGAGAAACTTAATTCGAGCCATAACACTGAAATAGAAAAAACATATTCTTAAAAATGGCAGCTAATTACTATGCTTTTCTACCAGAAGAAAGACTTTCCAGCTCTGCTGGAAGTGCTGGAAAGAATATTTAAGTTTTGTGGATTTTCTCTTTAAAAAATTAAACATAAAATAGAAAATAAATGAATAGTCAAGTAGGTTTTAAAGTTGTAATGTTTTTGGTGTTCCAGTGTAAAAATTTTCATCAGGTAGGGGAGGTATTGAAGTACAGGAATTCTTTCCTCCAGAGAAATGAGGAATTTCTGCATTCTAATCCTAGTTTTGAAAAACAATTTTTGTGGTCTCTAAACAACTCACTAGTTGTTCTAACTCATGAATTAATCTGTGCCTTAATACTGAATAATTAGGTATCTAGGTTTAGGTACTCATTTTTTCCTTTAAAGTCAATAAAATCTCCCTGATGAGATTGATGCATAAAATTAACATTCAGAACAGAACAGAAATATGACATCCCTAAATATATATTTTTTATATTCTGATTCTGTAATTTGTTTTTAATTATTTGATAATTAATAGAGAGCCACTAAATGTATTTTGTAAGTAAAAATGATCTAATAATATTGACTGTAACAGTGCTGTCTGGTGTTAAACTGTTGCAGTGAAATAAAGAATGTTTTTCGTGGGAATTATCTACAGTAGCAAAATGAGAATTATTGGGGTCARTGCTGTTTGGATACCTCTTTGCAGCAACACTACAAAACTTATTTTAAATGTGTGCCCATAGTATATATTTTTAGATTGAGATTATAAAGAAGGGAGCCTGTAGGCATAATTAATCTTGGAAAGAAATAGAAAAGGCATTTATTTACCATTTAATACAAACTATTGGTTTGACTGGTATGGGGAAAAAATAATTTCCCAGCAAACAGTTAATTTTGCTTGGACAAATAATAGACTTGCAATGCAAAATRTGTGCTTTTCTTCCAGTTAAACCATTTAAAAAGCAGAAATTATATCTTGCTATCAAGTAGTAAATTGAAATGTCAGTGTTTTGTTATGTCCCGGAAACTCTCTCTGAGTTGAGCCCTTCTAACAAGATTTAACAGTGCTCAGAAAGTTTAAGATCTTTAATTCTGTGAAAGAAGTATGTACCTAGTATCAGGGTGTGTTTCAGCTGGCTTTACCCTTAAGGTATATTTTTATACTAAAAAGAAGTGCTATTTAGTTTTTTCTTACCCATTTCATGCATTTCCTATTAATTTTAGCAGCGGTCCATTCTTTAGAAGAAAAACAACATAAATGCAGTTTTCTGTTGGTGCATTCAGGTAATTGATAACTGTACATTAGGAATCCATCTGCGTTTTTACTGTGTGTAAGATGTAAATAAAGTTCTGTGAGTATTAAATTGCCATTCATAGTTCCCCATCTAACCAGAGTCCTTTGCGTGCAGCTCTGGTGCGAGCAACTGTGTCGCCCTGCAAAGGTTACGGCTTGCTGTGGCTGCACGCGGAATGACAGCAGCAAGTGGGGTCCATGGTCTCGGCCAACTTTATATATCGGAAAGCTTTTTCCTTCTGTTATTTTCCCCCCAAAATCATAAAACTGCCTGAGCTTCTTTTCATGTGTATGTTTTGGGTTTTCTCTCCTTCCCTTTCACAGACAAAACTTGCCAATGGCACTTCCAGTATGATTGTGCCCAAGCAAAGAAAACTGTCTGCAAGCTATGAGAAGGAGAAGGAGCTCTGCGTCAAGTATTTTGAACAGTGGTCTGAGTCTGACCAGGTGGAGTTTGTGGAGCACCTCATCTCCCAGATGTGTCACTACCAGCACGGACATATAAACTCATACCTCAAACCCATGTTACAGAGGGACTTCATCACTGCACTGCCAGGTATTTCTGCAAGTGGAGGAAGGTTTGAGTCTCCATTCTGTCTTTCAGAAAACACTTCTGCTTGGCTTTCTGTGACTCCGGCCTGCCTGCTGAAGAGTTCTCTTTTACAATCAGTTTGCAAAATAGATGATACATTTTACAGTATGAAATATAGTAATATTTTGCTTAGTATTCTTACCGTCTTTCAAGGCATGATCTGATATCAACATGGTTTGGCTAGAAGTGATAGATCTTAATCTGTATGCAAAGGATACACAGCACAGGCCACAGGGCAGATGGTTGTACTCATAATACCCATAACAATGCATGAATAACAAAAGTTTTAAAAATTAAAGCTACTCTTATTTTTGGTCACTCAGGCAAGGTTTTCCCCCCCTTTTTTTTTTGTTTCTTTTTACTTGTAAAATACCTTCCCGAAACCATTGATTTGATTTTCTGTGAATTGCCAACGTAGAACAACACATACCAGATCAAAGAACAGAAATGTTATATATATATTTTTGCACCTCGATAGAGCTTTTCATTGAGAATATTTTTCTAGCTGTTCTCAGATAGGGCATTGGGTGAATCTCCCAGAATGCATACATGAAATAGCATACATGCAGTTTTGTACTGTTCCTGTCTCATAGATGAAAAAACTGAAGCAGCGGGAGATAAAACGTACTCAAATTTATACAGCAATAGAGTTTCAGAACCAATGAGAAATTCCTGGCTCTCTATTCTTTTCTCAGACCATTAGATCATGCCTCTATAGACAGATAGATAGATAGTTAATAGATTAGCATTGCGATGGCTTAGTCCCTTCGTTTCAGATGGACCTGAATAAGAAGTGCTACAGTTTTTGCCTCTTGTTTCTTGCACAAAGCTTGTTCTGTGGACGCCTTTGGAGAACTGCTGAACTCCCACACTGCGTTCAGTCCAGTCATTTGGTTTCTTCAGAAGGGTTTTCTCAACATGAAATATAAAATCTAGGGCTGGAAGAGGAAAAAGCATGTATAGTTGTGAATCTTGCTAAGAATAAAGGCGCTACAGGAGTGTTGCTATGAAGTTAAATATATAGACTCTCTGGATTCTTAAGCTCATTGTGCCCAGTAATCAAATGGCTATTCTAGTGTTTAAAAAAAAATCTTAGTTATGTTAAGTACCTGCTTTATGTGAGTTTTTAGTAGTCCAATGGCAATAATCTCATGTACTTAGAGCAGCTTTACAACTTGTGAAGCTGTTCTGTTTCAGAAAAATGGAGAGTGTTTGAAAGGGCATTGGTTTCTCCACTTTTAAAGTTGAAGTATACACATAATTATATACACAATTTTTCCAGGTCTTTCTCCACAAAACTCCATCAAAACAAGCCAACATATCTCATTCTCCCTTGTTTAAGTTCATCTTTCAGGCTTTTTCCTGAAAATTTGGGGCAAACATTAGAAATATTTTCAGAGGCACCAAAAATTTCCCTGACACGCTGTGTTTGTTAGTATGTTTTTCACAATTGTCAAGTAGCTCTATCTTTAAATTTGGCTTCCTCAGAATGTAAAACAGACAGGAATTAGGCAGCTAATATCTGAGTATTTGAACAGTTGTGGGAATAGTGTGCTTAAATAATGTATGTGAATCAATTTGCATATTTGTGAAGAGCTGATGTCCTAGTGAATATRGTTTTAAGGAAGAAAACGAGTGTCAAGGAATTATACCGTCTCAGGCTCTGCAGTCAGACAGGTGCAGAATGTCATGGGGGAACAGAGGGGAAGGGAAAGGTAACAGGAAAAGGGAATTGTGTTCATGCTTGTGCAGTTTGTAAGTACTGTGAAACCCTTGTCATCAAGGTATTATTGAAAGCTTTTTTAAAATTAAAAGATCTCAAGAACAGAAAGGGGAAGGTATAAGCATTTATTTAAACCTAGAATTATGAATTAAATCACATAATCTAAAATAAGCTAAGCTCTTTAAGTATTTTGTAGCTTTCTCAAAACCTCATGTGTTCAGCAAGTTTCATTTTTACACCTTCATTCTCTCTCCTACTCTCCCCCTCAAGTAAATTAAGCAATAAAATTACTCCAAAATCCTGATGCATCTTGTCTCTGTCCTCCTAGCACTGTCCCACAGAATGACTAGAATTTCAGGTAGTTATATATCATGGACATGCTTTGTTAATACAGAGTAAAATTGGTTCAGGTTATTTTCCCAGTGCTTTGGACAGAATTAAGGTTGTTTGAACAACACAGATTAACCATGCACTTAACAAACTTTGTTCCATTTCTAAAAAGTATGATCTCATCTTAGAATTTCTAAGCAGTTAACATTTTTTATGAGGAAAGTCATTTTTTGTAAGGGTTTCACGTGTGAAATAACTGAAACGTTCATTCAGCTCCAGCTGCATAGGACTTCTTTAAGAGTCGGTACTGTACTGTACCACTAGAATAAGTTGGCATGGAAGGCTGAAGGGCTAATTGTGTTTCACATTAGTTTAGCAAAACCTTTTGTGAAAGGAAACTCTCTTTTTTAAGGAAGTGATGTTCCAGGACATACATGTCTGAGCGAGTTGTGCTGTTCCTAAGAAACATAATAACAAATTTGAGTTTGTAGCTGGGCCAAAATAACTCTGCCCTTTCATTCACCGTAAGGGGAGTGAGGGGGGGCAGAACAGCAGTATTCCTTCTCTGCGAAGGGTCTAGGATCAATGGCAAGGGTGACTTACAGTGATGGAAATACTTAATCCACCCTTCAGCAGCAAGATTTCAAGTGCAGCTACTGGTGGTGCACAGAGGCCAGGTGGGTCAGAGGCAGAGCTGTGGGTGAGGATTACTCTGCCCAGTTTATGTAGTGCAGCCCTCCTTCCTTTATGCCACCAATCTATTCCCCACATGAGATAACTTTTGCTCCCAAACTGCTTACATAAAGCCACCAATATGAATACCACATGGGTGGGCATTTGTAAGTGCCCTGGTGGGTGGGTGCGTGTCTGTTCGCCACTTTGAAGCAACACAGAGTGGGAAAGCAAATAGGCTATTTCCACCCACTGGGAAAAGCTCAGGACTGCAGTGTATCGGGGTGGGGAAGCAGGACATGATTGTCCACACTGTTATCCCTCCAACTGAATTGTGGAAGTCCTGCAAATTCCAGTTTTTCACCAAAACATCATCTCTCTCTTTCTGTGAATTGCCATAATGTCAATCTAAAATCCCAAGCATTCTTTTTTAAGAGTTTTATATAAGAAATGTACATATCTTTTTAGATTAAACACATAATAAAGGCTGCTGATGCTTTTATATTGCAGGTTGACGTCTAATTTTGCATCTATAAAGATAAGAAATATCAGGCCTCTTTCTCCACTCTGTGACTGCATGTGATATCATTCACATGCTTTTTGCAGTTTGTGAATGGAAGCATAAGATGCTAGGCTGACCCAAAGAGTATTATAAATGTATTTGAAAATGGCTGTAYGAAGGCACAGGATGTTTGGAAGGAGTAAGAGGAGACATGCTAAATTCTCTTGTTTTCATGCATGGAGAGATAATTTTGAGCTCTGTTGGTTAATGAAAAAACAAAGATTGGAGCCCACAGTSTCTCGTGAACTCTAATAAAAATCAGCTGATTACACCTCAGTATGTGTTTGCTGAAGTATGGCCATGTGACTGTAAAAATGCATATGCCGCTTCTTCCTTCTGTGTCACTGACAAGCTGAGCCTTGTCTTTGAGGCTGTCATTTTAAAAGCAAGAAAAGGTGCATTTAACTCTGTTCCAAATGTGAAGAGGAGGGAAGATGCATGTAATACCAATCTGCCATGCTTCCTTTTTGGTTGGTCTGAACATTAGGCCTGGGGATGACGGGGTCTGAACTACAACTTCCACAAAGCCTCTGAAATTTGACCTGTGAAGGGAGGTAATCTCTTGACTCTGTGTGTCTCACTTGCGAATTAAACYGCCTCCAAGAGAAATTGTATTCATGCGGCATCTCATTTAATAGGCATCTTATTCTTCTGAAGTCTTGCTAGGGATAAAATTTGAGTGGGTAAGGGCAGATTTTTACTGGATAAATCCATCCAGTCTAAGTAACATAGCGTGACCTTCGCTGGCCCCCAGGTATTCAAGTTACATTGTACTGTTAGGTGCTAACCAGACTATGGAGCCAATGCCCTGTAATTGTGGTTGGTTGCTTGTTTCTTACCCAGTTGCCTTACATTTTACTCCAGCCATGTTGAAACAAAGCCACTCTTGGTATTCGAACTGGAAAATATTTGCAAATGATGCCGCTTTTGTGCATATTTTTCTCCACCCACCAAAATATATGATACCAGCAAACCTGCTTCACTTTCTCCTTAGACTGCCTCTTCTTCCCTTTCCACTTCCCTGTGCATCTGCATATCTTTCCCTCCCCCATGTCTAAAGGTACCACTACCCTTCAGGGCACACATTGGGAATATATATTTTTTTCTTCATTACGTTTAAAAGCTACTGCTTTAGCAAAAACAGCTTTTGAGCCGTTGGAACATGAGAACAGCTGTAGCAGTGAGATGAGAAATGGTCCTAATATAGAGAGATTTTGGGGGCTGCGTCGCTGAGTTGGAAATGCCATCCATAGAATATCCCCCTAGTGCTAAAACCCATCGAAATAGATTGGAATGACTTCTTGGATTCTTTATTATTTTTAATGACTTGTTGTGTTATATCCAAAGGAAGTTGGAGAACGCTGTTCACTCCTGAACTTAGCTGCAAATGCTCTTCTGTGCATTTGGTCCAGCTCTGCATGTAGAAGAGTAGATGGAAAGGCATAGGGAAGAGAGGGTATCTTTGTACTGGACAAGGGGAGTACTTTTAAACTGCTTATCTCCCCAGAAATAATGCTTTTTTTTTTCCCTCCCCTAGCTCGGGGATTGGACCACATTGCCGAGAACATTCTGTCCTACTTGGATGCCAAATCGTTGTGTGCTGCTGAGCTGGTGTGCAAGGAGTGGTACCGGGTGACGTCGGATGGCATGCTGTGGAAGAAGCTGATCGAGAGAATGGTCAGGACAGACTCTCTGTGGAGGGGGTTGTCAGAGAGGAGAGGATGGTGAGGGAACTGCGTCTGTCTTCACCCCTTTTGTCCTTGCCTAGGACAGTAGGTGCTGTGTGTTTCAGACCATGCTTGAAATGGGTTACTTACACCCCGAAACATTTTTGGTTCCAGACCTGGCATTTGCTTACAGCAAAATTCTGGGGTTGGGGAGTAAGGGCTTTATGTGGCTATGCAGGCAATTTGGGGGCTTTTTCCTCACCTTGCTCATCTGATCATGCTCTTATCCCACTGTGACAAGTGAGATATACAGACTGAGATTTTTACACCCAGCTGTCATTCGGTTCAAATTAAGAAGCTGTGTACACCCCAGGGGAACCCTAAACTCATCAGCAGTTCAGAGCAGAGTAGCTTTTTTTAGGGGTGGCAGTGGGGCAGCATGTGCTGTGAATTAGTTGTTTCCTGATAGGTCTGTTTGTTTTCCTCAGCAGATTTTCACTATTAGATATCTGTTTAATTTTCAAACTGGAAGCTGAGGGTAGGTACCACGGAGAATAGGGGACTTTAGAAATGCAGATAGATTAGTTAATAATCATCTGGAATAGCCTTACTAGAATGTGGGTCTCACTCAAGTTTGAAGCTGCTCTGTTAACATTTCATTAGAACTTTCCCTCTCAGGGGTACCTCCTTTAATACATAATTTTCTTTTCCAAGGGTGTCCCTGGGATGTTGGCAGAAAGGAAGCTGGGTATGAATATTTCATAAACAAGATAAAAATGACAGCTCAGGCATTTTGGTTGCTATTAAAAAGAAAAAGATACAGAGTTGCAAACAAAGACTCGTGTTTCATGGTTAATTTTGTTATGCTGTTTGTCTCAGGAAGTGAAAGCAAGTAAATCACAATTATAAAATGTCCTTCAAAAATAAGTACTCTGTTGATCTCCTTCCAGTAGTGTAATATGTATAAAAAGAGTAAAGTAACCACAACCATGACATTGTTAACTTTGACATCCCCTTTAGTGCCTTGTTCTCTTTTGGACTTTTGCTCTGTATTGTTTTAAGTCTGTAAATCTAAAGAGGTCCTTGAGAAGTTAGGTAGTCTCTCCTGTTTCCCAAAGGCAGAGACAACTTCTTCTAAGTCATCCCAGATGTTTGTCTAACTTGTTCTTAAAAACTTTCACTGATGGAGATTCCCTGTGCCTTGCTTGGTGAAGCAATTCCACTGCTTCACTATCTTTCTGTTAGACTTTCCTAAAATCTAGGCTCAGTCTTTATTACTGCAGTTCAGCCCATTTTGTTTGTCCTGCACAGACACAGAGGACAGTTTCTTATTCTCTTTTTTGCAGCAGTCTTTTACAAGTTTGAAGATAATCATGTTTCCTGTGTATTGTATGCACGAAGCCTATTCCTATTTCTATGTTTTGTTGTCCTCTTGTCATTCTTGGTTTACTTGGTTTAAACCATCTCCAGTTAGCCCACTCCATTCTTGGAGGATGATGTCGTCAGCTGGACATACATCTGCTGAGGCATCACCAGAGTTTGGTAGTGTGGAATGGATTCCTTTGCATGACTTATGGAGGACACTCCAGTTTATGCTCTCTGGTAGAAAATATGCTTTTCTTTTCTTTTCTTTTCTTTTCTTCTCTTCTCTTCTCTTCTCTTCTCTTCTCTTCTCTTCTCTTCTCTTCTCTTTTCTTCTCTTTTCTCTTTTCTCTTTTCTCTTTTCTTTTCTTTTCTTTTCTTTTCTTTTCTTTTCTTTTCTTTTCAACAGTAGTATAATACTGTTATATAACTGTTTTAACAGCCTTTTTTGTAGAAGATCTACTTGGCCAATGTTCCTCATCTTGCATGTTTATGTTATTACTAAGTCATGAACTTTGCATTTGTCCTTATTGAATTAGATTCTATTCATTTCTTAATATTTCTCCATTTTATCAGGAGCATTATGAGTTTAATCTTGACCTCCAAAATGCTTGTAGCATCTCCCCGCTTTAGTGTCATTGGCCAAGTAATAAATGTGGTCCCTGTTCCATTCTTGGTCATTAATGAAAATGCTCTGTAATGGCAGGTTTAGGAGAGATCCCCTGCAAGACCCCAGTTGCCTTCCCATTTGAAAGTGCACCACTGATAAATGATTCTGCGTTTGCACCCTTGAGCACTTCCAGCAAGACTGTATTTCTCTAGCTGACTTAGGAGAACACCCTGTGAGATAGTGTCAGAAGCCCTGTGAAAGTTAGGATAATATCACAACCTTGTCATAGAAGAAACAGAAGTTAGGCCAGTTTGACATGATGTATTCTGTACTGATCAGTGTTGGATGTTGTTTGTCATCTTGTCATCTTCTAGGAGCTTATCTAATTGACTGTATATTCTGGGACCTCCAACCTGTTGCAGTTGAGCTGGCCAGTGCACAACTTCCCTGGTTCTACCTTCTTCCTTTTTTTTTCTTTTTTTTYCCTTTTTTTTCTAATAAAAGAACTACATTTGTCTTTTTCCTGTTCTCTGGAACTTCACCCATTCTCTGCAGCTTGTCAGAGATAATAGCTAATAGTTCTGAAGTTGCTCCCTCCAAATTTTAGAAATAACATTATTACATCTTACTAGTCTTACAGACACATGCTATTTCTAAAAAAAACAGTTAAAAAATCCTGCTTCTCGTCTCAAAGGGGACTCATAACCTGTTACTGCACCTCTTCCTCAGGTTTACACTGTGTCCTGGAGGTTGTTCTGATACAACTGGAGCAAGTCATGCAGTCTCTTTCAGATTGCCCTCTGGTTAGCTCTGGAAGATATAACTGCAGGCATGGCAGGGTGGTTAAGAGAGGCAGACAAGAAATATACAGTGTAATTGCATCTCTGCCATACGGAGCTTTATAGCTTGTAATCAGCTCTGTGAATGGCACAAGGAAGTGACTAGGTGGACAGTTCAGAATGATAGATGACTGGTGTTATTTGCTTACAGCTTCTCACGTAGCTCGGCACATGGGCTGCCTGATTTCAGCATTAGCAGCTTGTGGTGTACAGCAGAAACCACCCAGTTCTGCAACACGGTAGCCTTCACTGACAACTTGACAGGGAGCAGTAAGGGTTACACAGATTTAGAGAAGAATAAAAACAGAAGCCCAAAATCTGGGTGCTGTTATGTCCATCTGAATAGTTGATTAAGTTGGCCAGTCATCAAAAACTGCAAAGAATAGTTTATTTTATGGAAGAGCTGAAGTTCATCAGTCACTGAGATGCCATGGAAGTTCCAGCAATTCCTTAGCTGAACTGTAAACAACTGACTGTACATGCAGCAAGGCGTAGTTTGTAGGTAGAGCCAAGACCTTTTATTAGGTCAGCTAGTATAGTTGGAAACAATAGACAGGTTTTCATGTAGATAGGCTCATATACAGGTTGTCCTAGACCTATCCCAGGTCATCCAGGATGTGCCCTAGGTATTCTGCATATCTCTGAAATATTTTCAGTTTCCCTGGGCCAATAATTTTAATTCTCTTGCATGAACTTCCAGATTGCTTCACAGTAGATCACAGTGAATAAGGGTCCATCTACAGAGTGATTTGCTTGCATCCATGTGCCTCTTCCTCTCATATATTTGTCCACATGTGAGTGGCTGCTGATCACTGTATTTGAAAATGCAGATGGTTCCTCTGTCCTAAGTTGAAAGCAGCTCTCTCTCAAATTGTAACTAAAATAATTTATTTCAAAACGCTTTTCTTGAGCATTTGTTATTTTGTTTGTTCAGTACTATATTTTATCTACCTCCTTATAAATTAACAGCTTTGGTTCATTGTTGTGGTTTCTCTAATTCAAATTTTGCCCAGAGTACAGCAGGACAGCTAATACACGGTCTCTCAAATGAGTTTTGAGCTATACCATTTGGAAAGGACAAGAAAGAAATGCACAAGGAAGTATTGAACAATTAATTATACCATAATGGAGAAAGGGAGGGAGAAGCGAGGTGCTGGCCCAGTGTAAACTCTCTGCCTCTGATGCCAGGATTACACTCGGAGGCATTTGTGCCTCTCTCCATTTTGTGAGGCATGTTGCCAGGCAGAACAGCAGTTAGTACGCCCATGGTGGGGTTTACTAGCTTCCACACCGTGTTTGGTGGCTTCTTAACTTCAGGATGAGGAATTAAAGTTTTTTACACAGCAGGTAGTGATTGCCGTTTGCGGATTTTTTTTGTAGCAAAAATCTAGCTTGGGATATGAGTATTCCAAATCAGTATTGAAATGAGGAAGGCACCGCAAATGAGTGTTGCTTACCAAAATCTAGTAGTAGCAGTAAAATGTCCATGTACCAAACCTGATATTGCTCCTGCTAATACAGATCAAAGCTGGCCTTGAATGCATAGTGATTTTGAGGGTTCCCTGGCTTCTTTCATTTCCTTTGCTGATTTTCTTTTCAAGGTGACATATGATAAGGGTATGTGTGTTGTGGACGTGAGCCATTCTCACCTCCTATTGAGTTAAGGGGGCTAATGTCCAAAATAGATAATATGTTTCCCTTCCCTGAGTGACTAGTAACTGCTTTCTCGTGAATTTATCAGTGTCTGAATGAAACACAGATATGTTGCAGGGCAAACAGAAAAAGGAACCATCCTGTCTTACAGAGTAAATTAAGTGTGAATAAGAATCTGTGTCTGCTTTTCAACAGTTGTTATCCATTTGTAAAATGTCGGGAAGACCTTTCTCCAAAATGCTGAAACAGATTTGTGTTCAGTGGGACTGTTCTTTGTCTTCCAGGGGACAATACCTATTTAAAAATAAGCCTCCTGATGGGACTGCACCACCCAACTCCTTCTACAGAGCACTTTACCCCAAAATTATACAGGATATAGAGGTAAGAAACATCTTCAGGTGTGTTTTTTTTTTTAATCTCCCCGATTTATTCATGAGGCTGAAATTTTGAAATTGGTTTCATTAAATATGATGTGTTTGTGTTTGTTTAGAGTTTGTAGATTTGGGATACTTACATGAGGTCCTAGGGCTTCATCACTCCCTTAGAGGATGAGTTGGATTGCTCAGTCAGCTGTTTGAAAATGGAATCACAGAATCACAGAATAGTCGAGGTCGGAAGTGACCTCTGGAGATCATCTGGTCCAACCCCCCACCTCACGCAGGGTCAGCAGTCTATACAACATGCATATCAGGTGTCACAACAACACCGTACCATCTTGACGTTCTCTGTTCCACCGTGCTTTGCTCTGCCCAGTGCAGATGAGACCTAATAGGATACTATGGGAAGATATCAGGAGCTGAGCCAGGGAGAAAGTACATAGCTAAAGACTGCAATCCTAAGACTCACGGAAACAGGAAGCAAGTTGGCGCTGTTGCCTTGTATCTAGTGGTGAGCAAAATAGCATGTTCTGGCAGTTTCCTAATGGCAGAAGAGGTGCTCAGGTACTGTTGTGGCAGGGTTGTACAAGCACTTGGCTAAAGCTCAGCTGAAACTCTCCCTTCGTTGAATCCCAGAGACTTGGAGACAGAAAATACTTTTTAGCTCACTTGTCCCTCATCGTTCCAGACAATGCAGAAAAGCTTAGCAAAAAATAGATTTTCCAGGCCTTTGCATGTTTAATTGATTTTACCATGTGTGTTGCTTCTTCTGGAACACTACGTCGTTGTATGAGCCTAACTGCAGGAAAAGGTGCGAATAAAAGTACGTGCTGTCTTCTCAAAAAAAACAGGGAGGAAGACAGTTTTATGCTTTATTTTTATTTCTCTTTTTTTCTCCTGTGTCTCCTCAAGACAATAGAGTCAAACTGGCGGTGTGGAAGGCACAGTTTACAGAGAATCCACTGCCGAAGTGAGACAAGCAAAGGGGTTTACTGTTTACAATATGATGATCAGAAGATAGTAAGTGGCCTACGAGACAACACTATCAAGGTGAGAATTTTCCAGAATGGCATACCCAATGGCATATAGTGCTTACCCCATAAATAATATTATGTCCTAATTTCAGTGGCACCTGCCAAGACTCTGCTTAAATGGTTTTGTATACCAAGAATGTTTTTCTTTCAAGTATGTAACCTAGCCTCCTCCTTCCCCCACCCCACTCCTGAGCAGCACATATGCCTGTTGTATGTGGCAAGAGAGCTTACTGAGCTGACTTTGCCAGCACAGTTTCTGTCTATCTGTAATTACAGACTATGTAATTACTATGCCCTGATGAGAAGAGTAAAACCAATGTTCATAATAAAGGCAGAAGTATCAAAGATGTTAATGTATTGCACTAAAGAGCCTGTGGAAGACTGGCCCAAGCCACTAAAGAAGTTCTAACTGCAATGTAGATGATGTATTGTAATAAAAAACAGAACAGCGAGACCAGTAAGTGCTTACTATGTGATGAAAAACTTACTTAGCAGGCTGTTTTTGAATGTTTGCCATCCTAGATCTGGGATAAGAATACATTGGAATGCAAGCGAATTCTCACYGGACACACGGGTTCTGTCCTGTGCCTCCAGTATGATGAACGGGTGATCATTACTGGATCTTCAGACTCAACAGTCAGGTGTGTGCTCTTCATTCTGAGCTTTTTGTCTGCCTCTAAGATCTTGGCCTTGTTAGCTGCTGAAATGATCTTTCTTTAAATGTGTGCTGTTCAATCAGTTCCATGAAGTAGTTCAGCCCATTTGTTGAGTAGTGTACTGTCCTTGTTTATCAGATGTCCATGCAAGTGGCTGTCCAGGAGAAATGAGAACTTAAGCAAAGGTCAGTCAAGCTCAAGATGACTTAGGAAGACCATTTTGTTTCATCCCGGTTTTGCATGTTTGGACACTCCCTAAGAATGTTTTTAAATTCTCCCTGAGAATAACTTTAAAAGTTGGTTGAATTTCTGAAAGCAAGTTTGAAGGTTTAGTTAGCTGTTTTCCCTTAATTTTAACAAAAGATGGGTGAGTAGATCTCCTGTGGGTTTAAATTCAATTTCAGCATGGTGTATCTTCCCATTCAATCTTTCTAACCTTGTCCTCCAATCTCTGGTAAAAGGCTGGACACCTGAAGTCAAGACTTAAGGTGCTTACTTTCACTTTGCAGATGTGAAGTTCACTAGACATATTACATGATCCCAGAGAGTCTAAAATCTGCAGTGTAAATACAGCAACATTTGAATTAGTGAGTTGCAATATGAACCTGGAGAGGAGAGAGCAAGTGTATCTTCTCCATGCTGTTATGTATCCTCTTCTTGTCAGAGTACGAAAAACACCCATGCAGTGAAGTTACAGATGACAAAAAGCTGTGTCAGTGGGCCTTTTCTGAAGCTCTTAGCATGTGTTCCTATGGCTGCAGGCTTCTCACCATGCTTGTATGTAAGCTACCACTGTTAGGCTACTGACTGTTAAATTCAGTCCCTTACATGTGATGCATGCAGTTTTGTGGTGCTGATAGATTTTGGGGGTCTTATAATTAGTAGGAATCCAGAATTTAGGCAACACCACCTGCCTGGAGATCTAGCACTACATTAGTCAGTATAGAGACAATGTGGGAACTGCACTGTGCTAAACACAGATTGCAAAAGSAGAGGCTGATCTCTGTAACAAGCACTATCATTTTCCATACCAGACCAGGCAGGCCAAATTGCAGACTGGCCACTTGCCCAGAAATACTTTGTTTCCCACTGTATCTATAAATGTTTGTGCAGACTCCAAAGGCACGTGGGATGCATCACTTTTATCCTTGGGTCTCCTCAGGAAGAGGGGCTTCATCCAATAGACAGTACAGATGGGCTCTTAATGCTTCCCAGATCTCAGGGATGCACTTGTYCAGGGAAGTCAGTAGGTCTCCAGCTCCTGTTCAGTTTGGCAACCCTGTCTGMAAATTGCTTGTATGCTAATAGCACAGGTCTTTAGTCTGCGGTCTTTTTTCCTTGCATTCTATAATTGGCAGCGTACTTTTCTTTCACTTGAAATCCAGAAGTTTCAACCTCCATGCATTAGAAAATAAGACATTAGAAATCTTTCTCACATCTTGCCTTTTCTCACTGCTTACCTTACTAGCAGAGAAAAGCTTCAACTTCCAGAGTCTGTTAGGTCTGATGATACAGATGATACAGATATGTTTTTCTGCTCTCAGTGTAGCTGGGATACAGTTGTGATACTGCCAAAAGACATTTCTTTATGGATGGTTAAAAAAGTTTGCAAACAGAACAGTCCCAAAAGAACATTTTTAAGGCTTAAAATCTCCATTTCAAGTCATAGAAGCTCTATTTTGAGCACTGTCTAGCTTTTTTCATCTTATCTTTCATCTGAAACAGTTCATTCCAATAATATTAAATTGACATAAAAGCTCTGTCTTAATTTGAGTATTTAGTACATTCCTAAAATGTAGCTGTGTACCAGATGTGTTGCCAAGTAAATGCAATTCATTGTGCAACTTCTGGCAATTACTTACATTTGTTTGAAAAGTATTATCTTATCTTCTGCCTCTGTATAAGTTGTCCTCTGTGTTGATAGTCCTGTGAGAGAGGTCAAAGACTAAATCTGTTTCTGAACTTGCTTCTTACCAGGTCATGTTTAAGTGCTCATAGACTGGAAATGGAGTGTGTGTTAGGCTTAGATAACGAGGAACCATCAGTCTTTAGGGCTGTCAATCTCATACCTTTCCTCAGCACTAAATTCCCTTAATTAAAGAATGCTTTTTCTGGCTGGGTTGTTTTTATGGTGTTAACTGCATTGCAGGGTTTTTGGCTGCTGGACTGTCTCAGCATATCCGTAATCAACAGGTTTGCATAATACATCTTCTAATGAAATATTTAGTCAATTTAGATATAACTTGTGTTGTTTGCTTCTCTAATATTGCTAGAGAGTTGATTACCTCCCCCCCAACCCCTCTCTCTGCAGAAAGTCTACTGTACAGTTTTTAACCCTTTTCATCTCTGGTTTGCTACTTGAAATTGCAGGGTGTGGGATGTGAACGCAGGCGAGATGCTGAATACACTGATTCACCACTGCGAAGCAGTACTGCACCTCCGCTTTAATAACGGCATGATGGTGACATGTTCCAAAGACCGTTCCATTGCCGTGTGGGACATGGCTTCGCCGACAGATATCACCCTAAGGAGGGTGCTAGTAGGGCACCGAGCTGCTGTCAACGTAGTGGACTTTGATGACAAGTACATTGTATCAGCATCAGGTGACAGAACTATAAAGGTGAGGTGTTTCAGAGGATTTTTATTAACAGCATTGGGAATTTAATAACCAAGAACAATGACCAGATAGGGAAGACAGTCTTTGGCTGTTATTACACAGGCCGTCTTTTGAAAGTAGTGTCCTTCCTGCTGCTCATTTCCACTCATCCCTCCTCTGTTGAGCTCACACAGCTTGTTTAGAAAGCTGTATGGCACATCTGATACAGGTACCCTTGCAGTTGAAAAAGGACTGTTTTTTTTTCCTGTGTTCTTTTTCAACCTGACTAGTTCCATAATTTGTTTCAGCATCAGTCATGCAAACAGTTGAGGGCAGCATGAGGGCAAAAGCAAAGGTGAGTGGATAGGAGTCACTTAAAAATTACTGCTGTGATCCCAATCGGTAGCATTAAAACTCAGAAAAATCTGGTTCCTGTGTATACTAAATCACAGTCTGAGAGTGTTAAAGCCTGATTTTGGAAGCTATAAATGGCAAAGAATGGCAAAAGCCTTCTATGTACAGTGACCCAAGCTGCTAACAGCTGCAGCCTGTAGTCGCAAGTCATTGTCACAAGTCATTGAAAGGGTAATTCTCCTAATCTTAATGATAGTGTTTTCAATTACAAACATTCTGGGTGCACCTATATTTCTCACAGATACCAGCTTTTGTTAGTCTCTTCTTAATAATTTTTTCTCTGTGTTTTTCCCCATCCCTCTCCTGTCACAGGTATGGAACACTAGTACCTGCGAATTTGTGCGCACCTTAAATGGCCACAAACGAGGCATTGCGTGTCTGCAGTACAGAGACAGGCTAGTAGTGAGCGGCTCTTCAGATAATACTATCAGGTGAGAGAGACATTCCCCACTGCAGAGTTCTGTGCAAGCACGTTGTGTCTGGTTCCCTGGGACGTGCAGAGGTTAGGTAACTACAGTGGTCCGTACCCTTGTCGTCTTTGAAATATGCTTCCTTTGGTGTAGAACACTGGGAGCTACTGGATAGAGATATTAGAAGCCTTTTTTACTGTGTTGTCTTTTATCCTCTGTATCTCAAGAGGCCCATACTAATCAACGAGTTGCATTGCTCTGACAATTCTGGTGTATGAAAGAGCTGGCAAGTACCACTTTATGTCATGTCCTCTTGTGATATTTTAATTGGGCTATGTGTCTAGTTAAAGGGGTCAGATTTGCAGTAAGAGGCATTTAATCCTCTGCAGAAATCCTCCTGGGCTCTCGCCAAACTCCTCTTGTGGTACTTGGCACCTGGTAAAGTTTGGAACAGCTGGCTTAGAGCATGAAGTTCAGTTTGCTCCCTTTTGCGCTTCTCCAGCTGCCCTGGTTGCAATCTGAGATTTAACTCCTTCTGATATGAGCCAGGATTTCTCCCTACAACCTGCAGCTGCTGACAGAGAGATGTCCCACTGTCACCTTCGCTAGGGGCATCAAGCAAACTTGAATAATAATGTAAGTGACCTAGGGAAATGGCTTCATCGTGCAAACAGGAAGAACAGCCTCCTTTTTAGTCTTTGCCASTGTTTCAAAGAACTCTGTGCCTTCCAATAAAACTTGAAAGCTGGACAGCCTAAGCAGAAAAACTTCACTTTCCATGTTGAAAATCATTTCTCCTCAGTGAAAATTATTCATCCTACTGTTTGCCTGTGGGCTTTGTTTCCAACAAGCTGCCTCTCCCTGCTCTGGATTCTGTAGGAAAGTGAAGGTCCTTTGGTTGACATCACCAAGTTGTTGTACCAGATTTTACTGTATGGCTGTCTGAGACCATGGCTGAGGAAGAAAAGCAGGTGGTCCAAGAGAGCTGGGACTTTCCTCTCTTAAATAGGGGAAAAAGTGTTACAGGTATTTTATAAGAATAGCCCAACTTATGATGAGAACTGCTGCACTTCAAATACTAAAAATATAGATCTGCAATTGTACTGTGAAACTTTGGTCCCAGAGTTAGAGTAAGAAGTAGTTAAATATTGCAGCACTTAGGGAAGATTTTAAAATATAACTTGTAATATGAATAAAAATAAATGTCAATATAGTAATAACACTAAAGAGGAATGTGATTACTTTTATGCTTACACTGGACAAAATCCCTAGTCAACAAATAAATTGTGCTAGAATTTCAGGAATGTTGGCAGTGAATCTTGACAGAAGTCAAATTTCACAGCTGTGTGGGCAAGGCACAAGGCTTACCTGTTCACTTACTTTTCTTTCAGCCATTAGCAGAGGGCACATGTCAATGGAAGGGTGATTAAAAAAGGGCAGGTTACTAACTCCTCTTCCTGGGTGGCCTGATGTTTTGTATGTTTGATTTTAATCTGCTGTAAAATACCAGGTGCTGTGTGTTGGCCTTAATAGAGGTTGTAGCCTGATATGGAATTTGAAGTTTGTCATTCCTCAGTTGCAGGGAAACTTTCTTCCAAAAGGAAATGAGACTATGTGATTTCCAGTTCTGCACCTGCAAATCCAAGGAGCATTAGACATAGCTGGGAAATTAAAATCATTCTTATGTAGAGAGACTCCATGTCTGAAAATGATTTAGGTTTTGGTTTAGGCCAGAAATTTTACCAGTGTAAAAGGACATATATCTGTAGGCATCACTATAATTGTGCTGATTTGCATCAGGTAGAAACTGACCCATCAAGTTTAATCAAGTTACTAAATCCAACCACTTCAATATCCTGGCCTCTAGGGCCAAAGCTTTTAATTACCACACACAAGCTCTGTATAGAAAAGGAAAAAAAAAAGAAAAAAAGAAAATTTAGAACATGAAAATCAAGAGAAGTTGGACTGCATCATCTTGGGTTCATCTTCAAATGAATGGTTGATTTGCATCTGTGTATTCACCCTCCCGTCCGTGTGCATCCTGGGGATCTGGTACTGGACTCTTTAGAAAGCAACTTTCTCTCTAGGTGGTGGGGATTCAGGCTTGCCCGCATTCTGCACATCTTCCAACTCTGCCAGGACTTCAAGACAATTAAAGGGTGAGATTATTGCAGGCCTCCCTCTAATTCCAGATGTTTTCCCAAAGCTAYAGGAAGGAAGAGTTTGTAGTGTCCTTGCCTGCGTGTGCTTTGTCGTAAATTTTTGTAGTTAGTTCTTAAGCCTGAGAATAGTTCTCTTTTTGGTTCTTTGACTGTTTAAAGAAGTAGAAACTTGAGAAGGTTATCAAATCTGGAAGGCGCCCTTGGCACTCAATTCTGCTAGGCTTCATGGAGCTGAAGATTTGAGATATGCAGCTCTTGAATAGTGATTATCCCTTTTGTACACGAAGGTCCATTCCCCACATGGCTGGGGACTTGATCATCTTTTTTAATTGGATTCAGGTAGAAACTCAAACTGATGATACAGGCCTGAATTACTGTGATGCAGCTTCCCAAAGCTGCTGGCAAACTTAGGATTGATGGCAAGAAATGGAAACACATGGCATGAAAGTTCCTGGCACACAATTGCGCTTTGAACCTTTCTGCACCAGTTCATTTCTGGCATTATCCATCCTGTTGACAGTCCTTGGGAAACTTAATGCTGTCTGACCAGCCAGAGTGCCTTTGGCTGACCTTTGCCATGGAGTTGCTTGCTCTGACCTTGACTGGTGTACTGGTACTAATGTGAAAACTGTTGGGATCTTCACAGATTCCTGAAAGATCAACTTCAGTGATCGAAGAATCATCTTCTGCTCCTCCTTGACCTCAAATGTAGGCGTAGACAAATCCTTTCCAAGTCCTACAATGAAGAAGGAGTTCTGTTCATTCCTCCATTGTCCAGAGGGAGAGCAGCTTGTTTTGKCAGGACTGCAGAAATCATTAGCCATCAACCCTGAGCACACATTCACTGCATCTGGATTATTCCCTGGGGGAATCTCAGGACTAAAATATGTGAGGACAATTTCTCTCTCTCTGTGTCTCTCTCTCAAGGAAAAGTGACCTGACCCCTCAGCAGCTGTTCTGTTTTGAGATGAGTCACCCAGAGAGATTCCGTGAACCACCCGTCTTCCTCACTACTGTGAAGTTCATGTCAGTCTGAACTCTAATTTAATGAACATTTAAAAACTTCTGTGACTGCTCTCTTCTTTCAGCTGTGTGTCATAGGGTCTCGGTAGATACTGCTATTAAAAGATTACTGTTTGTCATGAACAGAGCGCGTATCATCCAGAGGTGGAATACATACAGATAATACATGTCAAAGAACTTCAGTTCTTGGAGGCAAATAATCCTTCTTTATCCATGATAATTGGGAGTTATGTCAAGAAACTGACAAAAGTATGGAAAGCAAATAGACTTATTTCGTAACTGTTTCAAACATTTCTTAAAGATTTGTCAATGTAGTGTGTAAGTGTAAAAATTGATGTATTTTAATTTATTCTCCATGGAAAAATCCTTCACGAAGCCCAAGACTCTGAGTTATTTACATTTGAGAGCATAACACATGGCTGGGACTCTTACTGGAATGCTATGTCCAGTTTTTGGTGCCAGAATTTTTTAAGGCTATTGGAGTGTTAGGAACAGTTCAGCAGAGAGCCACAGAAATTATCTGAGAGCAAGAAGAGAATGCATTACAAAATAATAAATTTAGAATGCCCAACATTTTAGCTTCCGCATAAGGTGCCTTGATTACAGAGTAAACATACCTTCATTGGAAGAAATTGGTGAATAAAAAAGGGCTTGTAAATTCTTGTGCCTGTCACCACTATATTGATGTCTAAATTTGTCCGACATTAGCTTCCAAGTCAGAAATAGGCGTGTAGGGGTACAAGAAGAGTTGTATACCCTGTGAAGGCACTTTACCTATTGCAACAAGATGCCAAGAGGATTGGTAAGTCTCCCTCTCCTACCATCTTCTAGTCAAGACAGGATATTTTTATGAAAAATGGACTTCAGTAAAACAAAATTATGAAGCTCACTACAAGGATAACAGAGATATCCTGTGTCTTGTGTTACTAGATCAGCAGATACTAGACCCCTCTGGTCTTAAAATATTTGGATCTCTGAATCATTTCCCTTGTGGTACTGCAACATAAAAGGGTCATGTTGAAAAACATGCATCCAGCTTAACTGCAGGAAAAGGAATGATGAATGTAGTTGGTTTCTTCTATGTTGTTTCATCATAATCTTTATTTCCAAGTTTCCATTAAGTACAAGAAAGGACCAAATCTTTCCTTGCAATAATGAGATCTTCAAAAATTCTCGGTACTTCTTTCTAATCTCTTCCAGGCTGTGGGATATCGAGTGCGGGGCGTGTTTACGAGTACTGGAAGGCCATGAAGAGTTGGTGAGATGCATACGCTTTGATAACAAGAGGATAGTCAGCGGGGCATATGATGGGTGAGGCTGTCAGTGCAGTCTGGATACCTTGAATCCTCCTGTCTCTTTTTGTCTCTCTCATCCTGCTTTGYTAGACATTCCTTATAAAGATTAGACTCCTTGTCTATCATACTGAGAGGCCCTTTTCATGGCCAGTAAATAAGAAGCGTGCTGCRAAGTACACTTTTTTTTCTTCCTTTGAAATAAGTCAGTGTGGTTTGATGTGTGTAGTCCAGTTCCTTAGCTCATAAGAATGTCTGACAGACTCGATCTGAAACCTCTTCTAGTTGAGCCACTGGTAAGAACAACCCGTAGTTCTCTCCCTGCAAAAGTAGAGGTTTTTGTGGCAGATCAGAAATCTGTCCATAAGCAAAAAATGATACTGCTTTTTTACAAATGCAGTACATCTTTTTAACAGTGCTTAGTTGCTGTGTGAGCATATTTGCATGTATCACTTTTCCCCAGAGCTGGACATCAGGTCCTGGTTACCTGTTCTTGGTTTGGTAACAGAAACAGATTTGCTGATTCAGGGGAGGAGGTGTCTGAAGRTTCCATAGAAGCCACCTGCAGTTGCTACTTGCAACAATTCACTCTTGCCACAAGTTTAGGTTGAACAATTTTATTATGCGTCACTGTTGTCCTTGGAAAAGAGAAAGACTGGTATCAGTTAAAGGAGAGGATGAGTTCCTATTTGGAGAGTCAGATAAGTGCAGAGGCTGACACACAAGAATATATATATATATATATATATAAGAAAATATATAGCACCTTCATTACACAAATCCTCACATTCTTTCCCAACTGTGATTATGTCTTTTGGGCCATTTGTCACTACAGACTAGGTATCTGCGCTAACCCTCCTCCATGTTTCTTTGTTAGTTATCGTCACCTGCTTTTATGTGTTTTACTTTATGTTAACTGCACATTTTTTTCTGCTATTAAGCTCCGTGAGCTTTATAGAGGGGAAATGCAAGAACCAGGTCTCAAGAGCAGAAAGATTTGTGTAGTTTCCCATGAACTTGTGTATTAGCTAAGCTGTGCGAACAGTTAATTTTTGCTCAGTAAACACTTGCTCTCTTCTCTTTAACAGAGCTGTGGTGTTTGTCTATGTTTTCACTACTAGGAAAATTAAAGTGTGGGATCTGGTGGCTGCTCTGGACCCCCGTGCTCCAGCAGGGACCCTCTGCCTGCGAACCCTTGTGGTAAGAGTTTTTGTTAGGGGTGGTGGAGAGAGTAGAAAAGCGTGCTTGATCAGGATTGCAAGATCTAGAAAACAGGGTCCCAAGAAAGCTGCAGGTTTACTAGAAAATGAGGGAGTTTGAGGGAGCTTGAAAGACCTGCCCAATATAGATTCCACAGCCAGTCATAGACTGTCACTTCAGAGGGTCAATTCTCTCCTGCATAGTCTTGTCATCACTGCAGTATTTTGCATCACTGCAGCACTGAGGACTATCTTCAAGCAGATATATTAGTTTTTACTACCATTAGGCTTAATGCACACACTTCCATGTGGCTAGAGGGGGTAGTTACATCTTTTTATTTGTCTTTTGGGCGGAGGGGTCTCTCTTCTTTGGGAGTCCAACTTTTTTTTTTTTTTTTAACATTGCAGTGTAATTAAAAATTAGAACCTGTGGAGGTTTCTTTCACTTTTGAAGTTTTGTTACCTGGTTTTAAGTTCATAACTAAATCCGTTTATGAGACTTCCCTGTCTTGGAATCCATGTGCCAATGGGTTTTCCTAGCCCATATATGTATCTAATGATGTAGTCCATGCTGTCTGAGTTGTTGACATGAAATTTCCTGAAGAAAGGAAGTACATTCCAATTTTTGGAGGAACAAGAGCAAAAGCAACCTTGAAAATGCTTTTTACTGGCTTTTGAGTGCTAAAGGAAAGAGAGGCTAATGACTGGAAGGAACAAACAGTGAAACTTCCTCATCCTTAGACAGTGACTACACTGGCATTGCTCTCATGCTGTCTGTTGATGTTTAGTGCAGGTCTGATGAAGGTGTGGTAAAGGTGTSGTTGTGTGAGTGATAACATCATTCACAGCAGTGCTTAGCAGAGGCTCCTCACTGGTTTTAGAATAATGTGGGAAGGTTGTGAGAAAAACACCAGTGCAGTCAAGGCCATGGGATGGTTCCTATAAGCATCTCTGCATCCCATTCATCCCTAAAACTTGGACTGTTGCTGCTCTGACAATACTTGCGCTGGGGATAAAGGAAGATTTCAGTCCCGTACCAAATTCACATTGAAAAAGAAGTACTGAAGTTCTTGCTTTTAGAAAAGAAATATTTGGGCTGTGATGGAGTCTGGATACATTAAACCAGTTCCTGCTGTGGCATGTGACTGATGTCTTTGCTCTAAACCAACAGCATACTGAGGCTGTCTGATTCTCTAAACATGTGGTTACCTCTCATCAGCCAAGCTGCTGTAGGTGACCTGCGCGCTCATCGACCACCTGAATTGCCACTGTTGCTATACATTTCACTAATGTCTTTTACTTCACATTTGGCACAGGCTGTGARGGTTTACAGTGACTCGGCTGACAGGCAGTAGCTCATTAAGCCATGCTAACTTTTTTTCAATCTTGTATTTAGACCATAAGCTGCAGAATAAGAGTCTGTGAGAGCCTTGGATGCCTGCAGGTACTATGTTGAAAAACATTCTTGTTAGCCAAATAGAACTGCAAATAGTTTCATGGCTGAAATCCAGAAAAAACCCTTTGTCATCGGCCACTCATTTGCAAACTGTGGAACAACTCTGTGCCCATGAACACATATCCTGAAAGTCTAAGACTTTAGCATGCTATTAGTAGTGTTCCTGTTCCAGCCTGAGACAAATGTGTGCTTAGTAACCTGTAGACTTAATTTAACTACTGTGATTTCCTCTGCATTTTCCAGCAGTGGACAGCTCAAGTGCCCCAACTAATTATATTATAAATCAGAAGCGGTGGGATGGAAACACTGTAGGAATCTCAACACATGGATACTCATAAATCCCTGTTTGATAGCAATGGAGGGGGCCAAAAGAGGAGGGGCAGAGGAGGCTGTTGTGGTGCTTTCAGGGCTTTTCATGTTTATGACAACAGGGTGTCCTTATACCCGCTTACCCATGGGTTTTTTTTTTCCTCTCTTCCCTTGGCCTCCARAATTAAACCGGGCTGCACAATGAACATCGTGAGTCTCCTGCTGCTCGTGTTCAATTTTCAAACAGTGGGAGGAAAGTCCGCAGATAACGAATGCTCACTGCATGCCAGGTCCTTTCCGGTTTTGTCGTCTTTTAGCTGAAAGAGCAGCTACATGAGTCTGACAGCAGCTTTCCAGGCTCAGAATAAGCACACGGTACAGCTTTCCTTATCAGCTAAAGAGTCCAGGTCCTTGCAGCCTCCACTTGTGATGTGCAGTCTGCTTATTGCCCCCGCCACTGCAGCGGCAAAGGGCAGGTGCTATGTGGAACTTTTATGGCAGCTTTCATTAGCCTRCAGTGACTGGGGAAAAAGAAGGGTTTTCAAAACAGTTTTTAGACATACCCATCTCTTTCGGTGCCCCTGTGAACAGTCCCTCAGTGGATCTGGCTGTTGAAGTGATATTTTTTAGCAGGGACTTCTTTACATCACTGATACATCATAGAAACTGGAAACAGAGTTCCCTTTGGAGCAGGTGGAGTGTCAGAAACCTATAAAGTATTTTTAAGATGAATTCAGATGATTTGGTTAGAAGATCAGGAAGGTTCCAGTGATTGGATTTTTTTTTAATTTATCTTACAAATAGAATCTGACTTTGGTGTGTGTATTTTCAGTTAATGTGAAGATTTAAAGATTCCCTTTAAAACAGCTGTTGTGTTCTCTCTGTGCTTTGCAAACTAAGCTTTGTTTCTGGAATCCTGTGCCATAAGACAGAGGCTTCCCATTTAGTAGTTAACTATTCTCTTATATCTGAATATTTGAAAAATCTGTATTTTCAGTATTAGAACATTTTTAACCACATTTCTGTTCCTGACCCTAGGCCACTTCCACTATGTGAGCACTGCAGAGAAATGTTTATTAATGGAAGAGATAGGACTTGCCCTATCCACTTGCTGAAACCACTTGCATGGTTTCTGTTCCCTTCTGACTGAGGAGGAGGCCACTGCTCACTCTTGCAGCAGTAGGCACCAAGAAAAAATAGCCAGCAAAAAAGGGAACCACAGTGGATTTGCTCCGTGATATCCAGGATCTTGCAGTTGCCTCCTGTTAATTACAGTCTGAACTCTTGCCAAATTGTCATGCCATTTCCACTCAGCCTCAGAGCAGAATGCAAACTGCCTATAAAGAATGCCCTTTCTAGTTCATATTTTTAGAACTGCTTAAGAGGAATTATTACTGTGTCACCGGACTTTACAACAGTCTCCTTAGTGTCCTCCAGTATTAAGCTCTTTCCTCTTCAGCAGTAGCGATGGTGCCAAGTCTTGAATGCAAAATTCTCATCTCTTCCCCTTTAACCTACTGCATATGGTAATGATGTGATTTCGGGAAAAAATTACACAGTAGAGCAAGGAAGACAAAACACCAGGCTGAACTGTGTTGTGGAGGGAGCTTGGTTTGTTCTTCACAGTGTGTGTATGGGGACTGAAGGGGTAAYGGGATAACTATAAACTTCCTGCTAGCCAAGAACTCAGAAATGGCAAACTCTCTTCAGCTCACTGAAAGAGGGCTTAGTTTACGCTACGTGGGTGATGATGCACAATGTGTCATGTGGGGTTTCCTGTCTGAGAAATTAATTCTATCCTAGAACCGAACCCAAGTTTGTCTTCCCTGCTCTATCCCAGGAGCCAGCAGGTGTGCGAAGTAACACGCTGCGTCTCCTGCTTGCATTTAGGAGCATTCTGGAAGAGTCTTTCGACTTCAGTTYGATGAGTTCCAGATCGTCAGCAGCTCACATGATGACACCATCCTCATCTGGGATTTTCTGAATGACCCAGCTGCCCAAGCAGAATCCACTCGTTCCCCATCCAGAACATACACCTACATCTCAAGATAAATAACACTACACTGTACCTCACACTTGCACAGGTAAAAATAAATACATAAATAAAAAGAGACTCAAAGGTGACACTGGATGTAGTGCCAAGCATGCTGCTTGAATGGCTAGCTGGACCAGTCAGTATTTCTCCTCTTGTATGAGCAGCCATTACAGTGTCCTGTAGACAGAAATGGTTTTGATGCCTTAGAATAGGGGCTTTATCCTAGGATTTGTGGCATGTGGTGCCTATGAGTTTTCCTGAAGAACCCCTCCCCCTCTGTCCATCACCATCAACAATTAAATCAGCTATCACTGCTGTCTAGAAAGAAGGAGGGTTTCTGCAGAGTGAGTAGAGCAGCTGCTGCCTAACAAGGGGATGCAGATGGCCTGACCCTGGGCAGTTGTCACCAGGCAGGAGGACTTCGCCARGAAGTGCCAGCTTTGTTCCCTCCCTCTGAAGTGATGACCATTCTTCTCGCTCTGCAGCAAGCTGATTCAAGAGAACAGTTTGGCTAGGAGAGAAGACACTGAGGCACAAGCCCAGGCAGATTAAATCAAGATGCATCAATGTGCCAAATCATTTATTCATAAGGCCTAGCCCTCCTTCTCTCTACCTACTACAGCATGTGTGTTAAATTGCTAATGTCAGAGCTTGGCTGGTTTGTTCGTCACCTTACCCTTTTGTATTGGCCAACACAGTGTGGGGAAGAGATCATATTTCTTATGCTTGAGTCAGTTGCAGAGCAGATTTGATATATGAGAGCGGAGTGGGATAGGCGTKATTGCTCACTTTGGTGGGCACCACCCCTGTTAGTAGCTTGAGAAAAATGGCAGAAGGGCTGACAGACTTCTGCAAGAGGATGTTCGCAGTGTCAGTGACCTTGCAAATGCTCTGTTACGGAGCACATCCTGTATTCTGTCTGTTTGATGGATAAATATCCAGTCATGCTCCGGAGCTGCCAGCCCAGCAATCTTCATTTTCCCAAACACTCTGGTCAATCAGGTGTTCTTTTAAATCTTTAAAATGTTTAGTACGAACAGGGTTTGTTTGTTTTGTTCTGTTTTTTGTTTCCAGGACTCATTTAAGCTGCAGTATTTAAATTATCTGCCAATGCCAGGACAAAAGAACTATCCACGTAACCAATACTTGCTGAAGAGAGGGGCTCTCAGACTTGTTTCTGGAACAAAGTTGGCATGCGGTTGATCTCAGACAGGGTCTACTCAGCGTGGCTGACTGCTGAAGTGCTGCTATATCAGAAGATGACTTTTATCTTTCATGAACAATTAACATTTTTAAACCTTCCTTTCCCTTTTCATCCCTCTTCCCCATCTTCCTTTTCACTCCTCTTCCCTCTACCCTCTTTGGTTCCCTTCCAGACCCAGTCACAGATGTCCTATGAATATATTTAAGATGTTGCCAGAATGTGTTGCTTTGCTGTTAAGCAGAAGACTTATAGCCACAGTGCACCCTGCTGAGAGAGTCACTTCAGGGATGGGAGGGTGGGTGGGGAGAAGGCTGCTACTTTCAGACTGAAATCAATATCCATTGCTGGGCCTTTATAAAAGCATTCAACTCTGAAGAGCAAGAGAAACACTTAYAACAGCCAGACCAGGGGCCCTCCTCCCTGCGGCTTTTGGCTGTTCTGACTGCAGAACTATTTTTTGTGGAGAGAGGACCCTTGAAATTTGACTATTATGAGCCAAATCCATCTCTTTCCTCTCCTGCCTGCTCTGCTAACCCTTTGGAAGCTGAATGTGTATTGTAATCTCCCTTAACATCTGCTTGGCTGGGGAATGCTAGTAAATGAAAAGTTAAAMCCTCTTCTGCCAGAGTCTCAAGCATGATGGCCTGGGGTTGAGATCCAGTCCCCCCCCCCCGGTGTGGAATGTTGGCTGAGGGCGATGTTTCACTCGCAGAGGGATTGTCTGTACCAAGGACAATCTTCCTCCTGATGTTGTCTCTGGAGACAGTGTGTTGCTGATGGCTTAGGAATCATTCTGTATGTAGGATGAAGTTTGAAGCTAAGGTGAGGAGGAGAGCTGGACATTACTCTTTTCTTTCCATGCCCTTTCCCCTCAGAGAGGCTGTAGCCCTGTGCTGGAAGCGGGAGCTGCTAAGAACCTAGTGGAGCTCTTGAGACTGAGCCATCCTAGCAGGAGTGGGGACACTGCATGAGTACTCTGGCCATGACAGCAAGATTTTGCTCACGTGCGCAGCGTTGGGGCACAGTCCCCTGGTGATGGCAAGTGGGTAAATGAATGTGGCCATGAGTGCGGTCAGTAAAGTTAGCAGTAGCTCCGGGACAGTTCTACAGCATTTCTGCGGCTGACCCTTCCAGAAAGCATTAGGAGGGAGAGCCTTTGCTGTGCTTCCCTAACCTATGTGCATGCTGCATTGCAGTTTAGGGGCACAAGACAATTAGTCCCTTTACTGATAGCTGGGCTGGATCTTTGCTTTGCAGCTAAGGCTTTTGTGAATTGACGTAGTTTAAAGGAGAAAAGTAGCCCTGAAAAGGAGGGACATGGGGTGTCATGGGGTGGAAGACAATTCTGCATGYCTCTGAACTAGACAGAGAGGTCTGGGGGAAAACAGCTGTTTCTACAGAGCTGAAAAGAATTGCAGCAGGCCTGCATTTTGATCAAAAAAGATTGTGTAAACTAGATCCTGGTTATTCCAGGTTGGGCCCACATTTTTACTGTAGGTCTTGAATAACCCCCACTGCCTTAGTAGGGAATTGCTCCAGTCCCACAGTAGGAAATCAGGGCCCTTTGTCTCTGGGGTAGAGAAGTTTTAAACAGTTATTAACACCCTCTAAACTTGGAACTTGGCAGATGGGAAATTTTATTTAGCCATTCTCATCAAATTCGCTTTGCTGCAGAAGCAGTTGCATYGTTTCTACATGCTTGGGATGCAGTTTTTCCACCAATGAAATTTTGCAAGAGGCTGAGCCAAGAGTCCCCAGAGAGCAGTCCAGAGGGCTTAAATCATTTTGGTGACAGCCAAGATGGACAAAAGGCAATGGAGTTATGGAGGAAGGGATAGCCAGTGCTTGCAGAGTCACTAGTAGAGCTCTATAAGCGCATGAGCAGCAGTGTTAAGCACCCAGCTCTCTGTATTTTCACCGAGGCAAGAAACTACATCAGTGCTAAAGAGCGTCTCAGAGCATGTGGTGACACTCCTGTTTTCTGTTTGTTTGAACTACTGTTGTAGAAAGAGTCAAACAGGTTAACTCTCTTAAGTACCATTGACAGTATGACCTATCTCTGCAGAGTCCTTAAAGTTCTGAATCTCAACCATAGGTTCATCCACAACTAATTGTGGCACTACTTTCAGCTCTAGGAAGGCTGTCTGGGATTTCAGGCAGTTAACCATAGCACACATACTGCAATCCCAAATCAAAACTGGTTGGGGAGCGTAGAGAATCAAAGTTTACATCCCAAACTTCCCTGAGCTCAAGTTCTGAGTCTTATTCTTAATAGTATGTGAACACTGTTCCTCTAAGTTCTGTTTTTACAAGGTCTGCAGTGTGGTCACCTGTAGGCAGTTTATACAACCTTGGCTGCTGATGTAATAGTCATTTTCCATCTTCAGTTTGTCTCATCATCCTCTGTCTTCTACCTTCAGGTTATTGTAGAAAGCAGTGATCTATTCCCCCAGCCTCTGAAGGCTGCAGAGCTTTGTAATATTTTGACTGCATCTTTGGGGATAATGCCTGAAAGGATGCCTTTTGTTTTGTTTTGTTTTGTTTTGTTTTGTTTTTTGCTAATTAAGAGAATTTGGGAAAACCAAAAGACTAGTTGGCCAAACACAGAGACAACACCATTGCAGATTGTCATTGGTTGTCATAGCCCTGCTGCTCCATGCTGCTATTTTGTAACTTCTAAGCACTGTAGGGTATTTGAGTGGTACCACAGTTTGAACTCTGCTGTATAGAGCTGTTTAAGGTACAGTTTGTGAGCAACAGCTGATATCCATGTTTGGCAAATGGTAAGAACAGTGTCTCATTGTCAAGAAGGGACTGTGTCTGGGTACTTAAATACAGAATTGCAAAAGGGGGAGGRTTTCTACCCCGATTCCTGAGTTGTACAAATTTGTGATAGCTAAGAAGGAAACTGAAGTTAACTGATCTAACTTGAACTTGAATCTGCCACGGCTTGACATTTGTTGGTGTTCATTGTGCACCCAGGGAGAAATAATCTGGTAAGTAGATCTCCCAGTGTCAGAAGAAAGTGGCTCGTGTGTGTGTGTGTGTTTGTGTGTGAGTGTGCAAGAGTGCATGTGAGAGAAAGGTTTCAGCATGAACTGAATGGGTAATCCCTCAGCCAGGTTGGAGTAATTGCAGAGTTTATAATGAAAAGAACTAGAAGGTGCGTGCTAAAAGGAGATAAAAGCAAGGTCTGGAATTGTCTGTGGGCTTTAAGTGTTGCATATCACTTTGAAATGGAATGAAATGAGATGAAGCATCTCTGCTGCGTAGAGATCRTCACTTCTGCCACAAGTAGGAAGCTCACACTAGCCTTCCCCCTTGGACTGTGGAATGGAAAGTACTGGAGGTGTGGGACATTAAGAGCAGGACAATCCATTTTGGCCACACCATCTCCTGCTTGTGACTCCTTTGGCAATGGGGCACAGTTTTGCTGCAAATATTTCTCATCCTCAAAGGAATACAGCTTGCTTTAAAATATGCAAATAGAAAATGGCATGAAGGAATTTGCAGCGAGAGAATTTCTGCAGCTGTCTCTTCTGGAGCAGCTCCCTCTGCTCCCCGTTAACTTTCAGGGACAGACACATTCTCTGTTGGAACAGAAGGATTCGGGTGACAAGTTTAGAAGCCTGTGATCATCAGAAATGCTGAAATGCTTTAAACTTGTTTCTAAACTGGAAGCTGACTTGGACCACCATGCTCTACTTACCCACCTCCTGCTCCAAAGGATCCTTTTTTCTTTTTCTTAGGTTTTTTTTTTGAACACTGAAAAAGCTGGAGAGTAACATGCACATTTCTCTGCTCCCAGGTATRCATTTCCTGCCCCTGCCATGCAGTCCTTTCTCAGTCTGAGCAGAACTCTAGGCTTGGGTCTGAGGTTCTCGGCATCCCAAAACCAGTGGGGAGTTGTCGATGTTCAGTGCATCTCCAGGCCGAGCTCTTCCCCTAACTCTGTTAGCTTCCTTTAATGCTATTTTAGATCTGCTTTTTGTGACTGATGATTCCTAAACTAGCTTGTGGGGGAGCATTTGTGGTTGACCCATGGTGCGAGCTGCCCTTCCTAGTTARGGAAGCTGATTAGATGGAGCGGCCAGTCTTCCTGCTGCAGACTGGCTCTTAACTGTGGGAGGAAAAGGAGGAGATGACCCATGTGGTTGAAAGCTAGGAGAGGAGTGTGGGGATGGAGATGGATCTCTACAGAAGTGGGGACAATACTGAAAATAGTCTAGCTTGTGTCCTTGGCTCAGAAGAAAGGAAGTTTTCTGTGAGAGCATTGAAAATCATCAGGAGGTAATGAAGTAATGCTTCCAAGTGCTGAACTGGTCAGCTGATGCCCCCTTTTAGGTTGCACTGGGGCATGAGGAGAGAGGGACAGTCTAAATTACACTGGCCAAGACAAGAATGAACTTTGCCAGGGTCTCCAAGTGGCATGCATGATGCATCTGGCATGCTGAGCCTTGCCCTGCTGTTGTTCCCCCAGAAGCAATAAGCAATAGCTTCTAGAAGGAGAGGGAAACAGCAAGTGACCGAGCTGTCCCGCAAAGGAGGTCTTCATATGAAATCCCTCCTTCCTCCTGCCAGCAATTCCCTGCTGGGTTGATTGGCATGAGGGGCACACAGTCATTATATTCCCACTTCTAATACAGAGAGTCATTTGTCGCAGAAGCAACCGATCTCTTGGGTGCATTCCTTCTCCTCAGCCTCAGCGGTGGGTTGAGAAGAAAGGTTGCCTGCTGAGGCTGAGCATTTGACTTCCCCTTCTTTGCCCCTCACCCCATGTTTTTTTTAATGAGGTGTAGCCTTCTGGCTACTGGCAAATTCCCAAAGCTTCTCTCCCAGAGTAAGCCTTGACAGACTGCCAGAATAAATCATCCTTTGTCTTGTCAGAAAATTTTTCCCTTGACTTTCTGCTTGTTCCCCAAAACCATTGGTTTTCCCCTTTTGCTCAGTGGATATCCCACACAAGTTGTCACCYGTGATTGATCCTCAGTGATGCTAAGCTGATCCTCCCAAAACTACAGGGATTCTGATGTGCACAGATGCACAACCAGCAAAGATCTCTTAACATACTGTAACCAACTCCTAAAATAGGTCCCTTGTTTCAACAGCCTATCACCCTGAGAGTTACTGTGATTTCTGCTCAGGCAGGAAACGAATGCAGCTGTGGCCAGAAAAGTGAGCATGAAACACCAACCTTCCTCACACAGCATCTCTGCTCCATGCCTGTATTATGAATTACAATCTGTTGTCTTTACAAGCGAAGTGTTTTGATCTGTTAGTCCTGCAGCACAGGTTTACATATAAGCAAAGTCCCGCATGCCGAGGCATTACTGCTAGAGAAGGGCTGGCCAGCTTGTCCCAGGCTGTTTGCAGAGCTGGCAATTGGACTTGTAAAAGGAGCTAACTGTGACAAAATCTGGCAGTTCGGTGTGGGATTCTTGTGTTGCTTTTGAGAGTATAACTATGCTTTCGACTACTTTGTCCTTCTCATGTGAGGCATTGCAGGGCTAACCCTATCCACAGTTGTAAGATGGCACAAAAATATTTTGGACTTCAGTAAAATTGAACTGATCCAGTTTCTCCCAGTCATTTTACACCACTTCCTTTATCGGAGCTCCATGCCTACCAGGCCAACCTATGCTGCATCACTCCTACCTGCTCAGACTGAGATGGATGTGGAAGTGGGAGAGGTGAGAAAACATGGTTTCTCCAGAGTTTTCTGTTTGTTACTGCTATATTTGTTATCTGGATTCTTAAGTAATGAGTGCTTTGAATTTTGTGATTATGTTACGGTGATGTGTAGTTAACGTACTAATGTTCACTTGAGCTAGAATCATGGTAACAGTGTGTTTTTTTTTTTTTTTTAACTGTTCAGAAAATAACTTAAATACAAATATAAAGATTAAGCTGTGAATCTCTCCTGTTTTCCTTTTGGGGTGAAGGACCCTGTCAAAATACAAAGCCTATATGTTCTGTGACCCCTCTTATGTGAGTCACACTTCTGGTGCAGGTGCACTGTACGTGCAACATTTGCAGCATCAACATCTGGAAGCACTACTGCCATGCGGTGGACAGCTTTGCCCCAAGTCCTGGGTAGATGCAGCTTTACGTGGTGCACAAAACCTACAGTAGTCAGCTCCGCTTCCGAGCTGCCGGATGTCACTCATTGATGAATGCAGCATAAAAGACTGCTCTGGCAGTCAGAAGAAACACTTATTCCTAAAGCCACAGCATACTTTTTAATTAAGAAACTCTGTTCATGGCTGATGGTCTCTAGCTGGGACAAATGAGTCCACCCCGTAAATCAGAGAATGGATGTGACTGACACGTAAGAGCTCAAACCGTCCTGCCCATTAAAAAAGGGTGGCGGGGGGAGAAGCTATAAGGACTTTGTGCTTTTCTGGAGACTGTTGCAACCTYCTGGTTGGAGAAGCACAAATTTGTTTTATAAGCTAATCAGAATCCTGCTGCTCAATAATGAGTGAGTAATTGACATATCTCAGCACCAAGGTGCAACGCRACGGCTTAGGACGGTGTTGCGCTTACTGCCGGCCTGAATTTTAACACCAGCACCCTTGCCTTCAAAACACCTTTCTCTTAAAAACACTCCCTTTGATAGCAACTGTGGATCTTTTCGTTTTACCTAATAGCCCCTTTTAAAACAAAGGCTGCAGCAGTTTTAAGATCTCGACTCCTAGGGTGGCCCGAAAACAAACAAACGCTGCGCTGCTGCCGGCTCTCTCCCTGCTGGCTCCATTCTTGGGAGCCAGCAGGGGACTGGAGATTGTGAAGCCTCCTGCTTTTCCAAAGCACTGGGAGCAGGATTCCTGTCACTTCCAATCCCCTTCTCTCCTTGTGACAGGATTCCCAGCAGCCGGGTTTTCGGTTTGGCAAGGAGGGTTGATATTTACACTACTTGAACCTTTCCTGTTCCCTCCCTGTTTCTTCCTCCCCTATGATAATAGATTTGGAAGAAGAATTGCAATGACAGGCTTCATCCATCGTTTCAGATCGCTCTGTAGCGCAGGATGCAGCTTGATTTAAACAGTGCCAGGCTGCCAGTGCACACGAGTGAAACCACTTACCTTTAGTACTTGTAGTCCCTGGTCTCCTTGCGCCTTTTTCAAGTTTCTGTATGTACCCAAACAGACAAATATCACCCAGTTCTACGTGAGGCGGGTTCTCCCGGTGGGTTGTTTCTTAGCCATTTCTTAGCTATTCCCTTTCCTTCTTTTCTCTGATGTTTAAAGACACTGATCAGAATATTTGTTCCAAATTTCTGAGGCCGGGGCAGTGCTCTATTGCAAGGCACAGGCTGGAAAACATCTCCCAGTATTTCCGGCATCAAGTCCAAACAACTCAAGAGTTGAAGTGCTCGTGTCTTTGAGAAGGAAAAGCAATCTCCATTGTAAATTTCCACTGGAAAAGAACAAACACCATGGCAGCCCGTCTTAAATCGATTCAGTGCTTAATTACCCTTTCTGCTTAAAAACGTGTGCCTTATTTCCACTTCAAATGAAGGAGGAAAGTAATGTTTACCATAGCTTCAAATTAACAGCATTTGATCAGCCTACAGCTTAAAAAAAAAAAACCTCTGTTTTTATGTATTTTATAGACATGTTTTCAAGAGTATAATAAGCTTTTGCAAAGGGAAAAGTTGGCCAATTTAGACCTGCTCTGCAAATTAATGTAATTCCTACCAGAAATGCTTAGGGTGAATCCAGCAGTTGGATGGTGCTGGGCCTGCTGCGTTGGTGTGAGGAGCGTGGGGATAGCGAGTCTGGCAGTGGAGGAGGCAGCTTCGTCTAGGAAATGAGCCCTACACAGACACACGTGCTCTAGTGCTGCCATGGCTGTTTTGTGGGTGAGTTGTCACCCTGTCTTAGCAAACCCCATGGGCACGGTCCTTGGCTCAGGGGGGCTCCTGGCTCAGTTTTTTCAAAGGCGGTGTGTAGCAGAGCCCCCCACGCGATAGCAGACCTGGCAGCATCGAAGCAGGTATGGAAATGATTTGGCTTTCAGTAGGAATAAGATGTGAGGGGTCAAGGGCCTGGCACCTGGGAAGCTGCTGCAGAGCTGAAGGCTCCCACATGCTCTGCAAGGGCTCCTCCAGCAAACTCCGGGTTTTCTGGCAGCTGCCAGCTGTGGGGTCTGCAGAGCCTCTGCCGCCCCCACCCAGGCCTCGGGGAAACCGGATTTGCCAGGGAAGGAGCACGTCTGCCTCATGCTCTTCTGCCGGACTCCAGAAGCCAGGGGCAGGGTTATCCTGGCTGCCCTCTCCCGTTAGCCTTAGGTGCCATGGAGAAGTAATCCCTCGGAAAGTTTCTCTTTTCCAAGTACTCAAGTTGCTTCACAGCCAGCTCGCCCCCTGGCCGGGACACTGTCCCAGGAGGAAGGCACCTGAGCTGCTGGAGGGAAAGAGCAGCGGAAGAAAATGAGATCCTGCTTGCAAATCTGTGCAAATCTGAAGTAACCCCTGTGGGCTGCAGCAATCTGAGATCCCATCCTGTGCCCTCCGCTGGCTGATCCTTGCTTGGCAAGGATGGCTGTGAGGATGTGTGATGGACAGGGATGTGATGAGCCCTTCCAGCAAGCTCCAGGCAGCCTGTGTGTGAGTGCAAGCTGCTTTCCTCTGCTCTAAGAGAGCTCTAATATACATTAATTACATACCCCAAGGGATACTCTTGTTTCTCACCAGAGTTATCTTCCCATCCTGAGCTTCGTCTCCTAAGCGCTTTACCAACATGCACCTGACTGGCAGGAGCAGCCATAAATCTCCCTGATCTGCTGGGGACCACTGAAGTTGGATAAGGAATATGAACAGGAAAACCTGTGTTTGAAAAGTCCTTACCTGTACAGATAAATAGCCTTCCTGCAGCTGGAGAACAGAGCAAGATGGGTTTACAACTGGCTGCATGCAACAGAGCAATGCATGGGCGCTTTGCAAAGATGCTGCGGAACAGACGCTAGTATAGGCAGTATTTTCGCGAGGGACAGTGCTGGGTTTCTTCTGGACACCACTGCTGTTTGCAGAAACGCAAGTCTCTGGTTAACGTCACGTGGCTGATGTGTCCAAAACTCTCTGTCCCGTGCCCAAGACACCCCACTGACATTTACGGGGCAAATCGGTGATGGCTTCTCCTCTGGGGGGACAGCGAGATGGGGAGGCTGCTGGACAGTCTCCATTTCTGGTGTGTCAACTCGGAAAGGGCAACGCTGACAAACTCTGACCTTTCCAGCCATGCAGATGTCTGTGAGCGGCTCTGCCTGGTGCTGTCGTGCTGTGCCCAGGCTGTGGAGGTTCCCTCTTTTCCAGTAGAGTGCGAGTTGTCTGGGCGAGAGATGGGGTCCTTGGCTGCTAAGCAATGCATCTCTTTGAGTGCAAATATTTGAGATGGCTGTTGCTTCCTCATGGACTCTGTTCTAGTCCTGGACTAAACGGTGCTGAGCAAACACCGAGGGGCAGCACTGAAGACCATGTCCTTGCTGAGAGGTTTCCATCTCATCTTGGAAAAGGGCATGGACTCTCCCAGCAGATCTTTTCCTGCATCTTCCCCAGTCCTGCAGAAATCCTCAGGCTGCACATTCCTCCACCAGTGATTTACCAGCAGTGGCCTGCCAGCATCCTGACCAGGCAGGGACTGGCTGTCCTTCCCTCCACCCCAGCTCCCCAGGCAGGACAGATCCTGCCTCTGCCTGGACTGTGGGCAGCTGGGCTTTGCTGAGCCCTCGCACAGAGGCAGGGAAGCATTGGAGGAACGGGGACGCCTGTAAATTACGGAGACGAGCTCCCTCGGAGCAGGGAGCAGCAGGTGCTTCTTGCCGGCGCACCTCTCCGCGTGCCGCGCGCCACTGTCACCGGGTCAGGTTGCGGGAGTGTCTCCAATTAACTCAGCTCCCTGGGGGCTCTTAATTGCCCCCTCAGGCTTTTCTCCTCTTCCTCCCCCCCCCCCCCACGTGCTCGTCACCTGAACATCTGCTGCCAAATCTCCGCTCCCAGTGTCCCAGTGGCTGCTGTGAGCCGCTGTCGATAACCCAGATTTACCCCCTGAATCAAGGCGGCAGCCGCCCCCCTGGCTCAGAGCAGTGGCTGAGGACGCCCCCGCTCAGTGCACTGGTGCCGGGCTGCGCGGCTGGAGCGAGGACACAGCAGCAGGGCTGGGATGGAGCTGGCGACCCCGTGGCTGAGCACTGGACTTGGTGACGGTTAAGGGTGTCCATGGAGAGGGGACAGGAGGCTCCGGGAGGGGTTTTGGGGGGCATTTGCAGGGATGGCTCAGGAAGGGGAAGCCAGGCTCTGGAGGGGGACATCGCCAGGCAGCCAAGACTCAGTTCCTGGGCTGGGTCACCTTGGTGGCTTTCTTGACCTTGCTGGTTCCTCGTCTCCCTACAGTTCCCCAAGCAGGGACTGCTGGACCGTGCGTGTTTAACCCTCTGGGCGCTGGTCCCAGGGACGAGCCATTTGCCTGGACGACTGGAGCGGCAGGACAGCAACCACGGGACGCAGCACAGCCTGGCGTATCGCCCCGTCCCCGGCATTGCTGCTCTGCCCTTTCGCAGCACGGGGCCTGGGGTGAGCGTCCTGGGGACGAGCATCCCCTGGCTGCCCTGCAGCATCCCCGCTCGCCGGGACAGGGGCCCCGCACTGCGCTCTGCCCCCGCGGCCCCGGCAGGCAGGATGCTCCCGGCCTGGCCTGCATCAAGGTCTCCGCAGCCTCCTCCTGCCGTGGAGGGAAAGACAATGCCCTGGATGGAGACGTGGAGAAACTGAGGCCCGGGAAGATGTAGGAGCCCTCGGAAAAGCCAAATGCCAGCAGGTTGGGAGGGGATCCTGGCTGCGGGGGGTGGGGGGGCATGGCAAATCTCTCGGTGGCTTCGCAGAGGGCTGGGGGCTCATCCGGAGGGAAGAGGCAGGAGCTGGAGCATCCTGTGGGACCCCGGCTGTGGGAAGAAGATGCACCCGGGTTCAGCGGTGTCTGAGAGCCGCCCCTGCAGGGCTGGGCGCGAGGGGCCACCGGGACCCCCGGGGCAGAGGGGCAGGTGGGGCCAGCCTGCCGGCGCCTGCCCCTTTTAAGCCCTCGGAGCTGTCGCCAGCCGCGGCTTAGTGGGGTCCCCATCCTTTCAGCCGGCTGTTCGGCAAATTAAGAGCTTGCTATTAGGCTGCTAATTAAAGGCACTTCATTAGCAGCAGGGGAGGCAGCTCCTGGCCGCAGCAAAATTGGATTCCTCTGAGCCGCCGTGAGCCGCGTCTCTGCTCTCTGGGGCTGGGGGCTGTGGCCGGGGCGGGGGGAGCTGTCCTCCTGTCCGGCCGTGTCCGGGGTACGCGGGTCACCAGCCCTCCCACCGCGAGGCAGAGCGGCCCTGCGGCCTGGCGGGGTGTGGGGGTCTGCTGGGGGTGTCCCTGCACCCCCCCCAGGGCCCACGCAGCGATGCCGCCCRGCACGGAGCCACCGGAGAGGCGCTGAGGCGCGCTGGGGTCACCGCGGCCCCAAACCCCTTTCTCCGGCTGGGGGGCAAACCCAGATATTTCAGCTGGGGGCCGGGGGCCCTCGGAAGTGGCGAAGTGTCATGCCGGGGCTCCCGCTGTCCCCAGCCCCGGAGGTCCCAGCCTGCCTCTGCCCCCCCGATGAGGCGAGGAGGCCCCCAAACTCCTCCTCCGACCGCTCAGGCGCCTCCAATGAGCCCCAGGGGCATCCAGGCTGCCTTGCCTCCCCCCCTCCCTCTTTCTTCCCTCTAAAACTGGGAGAAATGAGTCGGGCACACAGACTGAGGCTGCCTTCCTCTCCCCCTCCTCTTCCTCCTTCGCCCTGCTCTGACCACGGCATCACCCCGACAGACGGGAGAGGGACCCAGCATCCYGGCAGGGAGATCGCTGGGGTGAGCACCGTATGGGCAGGGGGCTCCCGGGGTGGGGGGGGCTGCCCCATCCATGGTCCCGTTGTGCCCCTTGGTGTCCTCCCCCAACCCATGGGCTTTCCCCCCTCCCCGGCTCAGGATTCCTGGTGAGATTAGTGGGGATTTGGCGTGCCTGAGCCGGGAGCTGCTGGGTGCTATGGATCTGGCTACTGTGCTTGGGAGGGGGGAGGCTGCAGGGAGGGCTGAGTTTCTCCGGATGCCTGGGCCCTCTCTCTGGTGGAGGGGTGGGATTGGGGACTGCTGGGTTGCGGTTTGGATGCTGGGACTCGGTGCTGCTCTTGGGGGGACACAGACTCACCGGCCACCGCTGTGGCAGCCCCGTCGCTGCCCAAGCCGTAGGGCATTGGGGCACCTGCTGCCGGTCGGATGCATCCGTTCTCCAGAGGAGGCAGCTGGGTGCAGCCGCAGCGCCCGAGGGTGCCCCTGTGGCAGCCCACGCATGGCCTGAGCTCTGGCTCTTCCCCAGGGCCGATGCCCCAGCCAGTTTGCAGCAGTAAAACCCCCTGGACCATGGACGGTGGTTGCCACTGCCTGTGCACCAAAGCAGGGCTTTGCCCTGCGACCGGGACATCCCCCCCACTACAAAAGGGGCAGTGACCCAACGCAACTCGTTTCACATGTGACCTTGGCTCCTGATCTCCCTGTGGAGGCTGATCCAATCCCATCTCCTCTCTCCCAGCACCTCACCTTCCCACTGCTGTTGGTCACTCTCCTGGTGTCCTTCGGCTCCTCCATGCTCTATGGCTACAACCTGGCTGTGGTGAACACACCGGCAGCGGTAAGAGGTGGCCAGCCCAAGCGGGGACGAGGGGAGGGCACCTGTGTCTCTCCCTGGCCCAGCAAGGGTGGAGGCACCACTACCCAAAATCCCAAAGCCAAAATGCTGGATTAGACAAAGTCCCCTGTAGAGAGCAGCCCGTGGAGAAGGACAAGGCATGGGAGGGACATGGGGGCCCTGGGTTCGTGTTTTCCCCCAAAACTGGTCCCTGGGGGAAGACCTGGCGGGAGGAAAGCTCCCTACAAGCTGCTCTTGCCCCTCGTGCTCCGGCTCTGCCCAAGGGTATCTCTAAGTCATCCTTGAAAACCTCTGGTTCCATCCTTGAAAGCCACGTCCCAGTCACCCCCAGTCGCGTGCTGCCCCGTCTCCAGCCCAGACCTCCCGGGATGCTGTTAAACCCATGGCGTGCTGCCYGTGGGGCTGGCCTGGCCTCGCTCCCCCTCTCCCCACACACTTGGTGTCCGGGCGTCTCTCTCTGCCCTGCAGCCCATTAAGGCTTTCTGCAACGCCACGTGGTCCCAGCGGCACGGGCACGGGCTGGCCCCCAGCCCCCCGACCCTCCTCTGCTCCCTGACCGTCTCCGTCTTCGCCCTGGGCAGGCTGCTGGGCTCCGTGCTGGTGGGGGTGCTGGTGGCATGCTATGGCAGGTAAGGGGGGCACAGGGGGACGGGGACCAAGGGGGGGGATGGGGACGGCACAGAGGGGCTGCCCTGCTGCTTGTGTCCCACCAGGAATGGCACGCTGAGCTGCAGTGCTCTCCTCGTCCTCCTGGCCGGCATCTCCATGGGCTTCAGCCAGGACCTGGGGTCCCCCGAGATGGTGATTTTCGGCTGCTCTATCATGGGCGTCCACTCAGGTAGGTGCTCCTTGGTCCCTGGCCACTCTGGGGCTGTGCACGGCCCTGCTCTTGTGGCTCAGTCCCCTATGGCCCTTTTGCAGGAGGCTGCAGAAGACCTCATGTCCCCAGCAGCCACGGGCTGTCCCCACCTCCATGCTGGCAGTACGGCAAGGGGGTCTCCACTGTGGGGTGGCCAGGGGGGGTCCCCTGCCACAGATGGTGCTGAGCATGGGAGGGGACACATCGGGGGTCCAGCTGGGAACCTTCTTCTGGCTGCCTGTTCCACCRCGGTGCCTCCTGCCCTGTCCCTCCGGGCATCTGCCTCAGCGTGGTGCCCCTGTACCTGGGAGAAATCGCCCCCAAGAGCCTGCGGGGTCTCCTGGGCCTCGTGCCCAGTATCTTCATGTGCCTGGGGGTTTTCTTGGCGCAGGTCCTGGGGCTCCCAGAGCTGCTGGGCAAGGTGAGCATGAGGCCCCCCAGCCTGCTCATGCTGGCCCCTGCCCTGGCGTCGATCCGCTCTTCCCTCCCCAGGGTCACATCCCGTTTTGGCTCCTTGCAGGACAGGTGCTGGCCCCGTCTCCTGTCCGTGGTGGTCGTTCCTGCCTCCCTCCAGCTCCTGCTGCTGCGCTGCTTCCCCAAGAGCCCGCGGTACCTGCTGATAGAGAGGAACGATGTCCGCAGGGCCACCGAGGGTGAGAGGTGCCCGGGGGGTGCTAGGCGCTGGCCAAGGTCTCCCGAGAGCAGGGCGCGTTGTCCCGCACGCAACTTTGATCCCGGGCGAAGGACAGCCCACGTCGCGGTGCATTGCCCAGCCTTTCCCGCCTGTCCATGCTCCTTCAAGCCCCTTAGGAAAAGCTGCTGCGGCAGCGCTGGGTTTGGAAGAGCCTCCCCCACCTGATTTGCTCTGTAGCCTTGTCCATGGTGCCCATCACCGTGGTGTCAGGGCACCTCCTCGCCTCAACCTCGCAGGTCAATGAGGTCCCCTGGGGAGGCTGCGCCAGGCCAGGAGCCAAACCCCTGCCGCGGCCCCGTCTCGTAGCTGTGAGCGTCCACCGTGCGGCAGGGAGAGGCGTGTGGGTGACCCCCGCTCTCCCCGCAGCGCTGCGCTGGTTCCTGGGCACCGCTGACGTGCAGGACGAGATCGAGGAGATGAGGGAGGAGCAGCGGTCGCTCTCCTCCGTGGAGACGGTCTCCGTCTGGCAGCTGCTCCGGGACCRCTCCGTGCGCTGGCAAACCCTCTCCGTGGTGGTGAACGCTGGCATGCAGCTCTCGGGGATCAATGCCGTAAGCCCTGTGGGATCCTCGGCCCCGGGACCTGGCTCTACAGAGACTGAGCTGAGACCTGACAACTCGTTTCACCTCAGGGCCGTCACGTGCCCCATCGCTCCATCCTCCCCACTCATGCTAAGTCCCCTCCTCGGCAGATCTGGTTTTACACCAACGCCATCTTCGAGGCCGCCGGGATCCCGGCGCCCCAGATCCCCTACGTCACCGTGGGCACTGGAGCCATTGAAATTGTCGTGGGGCTGATCGGGGTGAGTGACGGACAGACGGACAGATGCAGCCCCTCGGGGGCGCAGAGCCTTGCCCCAGCTCCCGCCACCGCCGCACCGGGTGCTGCAGGTAGGGTCCAGCCGCCGCTGTCCCGGTGCTCCGACCCAGGCGATGCCGGGGCTCCCGGCACCTTAACGAGAGCGGGGTAACGAAGGGGTGGGCATCGCCCCGGGGAGGGAGGTGTGAGCGGGAACGAGAGGCAAATCTCGGGGCGTCTCGTCCCCTCCGCAGGCAGCCCTGCCCGGGATGCGCTACGTCGCCGTCGCCTGCGTGGTCGGCATCATCGCCGGCTTCTGCGTGGGACCAGGTGGGTCCGCCGGGAGCAGGGGGGCAGCAGCCGGGGCTGGGGGCGAGCCAGGGGGAGCAACCTGGAGCCGGGCTGRCAGAGCTGGCCGGACAGACGGACCAACACCCGGGCCCTGGCTTTTCATGCTTTATCCCACAGGCAAAACCCCACTAGCACATCTCTGCAGCATCCTACGTCTGAGATGATAGGCTCCAGCTCCTCGGGATCACCCTCACTCCCAGGCCGCCCTGGGAAAAGTCCTAGCGAGCTTCCCAAGGCCCCTCCGGAGGCGGCATCCGCTGCATCTCTGTGCGTCTGGCAAGCGGCAGCGTGCCCTTAAACGAGCGTGGGCGTGAGAGCGCGCTCGAAAAGCGGTGAGTGAAACCTGGACCGGTTTACCCAGTTGATGTATTAGCGGAGCTGTGAGCAGATCTATCATTCATCCTCAGCCCAGACTTTCTTCGCTGTAATTACATCTTTAATTAGGATTTTAATGGCTCATTGTTCACAAACAATGATGAATAGGACTTTTAAAACAAAAAAAAAATATATCTCTATTCTGGGCGAGCTGTGAGTAAGAGTCCATCAGGGGCTCCACTCCTCCCCGAATTATTATCTTTTTTTTTGTTTTTCTGTTTTTCTTTTTTTCATTGGAGCATCTTTTATAAAGAGGTCCCTGTCAGCTCTGTCCCAGGCAGCGGGGCCCTGGGCATGTCCCCAYGTTGAATACCATCCACTGCCAGATCCCCGCGTGTCCGGAGATGTGTGCCAGACCCCGTCAGCAAAGGGACACAGTCCTGGGACCCAGGAGTCCTGGGCTGGTGGCATGTGGCCGGAAGGGCTGYGTCCTTGCAGGAGAAATAGCCACAACCTGTGTCCAGTTTTTAATGGCCAAGTTGGCCGAAAGAACCATTTCCAGTAATTGTGTGTGGGGGGGGGGGGTTGTTTTTTTTTACCCAGTACAGGGAAAAGCTGGTTTGGAAATGGCATTTCTGTGTCCTGCAGGAGAAGGCCACAGAGTCAAAACTTTGAGCTACTTGACAGAAGGAAATTTTCTAAATCATTTTGCTTAAGGAAAGCTGGGAACGACCTTATCCAAGGCACCAAGAACACATTTCAGTGTGCCTTTCGTCTGTATTAGATTTACTATATCAGAGCTTAGGCAAATTATTGCAAAGTGAGGGCCCGGAGGAAAGCAGGGGGGGATTAACTTGTCCCTTCCCTGCCCAGCCGGCGTCCCCTTCCTCATGACGGCCGAGCTCTTCACGCAGTCGCACCGCCCGGCCGCCTACGTCGTGGGGGGTTCCCCTCACCTGGATCTCCAACTTCACCGTCGGCTTCGTCTTCCCCTTCTTGCAGGTAGCAGCCCCGAGGGGCCGCAGGAGGAGGAGGAAGAGGAGGAGGAGGAGGGTAGGAGATGGCCCCTGCTGCTCTCCTGGGACAGGGTGCCAGGCTGGATCCTAGCCCGTGCTCCCAGCTCTGCTGGGGCCTGGGGGTGCCGGCGGGAGCTGGCCCCGGGAGGGACGGTGGGAAGGGCAGATGCCTTGTGCCATGCTCGGTTTGGGTTGCACGGCTGTCTGCCCTGTGCCAGCTCTCTTGCTGTCCCCAGATGTCAGCCGGCGCCTTCTGCTACCTGTTTTTCTGCGGCGTCTGCCTGCTGGTGGCCCTCCACATCTACCTCGTCGTCCCCGAGACCAAAAACAAAACCTTCGTGGAGATCAGCCGGATCTTCATCACCTGCCGCTCGGTCCTCTCCACCCCAGCCCACCTCGTCAGGATGATGAAGCTCGGGGGCTATGGGGACCTGGAGAACAGCTCGCCGGAGGGCCTGGGCCGCCAGCTGCCCTGATGTCCCCTGGCACCCCCCACTGCAGGACCCCCACCCCGCATAGGGGCACAGGGGGTGGCGGAGGAGCCTCAGGGCTGCGGGTGCCAAATCGCTTGGGCTCCAGCCAGCCCTGGGTCTGCAGGACTTATCGCACTGCTGTGCCTTATCCTTCTCCCCAGCCATCTCCTGCTCCTCCAGCCCAGGGACGCGGGTCATGGGTGGCTGGGGGACCAGTCACCCTGCAACCCCCCGCAGCACCCCGCTCCCTCCAACCTTCCTGGTTGGAGCTCCTCCAGCTGGTGGCACTGCCAGATGCTATTGCAAGAGGCTATCGTGGGTGAAGCAACCTGCCTCCAGGATCGTCTGCGTTGCCATGGCCAGCGGATGCCAACTGGCAGGCATCACCCCAGTGCCGGAAAAGCTGTCTTTCCAGAGATGGGTCCTCCTGAAACGCTATGGGGGAGGGGGTATCCCCTTGAGGCCAGGCACACGGACATCACCAGAGCTGCCTGCACAAGGTATTTAATAAAGAGCGTTGCCTCCAGGGCTGGGTGTCTGGTAAGTTCGGGCACGGGATGGGAGAGACCTGGTGAGGGGCAGCATGGGGTGCAACCTTCCTCTGGCGCCTGGGCTAATCCCCCTCCCCACATGGCTGGCTGCGCCGGCAAATGTCAGAGTCCCCCCTCACTTCGCAGGCAGCCGAGACTACGGACAAAGCGGTTCCCAGGCCCTGGCATCTCAACCAGCTTGGTCATGCAGACCAGTGCAAACGCGCTTCACCCCTGCCTGGGGCGGGGGGAAGAGGCAGCCCTTTGCTGCCTGCAAGGGTGCTCGCGTGGGGCYGTGCATCTGCATCCCTCCCCGCACCCACGAGTCGCTGCCGCCCCGGGGTGGTCCCTGAGCGCGGCTTCCCCCGTGTCTCAGCCCTGAATCCAGAGTCCTTCCTTAGGGCAGCTCCCTGCACGCAGGGAGGCCGGGGGCTCCCAGGCACCCAGACCCTCTGGGAACTGGGGTTTGCAGGGAAATTACCGTGTTTTGTTCTGGTGAGAGCTAAAAGCCGGGCGGTGGGGAAAGCTGTGCGGAAAAGCCCTCCAGTACTGGGCAGACACTGACTGATCTAATTTTTGCAAATAATCTAGCCCTCTTTTTTTTCCACTCCCGACTCCATGACAGGCCTGTGGCTTGCGCGGTTGGTGGCCAGCTGCTGGCTTGCAGATCCCCAGGAATAGGTGGTCGTGGTTGTGTGCTGGTTGCCAACCCCCGCGAGGAGCTGGCCCTTTCTGCCCGGCTTGGCAAAGCCTCCGGCTGCCTCCAGCCACTGCTGAGAGYGGGCGCTGGTGGCCCACGTGGTGCCGTGACCAGTGCAGGGTGCTGCGCCCATGGGGTTGGGGGCTCGGCCAAACTGGTTCCCCCCACGGCCCGGCCCTGGTGTCTCCATCACCGGCAGCCRGCCCGGGGCCTCTCCCTGCAGCTCCGTGTGCAGTTTAAGGGACATCAGTCAAAGCCGGGGTCACAGCTCAACAGCATCAGCCGCTTCCCCCTCCGTCTCCCTCCCAACTYGGCTGCTCTCGGCAGCAGAACAGAGCGGTAAATATGTGCAGCATTACATATGTATAATGGAGTGTAAATAACCCCAAAAAGTGCATTGTAAATAGACTCCAAGTTTATCCTTTATTAATGAGGCACTGAGTGCCCTGCTGTTTTAGAGCAGCGAGACTTTCATAATATCAAAACCTAAATTACACTTGTGTCTCTCATTCCCAGCAAACGACAGCATCATTTCAGGCCTCTTTGCCACTGGTATTTATTTATTCCGGTATTTATTTATCTTTCCCACCCAGCACGCAGGGCGGCTTGGAAGGTGCCCTCCGCCCTCCGTGTGGGATGCAATGGGCCCCCTGGGAGCAGCCCCGTCCTCCATCAGGACCTACAAAGGAGGGAGCGAGGAAACCCCATGGTCACGGGGYGCTAGCGTTTCATCAGCTTTTCCTTTAGGATATTGGTTCAGGCGCTCCGTTTGGGACTGTCAGCCCAACCTGGGCCACCCTTTAGGTCTAGTACTCCCACAAAAGCGGGATTAGGGCTTCCCCTCTGCTTGCTGCGAAATGTATGGGTCGCTGCTTGGCCTTCACTTTGCGATGGCTGCAGGCAACACCCCAGGCAGGGCCCAGCACCCACATCCTTGCAGGGAGCAATGTGGAGGGAAGCAACACAGGGCTCCAGTCCTGCACATCCCAGGGAAAGGACTCATACGTGCTTGGAGGTGGCCCAGATGATCCATGTTGTCTCAGAGACGGTGAGGGGAGGCCTCTAGCAGTGTTCAAACAGACCATGAAAAACTGGAGAAGGTGCAAGCAAGAGTCCAAGATATGACTTGATGCCTGGAAGGGCTCCTGAGCCTCTTTTTACCTTTGCAGAAGAGAAGATGAAGGTGACTTGCTGCACATGCGTAATAACTTCTCCTGACCTACCCAGTGCTAAAGAGTGGGTGAGTCTAAGCAACAAGGTGTAGCACTTTCAGGGCTGGAGCTCACCCCAGCCCAGCTGGAATGGGAAAGAAAGCCCCAGATGAAATGGGCTCCCCAAGGAAACGGCGATTTCCCCGCCCTTAGAAATCCCCAGATCCCACAGGGAAGCTTTCCTGGAAGGTGCCTGGCTCAGGATGAAGTGTCGCGGTCTGACCAGGAGGCTGCTGAAGCATCTCGCTGGGCGCCTTCTGGCACCTCTGTGCTGGCACTGGGGGCCAGTGAGCCAGCAAGTGTCCCTGGGCCATGTCTGGGCAGATGGATGAGGGGATATTTGCACCCTGACGATGCGTGCGGCCGCCGCAGGGACGGGATGCTGTGGAGGAGCCTGCCTGCCCGAGAGGTCCCAGCAGTGAGGAGGGAGTCTGGGTCCTGCTCAGCTGTGGTGACCGACGGAGCCTCTGGTGCTGAAACCTTTTTGCACCGGTTTCAAACACCCATTTCCCCAGAGGACCTTACTTGCTGCTGGTGCACACAGAGACCCCGTAAGCAGCTGCTCTCTTCCCCGTGGCGTCCCCCCTTTGCTACGCCGATGCGGCTATTCCCTGCTGGGGAGCCCGGCCGCACTGAGCGGCGACAAAGATCTCCTGAGCTGAGCTGCTCCGTGAAGCCACTTGCCACTAGATGGTACCCAAAACTGCTCGGCYGCCTCTGCCGCCAGCCCCGGGGACCCCCCGGAGCGCCTCGAGGAGCAGTGGCGGAGGGCAGAGTGCGCTGCTTCCCAGCACAGCCGGCTTGCTTAGGGAGCACGAGCCTCCCGGGCCAGGCTAAGGCAGCCGTCCCCCTTCAGCCAGGCTGCTTCATGCACGCTTTTCTCAGCCCTGCTCCGAGTGCGGCGAGCCGCGGGATGCGGGACACAGGGACGGCGTTGCCCAGGGGAGGCCACATCTCAGGCGGCTCCTGTGCCTGCAGGCCGGGTCCGGTGGATGCCGCATCCCCGGGACGTGTGCTGTCAGAGCAGTGGCTTGCAGCCCCTCCAGTCCCACCCGCTCGGGGCTGTTTAATGCAGAGTGAAGCTGGCAGCGGCCGGCCAGCGCTGCGCGGGGCTCCGTCATCAGCCCTCTCCGGTTTCTGCCCCGGGCAGGGGTTAAAGAGACCCCGGCTGCACTTTGGAGTAGGCAAAAGTTCAGCAGCACTGAGGCTCTGCCCATCCTGAGGAGCGACGGGGACCGGCCTYTCTCCACCGCCGGCTCACAGGAAAAAATGCCAGGACAAAAGCGACCCAGAGAGGGAGGGCTGCACCCCAAAATTAGGAAATCCTTTTAGGGATTTAGGGCTGCAATGGGGCGGGAGGCTCTCAGCACAGTGCTGGACATGTTTTGTCTGGGAAGGGTGATTTCAGCCAGGAATGGGTCCTCGGTCCCCGAGGCCGGGGCAGAGGCCAGAGGCTGGGGAGACGCTGGGCTCTGCAGGCTCCCGCGGCCGGGGCTCAGCCCCGCAAGCCTCTGCTCGCCTCAAACTGCAGAGCAAGCCCCCCCCCCCCCCGAGCCTGGATGTGCTCTGAGCAAGCACCTTTTGCAAAAAAACCCCTAAAGTGCATGTGTTTTTTACTGTGCTGTTCTAGGTAACAGGCGTGCGTCTGAAACCCAGTGTTTCTGAGGGGAGGAGAACAGTGATTTATCACTTCCTAAAGCCCCAGATATTTCCTCCGAGCCAGTCAGTCCCCCCCCCAACCCAATCTCTTTGGAAAAAAAAAAAAGAAAAAAGAAAAGATACAGGATGAATTTAAGGGTGTGTCTAGCAAAAAATACCAAGTTTGCATCCCTACAGAAATTCTTTCCTGTGTCAATGCCGAGCGGCTCCGCGGCCACCCGGGGCAGCTGCTGCCGGGGAGCTGGGTGCTGCAGCAGCAGCGTGGTGCTCGCCCGTCGCGGGGTGCCCGGCCTCGGCGCCGGCGGCGTTCGGGTGGCAGAGGCGAAGGTGCCCGGCGGAGGTTGCGTACCAGCAGATGGCACTCCCAGAATTTATTGCTACAGCAAGCTGCCTCTCGGAGAGCAGTCATGTAGGAGATGTCCTATTATATGGGCAGTTGACTTTAATAGTCATTGTGTGCTTAAAGCACAGCAAAACAACAGTGGGAAAAAAAAAAAAAAATCCCCACTCCACTTGGATGGCCCTTTTCCCCCCAGCCCTGCTAGTCTATTTGTACAGTAAATTAAAAATATGAATCACTTCTCTCTACTGCCTCCCCAAACACTCATCCTGTCAGGCTCTGTGTTGTCTTCATTTGTATTACCTTAATTTAATGTTAATTATGTTCTTCATTTACAAAGAACAAGCATTTACACTCCCTGTCTGGGGATTTTCCACGCTCGCGGTCTCCACAGACTCGGCGGCGAGGGGAGCGGCGGAGGCAGCGCAGCGCTGCGGTGCGGAGGGGGCTGTTAGCGCGCCGCGCGAAACGGGGGGAGCGGGGATGCT